>NC_037350.1:14396782-14710838 GCF_002263795.3 Bos taurus
ACTTTTAAGGATCCCTTCCAGCTCTCACTTTGTGGAATTTCTAGGATCTCTCTCCTCTCTTCTTCCTGCTATGAACATCTGGTACTGTCACCTGGGATTCTGAGGGGCATTCTGAGTTGGGGGGACATCAATCTGAGCCTGTGTTGCTAAAACACAGGAGCAAGGTCCTCGATTCACAGGTGAGGAAGCTGAGACCCAGAGCAGGAACCCAGCCAAGTGGAAGGACTGTCCTCACCATAGGCTCTCCCTAGAAAGTCCTAGGGCACCAGGGAGGGTGAAGAATGTGCCCGGGTCTCCATTTTATGAAGGGCAGAACTTGAATTCTAAATCAAGTCCATCTGGCTCCATATTCCTTTCTTCCTCCTCTAGGTGAGGCCCTGCCAGCCCAAGGAATCTATGCTGCTATGAAACTCTGTGTGTGTGTGTGTGCGTGTGTGCGTGTGTGTGTGTGCTCAGTCATGTCCATTAGTTTGGCAAAATAGTTTGAGCATAAAACCTGAGATTTTTTTTAAGGCCTGCTTCTAGGAAAATCTCAAGGACTCTTGAATATCAGTGTTTGGGTAGAGGCTCACACTTACTCCCATTTTCCAGGTCCATATATGGAAGCCTCGAGGGCTAGTAGAAATGATAAACACAAATTTAGCACTTACTGTGTTCCAAGCTTTGTTCTAAGAGCTTTGCATATATTAACTTACTTTTTTTTTTTTTAACAGCACCAGATTAGCAGTATGATCTCTGTTTTTCAGATGAGGAAATGGAGGCCTGAAAGCTGGTTTCACATAGCTGGATACTGGGGAAACTGGAATTCAGTCCCTCTTGTCTGGTGGGGAGTTCAGACTCTAATCACCAGCAGGGGTCATGTCTTAGGACCTGAACATCTTAGAGCTGAGTGTTCTTAGGTCTGAAGCCTGACTCATTGACCAGGTCACTGTGTGGCCTTGAATGAGTCCACGACCTCCGAAATGAGGATACGACTGCAGAGTTATGATTGGGAATTATCAATAATGTATTAATCTATCATCAAGTCTCAGAAGTGACTTAGTGGGACATAAACACTTAGCAGGTGCTATTATTTGTGGTTTATAAAAATATCAGATGGCTGAGGGTGCTTAATGCAAAACCTAATTATGCTGAACTTCATAGTAACTGAGATGGAGCCTAAAATACTATCAGCTATACGTGTGGAGAGCAGGTTTAAATAAATGTTCACGGGAAAACATCCACAAGAACCTTTCTAGAGCACTTACATGTCATTTGCAAACGCCATGCTAATTTGAGTGAGTCACGAATGGCTGACAGGCCCCTGACAAGCGTCTGGGTCTGTTTGGGCTTGGGCCTGGAAGGAAAGAAACTACTTATTGAAAAGCAGTGTCTGGTTCAGACTGTCATCAATGCCGACAGGTCCTCCCTGAGGATCGAAATCAGCTTGTTTGAGGTTTGTTTATTTTTCTTGCTCAGAATTCTAGAAACGGCGGAAATGGAAAGCAGCTTGGAGAAACTGAGGTCCGGGGAATCTGGGTGCACAGCCAGGCCCAAGGGTGCCTGGAGAGGCTGGCCTGAGGGGAGGGGGCTTCCCCTCCTCTGCTTCCACATGGCTGGGGGCTCCCTGGGCCCATGTCTGAGAGGTCCCTATGCCCAGGGACAGGAGATGGGGTCTCCGGGAGCTCAGTCCCACAGCCCAGCCATCAAAGCCTCAGTTCCCGAGGCTGAAGATTACAGAAACCCTGCAGCAGCAGTCCAGACCCATGACACTGCCCTGAGTATTTTACTTACGCCAACACATGAAGCCCTTCCAACAATCCAGTGAGACAGATATGATTATCGTCTCTGCCTCGCAGGGGGGAAACTGAGGCACCGTAGCTAACCAGCCCTGGAAACTAGAAGGGACACTGGGGCTGTGGGGCCAGGCAGTGGGACTCTGGGGTCTGAATTCTTGTCCCCTGGGCCTCTTGGATGGATGTCAAGCACTGTGCAGATGGAGGAGGTACTTTTAGGCAGGATGGGGAGAGTAGGAGAGTAGGGTAAGTGTTAGCTTCTGAAATCCCCTCTTCCTAGTGAGCCCAAGTCTGAAAAGGCTTTCTCTGTGGGTCCCTTGGCCAGACCCGGGTGACAAGCCCCACAGAGTCCCCAGTTCTTGAAACAGAATCTGGGAGGCAGAGTACAGCTGGACCAGCATGCCAAGAGGACAGGATGCCAAGGTCCAGGGTCCTGAGGCCCACAGGGAGAAGGCTTCTATAGGGGGCGACTCACATCCTCTCTTCAGAAGGAATCTTACCTTTGACACCCACCCACCCACCTGCTCAGCATTCCCCAAGCTCCCCACTCCTCCTGCAAAGGATGCGAGGACAGCCAATAAAATCTCCAAACTTGTGGTCTTTTTTCTTTTTCAAAGATGTCGCCTGTCTGTGGTTGCCATGGAGACACCTGCCAGCTTCTCTGAAGTCAGGCCTCAGCTCCCTCCCGTGGCCTTGGCAGCTTCCCCCTCAGCCCTGGACCCTCTTTCTGCAGCCCGCCGTCCCACCCCCGGCCATGTTTGCCCTCGCAGGTCCCCAGCCCCAGCCTCCTGTTCCTCCTGGCCAGGCTGGTTCAGATGCCATGGGCGGAGGCAGAGACGGCTCAGGATGGGGTGGAGAGGACTTCAGAAGAACCAGGCACACAAGCGGGTAAGTGACAGTAATGAGCTCTCGGGTGGCAGGGACCTCTGCCAGGGATGCCTGGACATGACTGAGCTGTCCAAGGGGCCAGGCCCGCTGCATTGCCTGCTCACTGGGCCTGCGGCAGCCTCCGTCCCCTCTGTTCCCCTGGCCTCTCCTCTGTCCTGCGGGCTCTCTATTCTTCCACCATAGCCCAGAAGGCTCCCGTGTAGTCGAGAAGACAGATTCTGTGAAAACGGATTGGCTTGATCCTGGCTGAGGAATTTTACCGTTCAGAGCCTCACCTTTTACACCCACAAGGGGAGACTGAGTGTTGCTGTGGGGCATAAATGGGAAGTGTGTGCAAATATCAGAGACACAACAGATGCCAGAGCAACACTCTTCCCCCTCTGCTCCCCACTGTTCCCATCCCTCCTCCCCGCCCGCCCTGCTTCTCGACTTCTGTCTCCGTGAATCCACTTTGCTTTCCCCTCTTTGCCAGCATCATCCTAGCTCTGTCTGCTCTCCACCCCTTCCTCCCCAGGCTTTATTGCTTCCAGCCTGGAGTCACTGGTTCTTCCCTGAGGTCATAGGACTTCTTGGGGAAGGTGGGGGTAGGGGATGCTTGGTGTCCAGAAGGGACAGCCTTGACCTCTGATGGGAAGCCAGTGAGAGCATGAGGACAACAGCAGTGGACACCCTCTATGAAGCACTTACAACGTGCCAGATTCTATTTGAGGAGTTTTCCACGAAGCAGCTCATGGAATCATGCCACTGCCCCTCTGTGGCACTTAACTACCGCCATCCCCACTTCATGCCTGGAGAAGACAAGCAGTGGCAGGAAACGGGGAAGGAGCTGTGATTCTACAGCGTGGGACACAAGAGGGGAGGAGGAAGAGGGGACCCGGCACCTCAGGGGACAAGCAGCGTCTTCTTGCCCTTCCTTTTGCCAGGTCGCAGTTGGCTTTGACACAGGTCTTGCCATCACATCCCAACTACTCTGAATCCCTGAAAGCATCCTTGGTTCAAGTTCAAGGTCACCCACCAACCTCCAGAGTCTGTCCACGTGCCCAACGCAGAGTACGTGGCCATCTCTGTAGACTTCCTGCTAGGAACGGGCCCGTCCCTGCAGGTAGCAGAATTCTCAGTCTCCTCTGGCAAAACCTTCACCATCCTGCCAGCCCATGCCAGCTCTGTAGGGCTGGGTCCCGTTACTCACCTCTCACCACCTTTCTTTAGCAGTGACTCTGCGCCAGCTGCCACCCCATAGTCAAGGAAACCATCTCATTCCAGGAGCAAGGGTTTAGCAGCAGACAGACAGGGACAGCGGGCCCTGCCAGGGACGCAGTGTGGTGACAGGTCGAGGGACAGGGCTGGCTGAGAGCTCTCACTTCCAGAGGCTTCTGCCCACTTACTGCTCAGCAGCTTTTTGTTTTCTCAGCCTCCGGGAGCCTCCTGGCTATTTGCCACTTCTAAATCTCACCTGCTCCACTGGAGGTCCAAACTGGGGAGGGAGGGCTCCCCTCCCTGGATCCTGCCCCAACTTTCTGAGTCCCAGAGCGGTTTCTCCCAGCCGCCTCTCTAGTGTGAGCCAGAGCTGCACACACTCAAACGCACACACCAACCACCTGGGACTCCAGGAAAGAGCAGATCCTGATTTGGAAGATCCAGGTGGGACCTGAGATACTACATTTCTAGCTCTCTGGACATTATTTGGGAGTCAGGGTTAGTGAGAGCCTAGATGACTGAAGGAGATCCAACCAGTCCATCCTAAAGGAGATCAGTCCTGAATATTCATTGGAAGGACTGATGCTGAAGCTGAAACTCCAATACTTTGGCCACCTGATGCAAAGAACTGACTCATCTGAAAAGACCCTGATGCTGGGAAAGATTGAAGGCGGGAGGAGAAGGGGACGGCAGAGGATGAGATTATCACCGACTCAATGGACATGAGTTTGAGTAAATTCTGGGAGTTGACAATGGACAGGGAAGCCTGGCGTGCTGCAGTCCATGGGGTCGCAAAGAGTCAGACACGATTGAACTGGAACTGAGATGACTCAGGATGGCATCCTAAGAGCAAAACCTTTGAGAGCCAAGGGTCTAGGGGTCCCCAAAGCCTCATATGGCCCCCAAGGCCTTCTTCTGGGCTGCCTCCTTTGGAACTAGACATCACACAATTGCTCTCAGCTGCTGCCTACCAGTCATACAGGCCTGCCCACGAGCATCTTCAGACTAAGACCGTGAGTTCTGAGCCACGGAGTTCAATACCTCTAAGCCACGAAACGTAGCACCTAGTCCCTTCCATGGAGGAATGCAGTCCTTAGATCCCTCCAGACCTCACACACTAACAAGAACGGCCGGGTGAGAGTTGCACAGAATGGCTCTGTCGTCCGCACTCACCCACAGTCTGATCCCACAGATGCTGGCAGAGTTCAGGAGAGATGAGAAAGCTCAGGGAAGACACAGTGAGAGTCCAGATGTCAGCTTGTATGTCAGTAGCTCAGCCGTGTCTAACTCTGCGACCCCATGGACTGCAGCCAGGTTCTTCTGTCCATGGAATTCTCCAGGCAAGAATACTGAAGTGGGTTGCCATTTCCTTCTTCAGGGTTTCTTCCTGTGGATTGAACGCAGGTCTCCCACATTGTAGGCAGATTCTTTACTATCTGAGCCACCAGGGATGTAGTCTTGGCTAGTAGAAAATCCCCCAAATGAGGATCTGAGGGGCACAGTGAACCACTCCCCAAAGAGCCTAAGAATGGTAAGAACCCCATATCCGCTTTGTGAATTGTATTCCGACCTTGTGCAGAAAAGGTCACCATTAACCTACTTCCCCTTGGGTTTACACTTCTATCTGTAAAAGGTGTATTTCTCAGCCAGGTCATTTCTAGAAAAGATCTCATCCATCAGTCCAAGGGGGTCTGTGTGCATTCAGACACAAGAGGATGGGCCAGGCAACATATCAAGGTCACTCACAAGTCAGAGAAAATCTATGAATTCCCTACCATCAACCGGGCATCGTGGAGAGAAAAAGTCCCTTCCCTACAGCAGTGTGTGGTTTTGGCTTTGATTAAATCTCAAGATTAATTTTTCCCAGTGACACAGTGGCCAGCCTGGAAGCCATAATCCTTTCAGTAGTTCAACATGTTTATGAGGGTGAGAGGGTGCTTAATGCTGCAGTTAAAATGCTAAGCTGAGTAATCAGTTCATTAGGAATTTACTCAATACGTTTGCTGTCTGCAGCTGGGCCCCACTCCGCTGGACAGAGATAAATCAGCAGACAATGCAGATAGTGACAAGATAAACTCTTCCAGCATTGATGTCTGTGCTCAGATATACCCTGACCCAGAGGAGCGGTCTCTGGCCCAGCAGCCCATGAGGTCTTGGACCAGGTCAGGCTGCTTGCTGGCCAGAGCTGGGGAGAACTCAGTGAGGAGTACACACAGAGACTGGACTCTTGCACCCCCAAAAATTAGGTCAGTTCCAGCCCAGAGACTCTGGGTTATCACGGCCCAATGAACTTGAGTGATTTTACATTTCCCCAGGAGATCCTGAGACACAGATTCGAGGACACGTGGTTTACTTGGGGAGTCACCCCTGAAAACACTGGGTGTAGGGGACGTGAGAAGGAAAACAGAAGGCAACCCAAAAAGTGTGTGTTATCGAGCAAGTTACAATGATGAGCAATGGAGCTCAGTCCCACTGGGACCTCTGGGCAACTCGTAGGACCCACATCAGAGTTCTCTCTGCTGCAGGGTGAGGGTGTTAGGACGGAAGTGCCCAAAGGTCACTGTTTTGAGGGCAGTTCCAGTAGTGAAGTCCCCCAGCACTTCTGGCCTAGAGACTTGCCTGTGTAGAGTGCTCCAGGGGCCAGGGAAGGCCCATAAGCTGAAGATGCAGGTGGAAGTGGTGAGAACTGAGGTTAACGTCATGGGGTTGAGGGTGAGGGTCATTGCTGCTCCATAGAGAGTAAGCAGAGCCCAGTAGGAGTCATCTTAGAAGAGACTTGGGATGCATGGACTAAGTAGTTTCACTTTCTGACCCAGTAAGAACTGCACTCATCTCTAAAAAGGGCAGGACCCCAGAGCCCCAAAGCACAAGGACTCCTCAGGGAATCAGCAGGTAGCAAGCCCTTGCTGTGGATTGATTCAGACTTACAGAGGGGCCCTCGGGATGGTGGGAGGGCCTCTCAGTGGCACCCTTTCTGGGTTAGAAACGGACAGGAGTTTTAAAGATGCTCTGGACCACTTCTTTGGATGGAGAACGGCTAACAGAGGCATCCTGTGTTAGGGCAGGGAGTCTTATTTGAAATTTTAATGTATCATCTGGAAGAGAGAGTGTGCAGCAGTGAGAGCTGGAGATGTGCAAATGGCACCAAGTTTTTTGGGGGAAGCGAAATGTCAAGCCAATGGGGATACACGACAGAATCCCACAAGGGTGTGTGTGAGTGGGCAGAAAAGCAACAGATGAGACACGGTGTGGGCAAGTGTAAGATAGTGTATTTAAAGACCAATATCTCAACTTCTACAGGACTTCCTTCTGAGATGATGCGCGCTGTGGTGGTTTTATTTTGGGAAGAGTAAGGAGGGGCAGGAGAACTGACATTTACGGAGTGGCTACTAGGTGCCAGGTAAATAAGACACGTCGGCTTTATTGAGTTCTCTGCTTGCAGAGTGGAGAAGTGTGCTTCAGAAGGGCAAAGTCAGTTGTCCAAGGCCACACAGCTGGGGGGTGGGGGCTGAGACTGGGCTTCCGATTCAATCTGTGTTCTTTCTGGTCTGTTCCCGGAAGACGTGAGCTCACTATGTGAAATGGTCCGAAGACCACCAGGGAGCAGCCATAATAGGAAGACACTGGAATCAGATGTCACTCCTGGTCTCTCCTGCTCACCTCTAATGCTGGTTCTTTCAGCAAAACACCGAAGTGCCCCAGGCCCTTCCTGGCCCTTTCTTTTCTTTCTTCCTTTCCCTTGGGGTAATATCATTGTATGCTGATGAGTTCCCTCCAGTCCCCAGCCCTGACTTCACCCTGAGCTCTTAGACCCACAATTCTACCTTCAGGACCTCTCCCCTGGGGTGACTAACAGACATCTCAGACCTAACAGGGCCACTTCAAGCTCTACATCTCAGACCTAACAGGGCCACATCAAGCTCTCGCTGCTTCCCCTGGAGCCTGCTGTTCCTGCAGCTTTCCTCATCTCAGGAAATGGCAACCCTGTGGAGCCCATCCTTCCACCTTTGTACCTTGAACATGTCCCAGGAAAGTCAACGGAAAGGCAGGGAGGTAGGCAGATGGCTGCGGAAGGGGAAGGACCTCTTACTTTTGGAAAGATGGAGGTAGAACAATGGCTGGGCACCCAAAGAACCAAGACATAGATGGTGAGAAGTCCGTGTGTTTTACCAGCAGCTCCAAGACTGGTAGGTAAGGGAATGGCTAGGATTACAGACCCGCCCCCGAGAAGTGTGGACAATACACGGCAGGAGCAAACCAAAGGAAGCCCCCAGGCCCACCACCCACTGCTACCTGTGAGCCCTGCCCCGCACCCCCAACCTGATCTCTGGACCCAGTCTGCTCCTCTGCACTTTCGTCTGACCTGCACTAATCCCCTCCACCCACCAGGCTTCAAGGCAGTGGGAACCGCCCTCTCTCTGCACGCCCTGGTCCCACAGCAGCAGCTCTGATGTGAGCACCAATCCCAGCCAGAAATGGCCTGGAGTGGAGAGTGGGGGACCCCAGACCCATCTGGCAGGTGCCCAGGTAAAGGCTCCACATAGCAGGGCCCCAGGCCCCCCAGTCACAGCCGCGGCCCTCAGTTCCTCCCCATCCGGGGGTTGGTCGAGCAGGAGAGGGAATGGCTCCTCTTGTTGTTGGGAGGATGGAGCCGAACAATAAAAAGCCGTTAAGTCACTGGATTGGAAAATGAGAAAGCAGAATAAATAGGCTCCTGGGAGGGAAATAGGTCTTCCCCGCTCTTTGAACAGGAATAAACAGGGAGAGCGCCTGTCAGGAGGGGACTTACACCAGGAAATAGGTGGCTTGGGCCTGTAAGGAGTCCCTGAGGGGAGAGGACTGAATCTCCTCTCCAGCCCAGACTTTCCTTCTCCTGGAGCACCAGGCAGCCGGGATCCACTGTGTTGGTCACCTGCCTGTCCCTTCCCCATCCACACCTGTCCTCCATTCCCTCCACCCCGGTCCTCCCTGACCCCAGCACCCCTCCACCAGGGTGTCCTGTCCTTCACTGAAGCAAACCCACCTCCCGTCGAAGCCTCATTTCCTGTGGAAGCCTTCCTCACCTTTCTCTTCTCAGACCCGCTAAGTCACAGCCACACATTCTGGGCACCGCCCCCACCACTCGATCCCTTGTCTGACCATTTGCCCAACCTCCCATGGCCCTTAGAGTATAATGACTCTGTTTACGTCTCCTCCTCCAGGAAGTCCTCCCTGATCTCTACAGCTCACTGGCAGATTTAATGCCTCTTCCCTGTACCCACTGCAAATTGGAGTAATTCTAGTTATAGCCTAAGCCTCCTGGTCTGGTCTAAAGGTGAATCATTCCTGCATGAAGGAGCCTCACCTTCTGTGCCTCCTTGAGAGCAGGTCCACTCTGTATTCCACAAGGCTTCAGGGTGTTGGGTTAGGGAATGACTAGGATTAGGGATCACCTACAAAGTGTGAAATGTTCGGAGCAAACCCAAGAACTGACTCAGCCACACAAAAAGCACCTGCTGGAGGAGCACTGGATTGATTATGGTCAATTTTATTTTGTTTTCAAGGTGTTGGAGTAAACATTTCACGCAGCATGAAGCACGCAGCCTGGTATAAACTTCGTCCTTTGTACAGAGACACGTACAACCCTAACCTCTTCCCCTACATACATGTAGGCACGTGCCTCACAGCATGGACAGGGAAAGACACCCCCACAGAGACTGCCTCCACCCCGCTGCCCTCTCTGATCCCTGCAGGTCCACTTTGTTGCACTTAAAAACCACTGACGATCTCTTACCAACATGAAGCCTTACTGCAACAAAACAGCGGAGCAAACCCCTTTCCCCTGAACTCCACTCAAACCATCTCCACCCTGCAGAGCTGGAAGGGGGTTTGAAGTAAGCTTGCCTGACCTCTTAACTCCATGGATTGGGTATCTGAGGCCCAGAGTGAGGCAGTGCCTGTCTGAGAGGACACAACTGGGGTGGCATCAGCAGGCCTGCACTGCGTCCCCAACTCTGCCACTCTTTAGCTGCGCCACCTCAGACTGGCACTGCCTGGGACCCCTTGGGCCCCTCATCACTCATTCAACCGGGTGCCCATCTCAGGGTGTGCCTGGCGGGCAGGCAAGGGGCAGGACGTACCCCTGCCCTTGTCAAGGCCACCACCTTGTGGAAGAGAGAAGATTCCCTCCCCAGAAGTGCCTACAAAGAACACCAGGTGGGACCCTGGTGTCCCAGGCCCTAACTCTACTCTGCCACTATAATGCTGTGTGACTTTGGGTAAGCAACTTACCCTCTCTGAGTCTCTAATTTCCTCTCTGGAAAAATCAAGGGTTCAGATCCTGGGGTCTAGGGTGCCTTCCAGCCAAGCCACTAATTCTCCTGGATCCAAGGAGAGGGCCAGTTAGGGCAGAGTTTCCCACAGGAGCCCTCACCTGAGTCCCAGAGGTGGGGGAAGCCGGGAGGCGAGGTTCCACCCCTGGTCTGTTCTAATTCCTCCTCTCCTTACTGCTGGGGAGACAGTGGGGTGATGGGCGAGGGCTGCCTTGGGGAGGTGATGAGCAGATGTGGTGGGAAGGACTCAGGTGAGGCTTAGAACTCTGAGGAAGGAAATATTCCTTCCCCTTCTCCTTGCCTCCTGAAGAGGTAAGCGCCTTCCCTCGGGGGTCTGTCCTCTGCCTGATTCAGGGAACAATGTAAAGGTGCAGAGACCAGAGAGAGGGCCTGCCCACCGGCTCCTCCCTCGGCTGTCTGTCATCTGTGTCCATTCACTGCCCCTCTCTGACTCACGGCATCCCGCCCACTCCACACATATGCCTGGGGGCCCGCCGCTCCAGTCCCCGACTTGGCCCACGTCACCCCCATCTGCTTCTCCTGCACTCCAAGCCCACTTGGCCACGGCCTCTCCGGGTCCCCTCTCCGTCCCACCTGCCAGTTCAGTCTGCCAGGATTTCCCCTCCCCCGGGCGAGTTGCGGATCTGCCTGCAAGGCTTCCACGCCGGGCCCCTGGCTCCCGGCTGGCGTGGGCAGCGGAGGCCGGGCCGCTGCTCGCCCCGAGCCAGGACCGGGAGGTCGGCCGGCGCCAGAAGGAACCAGGGCCCGGCGTCTGCAGCTTCCGGCCAGCCGGCGGGAGAAGGCAGACCCCGGCGGAAGCGAACATCTTGTCAGGGTTCCACGGCGGCCTGGGAGGAAATGGAACCAATTAATCCACATTTGCCTCTCCAGATTGGAGTACAAGCGGAGAGATGGAAGAATTAACCTTTTCAAAAATGTAATTTCACAAAATCATCTCGCTTGGAACAGACTCTCGTTATTACTGTTATTGATGGCCACGTCCGCCTCAGGCCACCACTGGCCTGAAGAGACGAGGAGGGGCCCCAGCTACCCCGTGGACAGAGTGGGGCTGCCTGGACTGCAAACCCAGGCTCGGGGTTCAGTCACAGACACCCCGGGAGCCCCCACAGCCCTCACGGGTCACTGGCGGCTCCTGTGTAGAAGCGCCCTCCCTGGGACTGAGTCCCACGTCACTCTCGACCGTCAGGTGAAAACATGGCTACTGTGGCCCATCTCCGCCTGCCGACCTGTCTCATGCTGCCTGGTCCCTGCCCTCCTTCTGGAGCTCTCGTGGCTGGTGCTGGGGGTCCTTCAGCAGCCACCCCGCATGTGAGGCCCACCAGGACAGGGACCGTGAGGAACCCTCTGCCGGAGACCTCACTGGCTCCAAGAAATGGGTGTTAGGCCCCTTCTGCTGCCCACATGCCTGTCCACCCTCCCAGGCTGCCATCTTCACTTACGCCTCTCGGCCCCAACTCCTTCAGAGTCTGTGGCTCTTCCCTGTCAAAGGGGCACCAGGAAGGAAACCAGTGTGGCCATAGGGTGCTGAGAAGGCAGAGGAGTAGCCACGAGGTCAGGGCGGGATCACGTGAGGTCTCGTGTGCCCATGTGACCGTGGAAGGTCTTGGGCTTTCACTCTGAGTGAACTGGGGAGCCACAGCAGGATCTGGAGCAAGGGAGGGGGCATGATCTGCCTTGTGTGGTCAAAGATTGTTGCTTACCCATTCTCCGGAGCCTCATCTATTTAAGCTGGCCCATTGCCTCCCCACAAAGTCTCCTGTCCCTCTGTGGGACCCCATGGACCCCTCTTGACTCATTTAACAATGTTCAGTGGGTGCCTATCTCATCCCCATCTCAGGATGTTCCTGGTGGGCAGGCAAGGGGCAAGATGTGCCCTGGCCTTGTCAAGGCCACCATCGAATGGAAGAGAGAAGATTCCCTCCCCAGCAGTGCCTACGAAGAATACTGGGTGGGACTCTGGTGTCCCTGGCCCTGACTCTACTCTGCCACTATTACGCTGTGTGACTTTGGGTAAGCAGCTTACCCTCTCTGAACCTCTAATTTCCTCTCTGGAAAATCAAGGGTTTGGAGCCTGTGATCTGAGGTGCCTTCCAGCCAAGCCACTAATTCTCCTGGATCCGAGGAGGAGGAGGACAGTTAGGGCAAGGTTTCCCACGGGAGCTCTCATCTGAGTCCCAGAGGTGGGGGAAGCTGGGAGGTGAGGTTCCATTCCTTGTCTGTCCTAGACTCTCTTCTTGCTCAGCTGTCCCCTCTGCAGCTCCCCTCGGCTCCATCTGTCCAGCCCCAGCTCTCCTGCCAGCCCCATCTCTGGCTCTGAGCGGGAAGCACATTGAAGCTGCCAGGTCAAATCAGATCCTCACACGCAACAATTTAACAAGAGATGGATCTGACGTATGTATGCGGCTTTTAAACAGAGGTTCCTAGGAGCCGGTTATTTCACTCAGAATGAAAACAATTGATTTTCTTTAGAGCCACTTACTAAGGCTTATCAGCCTTGATACAACCGGCCAGGTGTTTCCAGAGGTCCAGTGCTGCTCACTTGCCCTCAGGTGAGGCCCTGCTCCCAGGAAGCGGGTGAGCATCACAGCATGGCAGCCAGGGCCCCCACCTCGGCTGGGAGGAACAGGACTCCCAGGCAGGAGGGGGCGGATGGGGCTGGACAGGGAGGTCGGCCTCCCTGCAGACCTAAGCTCAGACCCAGCTCTACAGAGCGTGAGGCATTGAGAGTGGGGGTGGCTACAACTCAACCGTGCCCCGGGAGCTGGGAAAGCAGGAGAGGCCACAGGGCACCCCCTCCCAACTCAATGCTGAGTCAGCCCCTCGTCCTGGGATCTGAATGACAAGGAAACCCAGTTCTGACCTTGGGGGCTTCCCAGTGTGCAAATGTGCAAGGTGGACAATAGCAGTATTCACATGCATTCTGAGATGTCCGGTGTAGTATGGGCTTCTGAGAACAGAGAGTAGGTTCAGGGCTGGGAGAGGAAGGGGCTATGAGTCCTGGGGGTGGTCAGGAAAGACCTCTCCTAGGAGGGGACATGTGAGGCAGCTGGGTCTTGCTGGAGAAGAGCTTCAGGGCAGAGGGGACACCCTCGAGTCCTCTGTGCATGGGGGCCTGAACGAAGGCTGGGCTCAGAGGTGGAAGAGACACCCCTGCTCCCGTCCATCCGCTGGGGCTTCTTCATGTTTCTCTGGAGGGCGTTCTGGTGCACTTGGTGTCTTGACTTTGACACTGGTTCCTACATCCCAGGCTAGGTGGGTCCTCTGTGCGTGGGCAGACAGCTCAAAATCAAGACGGGATGCCCAGCCGGCCTTGGGTACTGCCCTCTGCCTTCATGTCCCTCTTGACATCTTTGGGCTAGACATGCCCCCTGTATACAGTCCTGTCCAGCACCTCGCTTACCGGTGAGCCCCAGGAAACTATGAAAAGCCCCTGTGCTCTCCAGCATCTCTGAAAGCCCTCCACTTGTGTCTCCTCCCCTCCTCCCAACCCTCCTCCATCTCTTGAAGTCTGTTTTCTGTCCCATTGCCTTGCAGCTGGCTTCTACCTCTCAACCAGGCTGATGTCTGACTTGGGCAGTCCACTTAGCTGGGTGCCGGCCTTACCTCTGGGCACTGATTCCTAGCCTGTGAGTCAATCCTGCTTCATCCACGTCCAGCCAATGCTCTAAGAACCCAGAAATGGGAGAGTCCCAGGTTGAAGTTAACCCTGGACCCTGAGTTCTGACCAAGGGCAGACCCTGCAGCTGAGTAAGTGTCTCAGCCATCCCAGCCTGGTTTTCACCTAAGCCTAGCCTCCTACTATGGTAGGACGATATTGTTCTGGAAAAGTGTAGGCAGGGTGAAACGGACCTCGCTAAGGGCATGCTGGAGAGAAGCTTCCTGCTAGTGCTGTGGTCAGTCTTGTGTTTACAACACCGACTGTTAGGAGCCTCAGGGAAAGCAGCACAGAATAGGAAAACAAGTTCTGAGTAGTTATGGAAGCCAGGTCCCGTGGGAGACAGGAAGCCTGGGCCCCCTCCTTCCTCTGTTCCTAACTACCGGGGTGACCTTGGAGAAGGAGCACTCTTGTTCCTCAGATGAAAAATAAGGTGCAGTGGATTAAATCAGGGGTTTTCTAGCTGTGCCGGGGAAGTTTCTGTGGAGCCCTTCCAAAAGCCCCTCAGAGCAGAGGTGAGGATTCGGGCCTCAGACCTCCACCCTATTTCCACAGTAGATGGCTTTCACTTTCACTGTTTGTTTCAAGCTGCCTCAAAATGCTTCCTGTAAACAAGAGTTGAGAGTTTGACAAATCGTTTTAAAACCACTTCACTAGATGACTTGGAAATTCCAAGAATTAAAGATTAGCCACCCATTGATAACCTCAGCACTTGGCTCGCTGCCTCTCTCTTTTCCTCTCCACCATGTTCCTGCCATCATCTGCAACATCTTTAGCATCCCTCTGATGGTCTGCTCCACACCCTGGCCTCTCAGTTCATGGACCGCCACCCCCGCCTTAGCACCAAACGTCTCCTGTCCTTCTTCTCCACCTTCCACACACATGGCTACACTGTAGGCCACATCATATCCAGTAACACCCTCACTCAGAATGCTTAACTTCAAGGACCCCCAGTCTAACTTCATCCCCTTTAGTACTCCAGTTATGCTGTGTTAACAAAATACCGACTGAGACCTCCCAATCCAGTCATCACTCAGCCCAGATTTCACAGATTTCAGCCCCCCAACCATCCCCTTCCCAGTTCTCTTGATGTCCTTGGCCCCTCCCCCTCCTTCATATTCATCAGAAAAAAAAACCCACCCTGGTTAAACCCCACCATCCACTGCCTCAGCAGCTCCAGCCCCCCAGCCAGTTGCTCTCTAGGAATTCTCTAGAGAATATCACACCACCTTGTGGACTAGTTCACATTCATGACTGGACATACCTTTGAACTCTGCCAGGTAATGTTTCTGGACGTTCCTCGTAAACCTACTTTCCAGCTCTCCGAAAACATTATTTCGAAAATCCCCCTCATCTCTTAAATGATCGTCTTCTCTGCTTGGCCCTTCTCACCAGATGATGGCTTTGATGTGTATTTCATAGAGAAATCGATGACATCAAAAACCCATCTCTTCTTCCTACCCATACCTCACCCACCTACCTACATCTGTCCTCACCTTCCCAGCCTCCCTTTTTCTTGAAAATATATGTGTGTGTGTGTATATATATATACACACACACACCATTGATTTCAAGCTCTTCCCCTGTGAACAGGAATCCTATCTGGGCTCATCTTCTCCAAGGTTCTCCTGCAATGATTCCCTCCATCCCTGCATCACCACTATCTCTCTCGCTCTCTTTGGATCAACCTGATTGACAAACATGTCTTACTAGTTCACATCTTAGAAGAAATAAATCTTTCCCTTGACTCCACATTGCTTTTTAGCCCCTCTATTTTCTTGTCCTGTCCCGCTTCACCTCCAGCCAAAGGTTTACTAGTTAATACTGTCTCTACTGGGGCTTCCCTCATAGCTCAGCTGGTAAAGAATCCACCTGCAATGCAGGAGACCTAGGTTCAATCCCTGGGTTGGGAAGAAGGGAACAGCTGCCCACTGCAATATTCTGGCCTGGAGAATTCCATGGACTGTATAGTCCATGGGGTCGCAAAGAGTCAGACATGACTGAGCGACTTTCACTTTCACTGTTTCTACTGGGCTTCCCTGTGGCTCAGTGGTAAAGAATCCACTGCAATGCAGGAGACGCAGGAGAATAGGGTTCAATCCCTAGGTTGGGAGGATCCCCAGGAGGAAATGGCAACCCACTCCAGTATTCTTGCCTGGGCAATCCCATGTACAGAGGGCCTGGTGGGCTACAGTCCATGGGGTTGCGACCGAAGGGACTTAGCATATGACACTCAAAATTTTACCTCCAGCCTGGACCTTTCCTCTTGACTCTACCAGAACTGCTACCAACATGCTATCTCCACTTGATGTCTATTTGGCTTCTCAAGCCAAAACAGAACAATAAACCCCCTCTCCATACCTGCTCCCCTTGGAGCCTTCTCCATCTCCAATGCCTCACCAATCACTCATTCAATTGCTCTTGATTCCTCTTTCCCTCACATCTAATACCCCATCCATCACTGAACCTTTTTGGTTGAACCTCCAAAATGTGTCCTGAATCTGACCCTTCTCACTGCCTCCACTGCTACTGCCTGGTCCAAGTACCATCATCTCTCAGCTGGACCAGTCCATTTATCCTCTAACTTTCTCTATCCTGTAGTTCTGCCTTCAATCCGCCCTCCACAGAGCAGCTGGAGGAAACTACGTAAACCAGAATCAGGTCAGGTCAGCCCACTGTTTTAAAGCCTTTCAGAGACTCCTGTTCCACAGGAGATAAAAACCACGGTCCTCACTGCAGCCTACAAGGCCCTGTGTGGTCCAGCCCCTGCCCACCCCTCCAGTCTCATCTTTCTCCAGCCCTGCTCTCACACTGGAAGCTCCAGACCCCCAACTGCAACTCTTCCCAGTCTTGGAATCTTTGCACTTATCCCTTCTGCTTGGATCCCTCTTCTCCCCACCCCTCAGTCTTCACACACCCTCTCGTCATCATTCAGATCTCATTTCATGTGTCACCTCCTCTGAGAAGCCACCCCTGACCACCCTGGTCACAGGGCTGCAACCCCAAGCCCACTGTACTGCCACCGTCCCTTACACTAACCTATTTTATCTTGTTCAAAGATACTGAAAAGCATCTTTACTGGGCTTCCCCGGTGGCTCAGTGGTAAAGAATCTGCCCACCAATGTAGGAGACACGAGTTTGATCCCTGGTCCGGGAGGATCCCACATGCCTCGGAGCAACTGGGCCCGTTTGCCACAACTATTGAGCCTGAGCTCTAGAGCCTGGGAACCGCAAGTGCTGAAGTCCACACCCCCTAGAGTCTGTGCTCTGCAACAAGAGAAGCCACCACATTGAGAAGCCCAAAACCGCAACTACAGAGTAGCCCCTGCTCACTGCAAATACAAAAAGCCCATACAATAATGAAGACTCAGTACAGCCAAAAATAAATACATAAATAAAATTACTTTTAAGTGTTTTTTGTTTTTAAAAGCATCTTCCCGATGGACTTGTGTGTGAGTCTCAGCTGCTTCCCTCTGAAATACTAGACCCCGAGGGCAGGGCTTCCATCTATGTGGTTCCTGACTCTAATCCTAGTATCTAAAAATCATCTGGCACACAGTAGGTGCTTATTAAGTTGACCTACTAGTCCTAGATCTTCAGTTCCTTGCTGACTGTCCCTAAAATGCCTTCTTGGTTTTTAAGGTAAGTGTTCCAACCCTGATGTGCCTCTAGGGGCTGGTATAAGGTTATTGGATGTGACAGAGCTTTACGATCTGTAAAGTGCCCTGCAAAGGCTTCAGTCCCCTACCTGACTCAGCAGAAAGGGGCTTGCCTCGGAAAGGAGTTTATAGCATCCCAAAGTGAGACTCCTCTGAGCCCGCTGTCACCTGCCTGTCTAGCTCAGAAGTCGGTTCTTTTGTTTTCACCTTGGCTTCTGCTCTTTGTCCCAGCCTGAGATTCCCCCTCGGGGATTCCTCTGGATTCTCTGTCCCTGTGGAGCAGACTGCTCCCCAGATCTCACAGGCTGAGGACCCCAGCACCCCTCTCTTCTAGCATCTTCTCCAAGCCCCCCGAACTCTGCCTGCTATCCGTGTCAATCCCTGATAGCCAGGACTCCCCTGGTCTTTCCTGCCGCATCCCTGCCCACCCAGATACCTGCTTGTAAACCTGTCTTGTGGCTTTATCTTCTCCTTTTCTAGGAGTCATCCACTGGCACATTAGCATCTAAGAAGTCCCTTGTGCTTCACAGAATGTGGGGTGAAACAGAAAAGAATGCACTCAGAATAGTACAAGGATGGGGAGAGAAGAAGCTGAGTGTCTGACAATGCCTCAGTTTCCATGTATGCACAGAGGAGGCTGTGCAGCGTAGATGCCCTAGATTTTCCAAAACACACCTCACCCCCACCCTGCCTTCCTGTCTTCCTCAGAATTGATGCATGGCCTTTGCAGAGAAGGCCTTGGGCTCCCCAGGATGCTAGGATGATAATAAAAAAAAAAAAAACAACACCAAAATCGGGACAGCAATCAGCTGCACACAGGGAATTCTTGGAAGGCTAGAGAAATGTCACCTCCCCAGTCTGGGACCACAAGAACCATTTATCATCCTTACTGTTGGGTGGGGGGGCAGTCCTAAGATGGAGCTGACCTTGAGGAAGGAGAGAATAACTTATGGGGTACCCGCTGGGGTGCCCAGAGACGAGGGGCCTGGGAGGGTCAGGTAGAGATGGAGGAGCAAGAAAAGGGGGATGAAGTCCAGACTGTCCAGAGGGAACACGGGCCAAACGACAGTGGGTGTCCAGACCTGTGTCCACGCTAATGGCTCTTCCAGAAGGTCAGGGAAGCCTGGAGAGACTGAATGGGGAAATTGAAAGATGGCTGGAAGGGCTGTCACAGCCAGAGAGGTAAGTAATGAGTGTCTGCGCCCAGCAGTCCAGGTTCCTACCTCCAGGTCCTTCCTAGTAATTGAATCTAAGCTGTGTTTGTGATTGAAGGGTCTACAATTAAGACCTGAATCCAGACATGCCAAGGGCTATAGGCAGAGAGGCCAGAGCCTGTGGGAGAGGAGCCTGGCATATTTGTAAAGATATTTCTAGATATTTCGGGCTTCCCTGGTGGCTCTCAGATGGTTAAGAAAGAATCTGCCTGCAATGAGGGAGACCTGGGTTTGATCCCTGCGTCAGAAAGATCCCCTAGAGAAGGGGATGGCAACCCACTCCAGTATTCTTGCCTGGAAAATCCCATGGACAGAAAAGCCTGGCAGTCTATAGTCCATGGGGTCACAAAGAGTCAGACATACCTGAGCACGCATGCACACATCTCAACAAATAAGCACAGACACTTGCTCCCAGATGCAGATACATCCAATCTGGATACCCCTGGGCACCTCGATATACAAAGACATCTATTCTCACCCATCTCTTTCACTCACTATGCCCATGCTCAGGCCAACCAAGACCCCACACAGACATGCAGATACACACAGCCCTGCGGTATGAGCTTGGATATGTTGGTGAATGAAGCTGACCAAGATCCCTGCCCTCAGGGAGGTGACATTCTAGGCCACCATCCACGGAGATGCACAGACACATCCCCTCAGACCCCTGCACATAGATTATTTACATACATGTAGGGGCTCAAACTGACTCCCAAAAAACATGTATTGAGCACCTGCTTCGTCCCAGGAAGCAAGCTTGGTGTGGAGGAGATACAGGTGGGCAAAACCAATATGGTTCCTTCCCTCATGTGTGTTAGCTGCTCAGTTGTGTCTACTCTTTGGGACCCCATGGTCTGTCCATGAGATTTCCCAGGCAAGAATACTGGAGTGGATTCTATTCCCTTCTCCAGGGGATCTTCGTGACCCAGGGATTGAACTGGGATCTCCTGCATTGCAAGAAGATTCTTTACCATCTGAGCTACTAGGGAAGCCCCCATAAAGGCACACTCAGAAACATAAGCCTAACAGCGCTACACGCAACCTGCATGCACACACTTGGGTGCACACACATGCACGGCTCTTGGTGACTTTAAATACAAACCCAGATTCAAGGCATTTTTATTATACAAGGCCCCAGGAAGCAGTTCATTTAGAATGAGGAGCAAGTCCAAAGTCAGATCTGTAAGCGGCCCATTCCTCTCCCCAGCTGTGTGCACCTCTCCTCCAACCTCAAGTCATCTTCTCTGCTCCATCCTCTCATGTCCTTCAAATAATGACAACGCCAGGGGCTGCCTGCAGCCTTGAACTCCCCCCTTGCTGTTCAAGATGCCTCCCAGCCTCACCGTCAGGACAGAAACCAAACGCGGGTCCACCGGCCAGCGGATTTTGCTGAGCCATTGCATTACAGATAGAGTCTGCTCCTTTCAGACATTTTTTTTTTTTTTTTTTGCTTCTTCTTTGGCTTTTAAAGAATCAGAAATACCTTGGCAGTAAAAATGCGCTTTGGGCTGAAAGCTGACTCCCAGGGTCAGAGCCCAGGAGAAGATTTCTGCTACAAAGTTTCAGAGAAAATAGCAGGTGCTAAGCAGTTCTTATTTTCCAAGGGATAGAGAGAAAACACAACTGGAGTGGATTTAGGGCTTTGCAGGGCTCCTCTTCAGGTTGTGGTGTGTGTGCGTGTGTGGTTTCTCTTTATTCCCCTGCTGGACAGAGTGGAAACAGAAAGAGCAGGCAGAGAGGAGGAGGTCAGAAAGCTGGGTCTGCGGCTGGTCCCTGCCTGAGACCAGGGACCCGCTGGCCCCATAGTGGGTCCAGGGCAGTGGATTTGGAGCCACTGAGCCAGGTTTAGGCCCCCAGCTCTGCCTTCTCTGAGCTGCAGGAGAAGGGCTTTTTTTTTTTAAATCTCTCTATGCTTCAGTTTCCTCATCTATAATATAGGAAAAACAACAGCAACTACTTCATAGGGCTATTGTGAGGGTTAAACAAGTCTATATTATAAAGAATTGTTTACACATCATTCAGAGGCGGTCCTGTAAGCCCGCAGAGGATGTCGGCTCCTGTCAGCCTCCCACCCTTCTCCCTTCTCCCCAAACTGTGGCGACCAGCTCCCAGACTGCGGGATGGATGGAGGGTGAAGCCATGGCTCCATGGATGGATGGTCGCCGCTGAGAGGGCTATTCTGCTTGTCCCTGCATCTTCTCTGCAGCCTTCCTCGGCCAGCTCTGTGCTCCGGGAGCCTGGCCTCTATGGACTGCATCCCCCAGACCCTATTCCTTCTCTTTCCACTTGGGTTGGCCAATGAGAGGTCAGACGACAGGAGGAGATGAGGCTGGATACCTCTGCTCACACTCCCTCTGGCTTCAGCACCTCGCTTTTGTTTCATCTCCTGATCACTTCTGGCCGGGGTAGGTACCTAATGGCTCCTACACTGCTAGTCTTTGGGTGCCTGGCATTCTTGTGGATCTGTCAACTCTGCCCACACTTTTGTGAAAAATCCCTTTCTTAAATACTTTGAAGGACAGTGAAACCAGCAACATACAAGGAGACAGTCATGGCAGCACATGAGGTTTTCACATAAGGATGTTCATTACAGTGTTGTTTATAATGACCGAAAAAAAAATGGAAGGAACCTAGAAGTCCAACCACCAGACATTGAGTGAGTAATCCAGACAGTGTTCACTGGACTGCAGCTACTGAGAACAATGAGTGCAAACATATTCACCAATACTGGGGAACAGTCACTACACCTCTCAGAAAAACAGTAGGCTGCCGAGTCTATGGACAATCTGATACCATTGAAAATAATATCTACAGGTTTGGAAAGAGAATGTATGTGAAGCACATATACAAAAATGTCAACTGCATCCCCCTTGAATATGTAAATTATGGGTAGTGGCTGTTTTATTCCTTAGTACATTTCTGGGTGGGGAGATGCCTTTTCTTCATTGAGCAGAAATTATTCTACTGACTAGAAGTTATTAACAATATAGGTGCAACTATTAAAAATTGTATTTTAAAAAGTATTTAGGGGACTTCCCTAGTGGTCCACTGCTTAAGACTTTGCCTTCCAATGTGGAGGGTACAGATTCAATCCCTGGTCGGGTAGCTAAGATGCCACCTGCCTCAAGGCCAAAAAACCTAAAACATAATATAGAAGCAATATTGTAACAAATTCAATAAAGACTTTAAAAATAGTCCACATCAAAAAATCTTTTTAAAAAATGCTTAGAGTCACAGGAAAATAAACATCATAAAATGTTAAGTGAAAAAAGCAAAATTTCTTCATGTACATACACACAGATTAGACATTAAACCAGGGTCTCAAACCTTGCTCAGAACTAAAGCTCCTGTCCCTACAAACTGCCTGCCCCACCTGGGTTGGGAAGCCCTCTTACTGCCAAAGGGGTTTCATGCTGGACTGTTTTCGGAATATGTGAAGTGATGGAGCCCAGAGTGGAGGGGGAGGATGTGTGTGCAGAAAATTCACCTGGATCATGCACAAAACAGTCCCAGACTTCTGCTGCCGCAGAGCGGGCAGCAGGCTCCTTCTGCAAGGGGGGGCGTCTCTCCTCCTTCAGGTTTGTGTCTGTGATTGTTTATAACCTGTCAGCAGGGCCTCGCTGGGCTCTGCGGGGGCAGGGGGCAAGGCGGAAATGTTGGTCACTGAGCTCCCTAACACGAGAAAATGGCCACACAGTGCGTCTAATCACCACTTCCCACAAGGAATTTCACCGTGCGTGCTCATTTGCTTTTTAATCATCCTCTAAATATGCATTTTCACGTAATACCCTAATGGCACCCAGAGAATCATTAGGATCTGTCGGGACCTTAATCCATGGCTTCAGAAGTCTGTAAGTATGTAATTTCGCTCCATGACGCAGGTTCCTAAAAGTCCACAAATAACCATTTGCATGATAAAGTCACAACTCCAGAATCAATTACAGCTTTGGCTGGAGAGAATTTATTTCCTTTTTGAAAATTAAAATGTGAAATCGGGAAGTTGCCGCACAAAAGCCTCCCCTTGCCCAGGTGGGAAGAGGGAAGAGATCACAGCGCCCCCTGGCGCCCTGACGGACTGGGCGCCATCGTGGAGTCACCAGGCAGGCGGCCCCGGCAGGGCCTCTAGGGTGGCTCTCGGTGGGGCTGGCTGTGGGATTTCACTTCTCACAGGGATCATTCGTCTTCTCAACCCCCACCTCCATCTTAACTTCATGCCTCCTAATGGGCATTGGGGGTCCCAGCTGTGACTCTCCAGAGAGCCCCAAGACGTCCAGATATGTGAGGGGGCCCAAGTGACCCAGAAGCCTGGTGGGCTGCCGTCTATGGGGTCGCACAGAGTCGGACACGAGTGAAGCGACTCAGCAGCAGCAGCAGCAGCATTAGGCGCTCAGTCGTGTCTGACTCTTTGCGACCCCGTGGACTGTAGCCCACCGGGCTCCTCTGTCCATGGAATTCTCCAGGCAAGAATCCTGGAGTGGGTTGCCATTTCCTCCTCCAAGGGATCTTCCCAACCCAGGGATTGAACCAGGGTCTCCCACCCTGCAGGTAAATTCTTTACCATCTGAGCCATCAGGGAAGCCCACAACAGAGAAGGTACCACTAAACAGTGGGTCTTCCCTGGTGGTCCAGTCATTAACACCCCACATTTCCACTGCATGGCACGTGGGTTCAGTTCCTGGCTGGGAAGCTAAGATCCCACATGCTGCGTGGTACAGCTGAAAGGGAAAACAAAAAATGACACTGATAAGCCAACTGATGGTGTCCAATGGTAGTGATTCAGGTCGACTCCCTGTGTTGTGGGGATACCATGGGCCCTGGATTTGGAGTTGGGAGCCAGGACTTGATGCCTGCAAGGCTCCGCTCAGCATCTCTGCTAGACCCAAAGAGCCTGGACTCGTCTCACACCTGGCTGGCTCTTAATAACTGCTCCCCGATGCCTCCAGCTACTCCCTGTGTCAGACTCACATAGCTTGGTTTAGTTCATGATCTAAAGAGGGATATCTCCTCCCTGTCTTCTGTACCCTAATGAAACACAGATGGAATTTTAAACACTACAGTTTACTGAGTGCTTGCTCTGTGTCAGACACGCACTACACCCTGAACACACAGCATCTCCTTTCATGTTCACGATGGCTTGCTGAGACAGGCTCCATCTCAGAGAAGGTAAGAGACACAGAGCCGGCTGGAAGAGGGGTCCTCCAACACTATACGGCCTCTCTTAGGGGTGAGCAGATTCTTCAGACCCTCTGAACCTTGGTTTTCTTATCTGAAAATTGGGCAGAATTTCTTATCTGAAAATTGGGCAGATGCTTCTCACTTGGGGCTCTGACGAGGAAATGAGAAAGTGCTGGCACACTGCACCAGCCAGGAAGGTGCTGGGCCGTCTCGTTTTGACTTGTCCTTTGGTCTTGCCTCTACTGGATTCTTAATGATCTACTCATGAAACATGAAGGCCCTGAAAAGTTTCAGATTCTATCTGAATCTGATTAAACCTCGAGCCACAACTCAGAGTTAGGCATTTTGATTCTGATGCCATGATGACAGTAAGATGAATAAGAGTCTTTTAGAAGCCAGACGCCTGATGGCGATCGTAACTGTCCTGAAGGTGGGAGACTCCTCCCCACTGGAAAGGTGGGGAAGCCGGGGTGTAGAGCTGGTCACTAGCCTGCAGTTCAGCACCAGTGCGGGGAGAGCAGAGGCTCGGGAGCTGGGTCAAGTTGGTGCCCACACCTGGCTCTGTCCTGACCCAGCTGTCACCTGGGACTAGTTTTGCGTCCTTTGAGTACCCACCACTACCTCCTAGTCTTGGATCTGATGATCCAAACACGGTGCCGGTGCCTAGTACCACTGGCTATGGTACTAGCCATAGTACTACATAGTACAGCTATGGTGTTTCTTGCCCAAGGACACTCCATGGGGAAGGGGTGGAGCCGGGCTTGGGTTTCCTGCCCTGCCCAACTCCAGGGCCCCCTCTGCGACCCCACAGCCTCCTGCCTTGAGCTGCCCCCTCAGCCTGCTCCCTCTCCCTCTGCAGCCATCATAGGCAGGAGGGATGGAGGTCTCTGGAGGGGTCTGACCTGCAGAGGGGAAGGGGGATCCACCCAAGGGGACCTGGGTATTTTGCCTGTGCTCAGAGAGCCTCTGCATCCCCTACCACACCTCCAGCAGGAGCTTAAACCCTTGCCCCACCACGAACTAGTGGGCCACTGAGAACAAGCCGCCTTACTCCTCTGTGCCTCAGTTTCCTCCCTGGAAAGCCCTGCAATGGAAGGAGACCTGGATTGATAAGGGCACCTATTTCTAGGGTTGGCACGTGGAGCAAAGGGCTTAAACATGTAATACATTGAAAGCTGTGCTCAGCAGGCAGTTAGCACCCCTTAAATGCTCAAAGATACCATCATCACTAATAGGAAGAGTCATATCAGAAGCACTGTGTTCTAGTCCCCAAAGTCTAGACTCTCCCCATTCACCATACGGTCTCAGCACCAACCTGGGAGCCAGCGCACGGCTGCTCCCAGCTACAGCTCTGCCAGTGACCCGGGCGCGATCTCGGACAAGCCACGGCTCCTCTCCGGACCTCAGTTCCTGCTGCCATGCAGTGATGAGTGCACAAGATGATTTCTGGGTCTTCTTCCATTTCCGGACTTTGAAATCCCCTCCTTCTAAGGACCACAGCAACCAGCGTGCCAGATTCTCTCTCCACCAGCAGGATCTGTGCTGGAGGCGTGTGGGGATGTGGAGGGGGATTCACTCACTCATTCGGTCAGCACACTTTTCAGAGAGCCTCCCACCGACAAAGCGGGCTCTCTCTTCTAGAATGACCCAGCCCATAAGGGCGCACCTGCACCTCTTCCTTCCCCAGCTCTGATTGAACCACTCAGCTCCTTTCTAAGAATAATCTTTCTCTCTTCATAATCATGAGTTTCTGTCCCTGGTCTCCCAGGCAGGACTGCCCACTGGACAGTGCACAGGCTTTGTGTCCAGCAAGTCTGAGTGGACGGTCACCCTCCACACCAGGTAGCTCGGGGACACTGGGCCACGTTTCCCAGAGTAAGGGGCATGATTCATTTGTGGGTCATAAACTTAGTGTAGTCGGTTGTGTCTGGCATTAAGATGTAATGAGGGCTCCCCTGGTGGTCCAGTGGTTGTCTCTGCCTTGCAATGTGGGAGACAACGGTTTGATCCCTGGTGGGATCCCTGGTGGGATCCCTGGGCTTCCCAGGTTGCGCTAGTGGTAAAGAACCTGTCTGCCAACGTAGGAGACATAAAAGATGCAAATTTTATCCCTGGGTCGGGAAGATCCCCTGGAGGAAGGCATGGCAATCCACTCCAGTATTCTTGCCATGGAGAATTCCATGGTCAGAGGAGGCTGGTGGGCTATAGTCCATAGCATTGCAAAGAGTCAGACATGGCTGAAGCAACTTAACAGATGCGCCGGGAAGATCCCACATGCCCAGGGCAACAAAGCCAGTACACCACAACTGTCCAAGAGCCCAGAGAAGCCACTGCAATGAGAAGCCCATACACTGCAACTAGAGGGTAGCCCCCATTGTCCACAACTAGAGAAAGCCTGCATGCAGCAATGAGGACCCAGCACAGCCATAAATAAACATTAAAAAAAAAAACCATAATGAAAGAGCAGAAAGTGGAATAAAATGGCACAGAAAATAGTGTTGTACAGAGTAGGAGGTGAGTATAGCCGTGAGATGTGAGTTGCATGTATTACCATAGGACGTGTCAGAGAAGTTTGGAAGCCACACACCTAGAGCACATAATTTGACTTCCCAGGCCTTGGTCTCCTCCTCTACCAGGAAGGTATTTTGAGATGAGACTAGCATCAAGCCAGGCAAGGCTGGAGACCCCAGTGAGTTCTTCCCCGGTTGTCTGGAGCCCCCGCCTCTGTCCTGACATGTGAGCTTCAATCTGCGGGGAGCTGAGTCACCAGTCCCACCCCGCCCCCAAACCCTCTGCCCTCAGGTGATCAACAAATCAGTCACAGGAGAAGAAAATGCATATCCATTCTGCAAACATTTGCAATCCCGGGTCGGTAAGCAAGAAAAATGCATATAAATCCCAGGAACATTTATCAAGCATCTGCATCACTCCAGGCCTCGGGCTGGGGGCCGGGGTGCAGTAATGAGTAGACAGGCCACCGCCCCAGGGAATTCACAGTCCAGCATGAGAAGCCAGTTAAAAAAAAAACCCACAGACATATGCCCAGGATGCCAGTCTGGGCAACGTGCTGGAGGAAATGAAAGCAGGGCCAAGGGCAGACAGAGATGCTCTTTCAGATTGAGCAGCCACATTGATGGTCATTCATGCCTGGGCCATAAGCAGGCAGGGTTCAGGCTCTCGGCTCTGAAGAGCAGCAGGAAGATGAGATTTACAGCAGAAATAGAGGAGAGTTGTCCAGACGCCTGGGTTAAAACTGGGTGGGGTGGGGCGAACTGCAGATTAGCAAGGGCAAGCCTAGGTGTAGCCAGGATTCCCTTTCTGCAACAAGGAACAGAAGAGCTGATTAATGTAAGTGAACAGGAGATGAGTGGGCATCCCAGGGATGGGGAGAAAATGGGCAAATGGGGCCTAGTGCAGGAGGGCATCGTGCCCACTGATGGGGACGGTGAGGGGAACCAGAAGGTCAGATGGAGTCTACTCTTGCGGCATCATTTATAGCAACATTTGGGGGACACCTATCACACGCCAGGCCTGTGATGAGAATTTTTCACGTGTTATGTAATTGAATCTTCACAACCCTTGAAGTAGATGTTACAACATTTCATCACATTTAAGGCTCTTTCTTTTTTTTTTTTTTTTAAGCTTAATATTTATTTTTTTTAATTTTATTTTATTTTTAAATTTTACAATATTGTATTGGTTTTGCCAAATATTGAAATGAATCCGCCACAGGTATACCTGTGTTCCCCATCCTGAACCCTCCTCCCTTCTCCCTCTCCATACCATCCCTCTGGGTCGTCCCAGTGCACCAGCCCCAAGCATCCAGAATCGTGCATCGAGCCTGGACTGGCGACTCGTTTCATATATGATATTATATATGTTTCAATGTCATTCTCCCAGATCTTCCCACCCTCTCCCTCTCCCACAGAGTCCATAAGACTGTTCTATACATCAGTGTCTCTTTTGCTGTCTCGTATACAGAGTTATTGTTACCATCTTTCTAAATTCCATATATATGTGTTAGTATACTGTATTGGTGTTTTTCTTTCTGGCTTACTTCACTCTGTATAATAGGCTCCAGTTTCATCCACCTCATTAGAACTGATTTCTTTTTAATGGCTGAGTAATACTCCATTGTGTATATGTACCATAGCTTTCTTATCCATTCATCTGCTGATGGACATCTAGGTTGCTTCCATGTCCTGGCTAATCTAAGGCTCTTTAGATTAGCAAATGGACTGTTAATTTTGGTAGCCCTGAGAAGGAAATGTCGCAGCTATTTAAACTTTGATTTGTCATAGATTGTCACAAGCATTCCAATCTCAGAGAGGTTAAATAAAGATCTTAGCATTGGGAATGTAGCCTTGTGTCCACAGGAAGTAGGGGCAGTGGAGGGTTGATAGCTTGATCCACATTCATACAACTCATAAGGCCCAAGGGGACTTGAATGCAGGCCAGTCTGGCTCTGGAGCTTGTTTTCTGCCCCTAGAACATCTCCTTTCTGTCTGTGAGAGGCCAGGGTCACAGCGGGGTGCTGTGGGGTTTCGAGAGGAGGCATGAAGTGTGGTCCAGGAAGCCCACGGGGCAGATGGGAGAGGAAGAGACCACTGAGAAGGTGGCTGTGAGAACCAGGCGTGCGGTGGTGGAGATACAGCCAGCTCCCAGCAGAGGAGAAGGGAGATGAGGGGAAGAAAGGAGGTGTACTATCGTGATCCAAGGTTTTAATATGATGACCCTTCCCAGCTGGAGGCAGGGTTTTCTATAAAGCAGAAATAATACAAGGGTATAGGTTTCAAAGAATTACATCCAACACTGACAAGAAGGAAAGACAAGAGACAGAGAGAAAGGAGGAAGAATGAAGGGGAAAAACAGGCGAGGGAGGGACCCAGAGGGTGGCTATATAAGAAATGGCAGAGTGGGTGGTTGAGGGGCCTTTAAGAGTCACTTTGGAAGCCCTGAGTCAACAGAACCCTAGAGAGAAGCAGCCTGGGGCTGATGTTAGACTTCTGGACCCTTAGGAGCCAGATCATCAAGGCAGGGACGCCCACCCCTGCCAGCTTCCCAGGCACTAACCAGAGTCCCCAGCCCCCATGAAGAGACTCTCCTGCACACTGTCCTAAGGGGAGGCTGGCGAGATTAGAACCAACCTCTGTGCCTCTTGCAAACCCAAGACCTCGAGTCATCCTCCGGTTCTGCCCAGGTGTCTACTTAACCTTCTACCGCCCCCATTTCCTGTGGGTAAGGATGCCACGTTTCAACAACCCTCAGATGTTTCTTAACATTTCTGAAACTGGAATGCGTCTTAGTCAATGCCATGTCAAAGTTTAATCGGCAGCGGCGTGAATTTCTTAGGCATACGAAAAATAACAGTTCATCTTCTAATTGAAGAAGTCTTAGGTTCCATGCCATATTGTATCCCCTTCAATATCCTGGACACATCCTAGTGGCAGAGACGATCTACACCCCTGGGGCCAGGTCCCCAACCCTGGTTCTGGCCTTAGTTCAGCCCTGTTGGATTCTCCCCCTCGGTGCATTGAAAATGCACAGAACAGACCCTGGATCCCTCCTGAGACCTCACCAGGCCCCAAAGCTTCCTGGACCCACTATCTGAGCCACTCTGGGATAAGAAAGGTCCCCCTGGAGGACACCAGGACCCCACCCTTTACACTGAGCCTCTAAGGAGAGACAATCCCTGCAGGTTTCTGCAGAGGAAAAACATTAACTACAGTCAGTATCCCCAAGTTGTGGAACAACAGTAAGCCAGGGAGAGGAGAGAGCAATGAAGACAGAGTGCCCTGGGCTGAACAGGGTCAGGGGGTCACAAGATCCAGTCCACTGTGTCCCAGCTTAGCCAGGAGGAGAGCTGGCTTCTCTGTTTATAAAAATGCAGATAATGCTCATAACAGCGGTTCATTCAGCAAGTCTGTAGTGACAGAGACTTACCAGCTGCTGTATCGAGAGGTGGGGCCCAGAATAGTTGCCCCTGAGAAGCCAGGGAGCTGGGGCAATTATTTGTTTGCAAGCCTGGGTCTTGTATCAATATAACAATTGTGCATTGAGGTGATCAAGGCAGAACAGCTGAGGAAGTGCTTACTATATCCTGTCTCTTAACAAATATTTTTGAGCATCTACTCTGCACTAGGTCTTGTGAATGGAGAACAACATGGATGGTGGTCCCTGCCCTCCTGGAGCCAACATTCAGGAGATGAGAGATGGATCACAAACAATACACAAAACAAATAAGGTAACAATACAGATAAGAGTCAAGGAGGGGGAGGGGAAGAGTTCACTCTCGGGTCATGGGTTGTGATTTTAAGAACAGTCAGGAAGGCCTCCTTAGATGGTGACAAGATCAAGGAAAATGCCCCCAAAGTGATAGCTGGACTGAGTCTTGAGACATGAACAGGAGCTCACTAAGCCACAGGGTGTTAGAGGGAAGACCCTCCTGACACATGGAGCAGTATGTGCAAAGGTCCAGGGGTCAGCAAGCTCAGGGTCACCCCAAGGAGCTACCAAGAATAGGGGGCCCAGCAAGAAAAGATATGAGAGAAGTAGCTAGCTCATGAGGGTCCAGTTAAACCAGGCTAAAATTATCTGAGCATTGCCCAACATGCTTGGGGAAATGTGAGGATCTGAAGCGGAGAAGTGATGAAGTCCTGCGTTCTGTTTTTAATAGGATTTGATGCAAACGGGGTATGAAAAGCTCTGGAAAAATGCCAAATGGCATTCCCAGAGAATGTTCCACACGGCACTGACCCAAGCCCTAAGAACTCTGCATGAAACAAAGGTTTTCATGATCTATAGGGTTTGGGCGAAAACAAACAAAATATATGTAAGTGTTTACATTTGTGAATGCGTGCATGCATGTCAAGTCGCTCCAGTTATCTCCAACCCACAGACTGTAGCCCGCCAGGCTATTGGTATGGGTTGCCATTTCCTACTCCAGGGGATCTTCCTGACCCAGGGATCAAACCTGGGTCTCTCCTGTCTCCTGCATTGGCAGGTGGGTTCTTTACCACTAGCACCACCTGGAAAGCCCATATTTATGTATACCACATTCCTTTTTTTGGAAAAACACAACGCTGATTTGCATTGTAAAGGATCTGAGGATGTCTGCAATAAAGACACTTTCAACCTTTTCAGTTCTAGCGTGGTCAGACTAACCTGACCACACAGCTCTTTTTCATTTCTCTCTCCCCACACCCTCACACTTCTGAACCCTCCTGGAGAAAGAGCAGATCGAAGGACATGATACCAAGCAGTTCCCATTTCCTGTAGTGTGTGTGCTCTTCATGCAATCCACCTCCACCCCGCTCCGGCTCAAGGCCCCGTTTCTAGAACTCCTCAATGGCAGCCCCACCCAGACGGCCATCTGGGCAGGCTCCAACCCAGTCAGCCTGCAGCAGGTGAGCCCAGCAGTCACTGGTCACTCTCCACAGAGATAGCATAATCCAAAACAGCAGATAATCCAAAAGCCATTTATTTTTGGCATGCTTAAGTGAGTTTATTTTTACTTCATCCTTACCTTCCTGATTTGGCCTCACTCAGACACATGCTAAAAAGAGCCTGCTTTTTTGGAACACATGCTGAGAGAAGGGAGGAAGAGGGCCCAGGGAGATGCTTGGGGAAGCCGCTGGGGAATTTCATACACACTGTGGCTCGTGTCTGCTTCCTCACTCTCCTGTTGAAAAACCCTCCTGACTGGAAACTGTGTGCTGATCTGGTGCTGAAACTGTGCTCCAATCAGCAGTGACAGGAAAAAAAAAAAAAAAAGAGTGGAACGTGGTTCAGAGAGATTTGTTGCAAAAAGCACAAACGAGCTGGGGGTAGGGTTGAGGGAGTTTCACTCATTGAGATCCGAAGCTCTCTGAAGCGTGCCCTTTTCATGACAGTGCCCAACTCCCAGCTGCCAGCACCTGCGTCTTTCTCCCTGAGGGCTTCTCTTGTACTAAAGCCACTCTGTCTGCCCACATGGTGGGTCAAAAGTGCCAGGAAATTAACACCTGCCCCATCCCCAATGCAAGAGGTCCTCAACCAATGTTTGCTGGAGAAGAGTATAAATACCCCAGCTCACTGACCACACAGGAGGTGCAATTCTGAGGCTAGTGTCTTTGCTGGATTACTACATTCCCCAGTAGGATTAAGCTGGAGTTGGCACTGGGGTAACTGACTTGAAAACCCACCCCTTCCGGGCTGTATACCCTGCTCTGTCTTGCCATCCTCCATCCACACCACCCATCAGTGTTTCTTGAGCCAAGCTACAAAATAAACTGCTTACACTCAGATCTTGTCTCAGGGTTGACTTCTAGGGAACACACACTAAAAAATCCAGCTCTTCCTGGTTGGGGGAGCTGGACACAGCCTGGTGTGAGTCTGGTTTTCCCTGGCATTGGAGAAGGTGCATGACCTGGCTCCATACACTTCTTCGGAAGGTTCTGGGGTTGCCTATGGATGCTGGATGATCCTGAGCCCTTGTTAGTATCTCCGACCTGGGGAGTTCATCTTTCAGTATCATATCTTTTTGCCTTTTCATACTGTTCATGGAGTTCTCAAGGCAAGAATACTCAAGTGGTTTGCCATTGCCTTCTCCAGTGGGCTACATTTTGGCAGAACTCTCTACCATGACCCATCCGTCTTGGGTGGTCCTACATGGCATGGCTCATAGTTTTATTGAGTTAGAAAGGCTGTGACCCATGTGATCAGTTTGATTAGTTTTCTGTGATTGTGGTTTTCCAAGTCGGTAGGTGCCCAATATGCTACTGAAGACGAGTGGAGAAATAGCACCAGAAAGAATGAAGAGACAGAGCCAAAGAGAAAACACTGCCCAATTGTGGACGTGACTGGTGATGGAAGTAAAGTCCAATGCTGTAAACAGCAAATATTGCATAGGAAACTGGAATGTTAGGTCCGTGAATTAAGGTAAACTAGAAGTGGTGGCTTCACTTTCACTTTTCACTTTCACGCATTGGAGAAGGAAATGGCAACCCACTCCAGTGTTCTTGCCTGGAGAATCCCAGGGACGGGGGAGCCTGGTGGACTGCCATCTATGGGATCACACAGAGTCAGACGTGACTGAAGTGACTTAGCAGCAGCAGCAGAAGTGGTCAAACAGGAGATGGCAAGAGTGAACATCGACGTTTTAGGAATCAGTGAACTAAAATGAACTGGAATGGGCAAATTTAACTCAGATGACCATTATATCTACTATTGTAGGCAAGAATCCTTTAGAAGAAATGGAGTAGCCCTCATGGTCAACAAGAGTCTGAAATGCAGTTCTTGGGTGCAATCTAAAAAATGACAGAATGATCTCTGTTCATTTCCAAGGCAAACCATTCAATATCACAGTAATCCAAGTCTATGCCCCAACCACTAATGCTGAAGAATCTGAAGTTGAATATTTCTATAAAGACCTATAAGACCTTCTAGAACTAACACCCAAAAAAGATGTCCTTTTCATCATAGGGGACTGGAATGCAAAAGTAGGAAGTCAAGAAACACCTGGAGTAATGGGCAAATTTGGCCTTGGAGTACAAAATGAAGCAGGGCAAAGGCTAACAGAGTTTTGCCAAGAGAACGCACCAGTCATAGCAAACATCCTCTTCCAACAACACAAGAGAAGACTCTACACATGGACATCACCAGATGGTCAATACCAAAGTCAGATTGATTATATTCTTTGCAGCCAAAGAGGGAGAAGCTCTATAGAGTCAGCAAAAACAAGACCGGGAGCTGACTGTGGCTCAGATCATGAACTCCTTATTGCCAAATTCACATTTAAATTGAAGAAAGTAAGGAAAAACACCAGACCATTCAGTATGACCTAAATCAAATCCCTTATGATTATACAGTGGAAGTGACAAATAGATTCAAGGGATTAGATCCGATAGGCAGAATGCCTGAAGACCTATGGACAGAGGTTTGTGACATTGTACAGGAGGCAGTGATCAAGACCATCCCCAAGAAACAGAAATGCAAAAAGGCAAAATGGTTGTCTGAGGAGGCCTTACAAATAGCTGAGAAAAGAAGAGAAGTGAAAATCAAAGGAGAAAAGGAAAGATATACCCATATGAATGCAGAGTTCCAAAGAATAGCAAGGAGAGAAAAGAAAGCCTTCCTCAGAGATCAATGCAAAGAGATAGTGGAAAACAATAGAATGGGAAAGACTAGAGGTCTCAAGAAAATTAGTGATAACAAGGGAACATTTCATGCAAAGATGGGCACAAAAAAGGACAGAAAAGGTATGGACCTAACAGAAGCAGAAGATACTAAGAAGAGGTGGCAAGAATACACAGAAGAACTATACAAAAAAGATCATCATGGCCCAGATAATCACGACGGTGTGATCACTCACACTCACCTAGAGCCATCCTGGAATATGAAGTCAAGTGGGCCTTAGGAAGCATCACTACCAATAAAGATAGTAGAGGTGATGGAATTCCAGTTGAGCTATTTCAAATCCTAAAAGATGATGCTGTAAAAGTGCTGCACTCAATAGGCCAGCAAGTTTGGAAAACTTCAGCAGTGGCCACAGGACAGGAAAAGGTCAGTTTTCATTCCCATCCCAAAGAAAGGCAATGCCAAAGAATGCTCAAACTACAGCACAATTGCACTCATCTCACATGCTAGCAAAGTAATGCTCAAAATTCTCCAAGCCAGGCTTTAACAATACATGAACCGTGAACTTCCAGATGCTCAAGCTGGATTTAGAAAAGGCAGAGGAATCAGAGATCAAATTGCCAACATCTGTTGGATGATCAAAAAAGTAAGAGAGTTTCAGAAAAAACATCTACTTCTGCTTTATTGACTATGCCAAAGCCTTTGACTGTGTGGATCACAACAAACTGTGGAAAATTATTAAAGAGCTGGGAATACCAGACCACGTGACCCGCCTCCTGAGAAATCTGTATGCAGGTCAAGAAGCAACAGTTAGAACTGGACATGGAACAAAAGAATGGTTCCAAATAGAGAAAGGAGTATATCAAGGTTGTATATTGTCACCCTACTTATTTAACTTATAAAAAGTACACCATGCAAAATGCCGGGCAGGATGAAACACAAGCTGCAATCAAAATTGCCGAGAGAAATATCAATAACCTCAAACATGCAGATGACACCACTCTAATGGCAGAAAGTGAAGAACTGAAGAGCCTCTTGATGAAAGTGAAAGAGGAGAGTGAAAAAGTTGGCTTAAAGCTCAACATTCAGAAAACTACGATCATGGCATCTGATCCAATCACTTCACGGCAAATAGATGGGGAAACAATGGAAACAGTGACAGACTTTATTTTCTTGGGCTCCAAAGTCACTGCTGATGATGACTGCAACCATGAAATTAAAAGATGCCTGCTCCTTGGAAGAAAAGCTATGACCAACCTAGATAGCATATTAAAAAGAAGAGACATTACTTTGCCAACAAAGGTCCATCTAGTCAAGCTATGGTTTTTTCCAGTAGTCATGTATGGATGTGAAAGTTGGACTATAAAAAAAGCTGAGCACTGAAGAATTGATGTTTTTGAACTGTGGTGTTGGAGAAGACTCTTGGACTGCAAGGAGATCAAACCAGTCCATCCTAAAGGAAATCAGTCCTGAATATTCATTGGAAGGACTGATGTTGAAGCTGTAACTCCAATACTTTGGCCACCTGATGTGAAGATCTGACTCACTGGAAAAGACCCTGATGCAGGGAAAGATTGAAGGCAGGAGGAGAAGGGGACGACAGAGGATGAGATGGTTGGATGGCATCACTGACTCAATAGACATGAGTTTGAGCAGGCTCCAGGAGTTGGTGATGGACAGGGCAGCCAGGAGTGGTGCAGTCCATGAGGTTGCAAAGAGTCAGACATGACTGAGCAATTGAACTGAACTGTTAGTATTTCCAAAATCATTTCTACCAAGTTAGGCCTGGGAAGGTCATCAAGAAGGCTTCCCAGGGACCAAAATATTCACAAAGAAACAGGAACAAGGACGCTTGGTCAAAGAAGGATGCAGCCTTGTCTCATCTGGGGGCAGCAGAGGAAGCTTGTCACACACTGTGGGATGGCAGGAAGAGGTCCCCTGATGTGATTTGTAGGAATCACTGGGAGGTCTCCTGTTTTCCTAATTAGAAAGTTACCACCCCCGGGCTTCTCCCCTAGCATCGGCCCACCGCCTTGCAGACACGTGGCGGTGCAGGCCTCCCCACCTTTCAGCAGTTGTCTCTCATACACACCCCACGCTGGTCGAGGACTGCTCCCACTCAAGTCTCCAGGTTCCTGAAAGATTAAGGGGTGGCCAGGAGAGAAACAGTCACCCCCAAGGGGCCTGGATGGATGAGTCCCCAGTCTGAGCCTAGGGAAGATACCTCCATCTCTCTGGATCTCCTCTTTGAGGAAAGGGCAGGGAAGGAGCCCTTCCACCCTCATCTGTGATGGGTTCCTTCCACCACTTTTTTTTTGTTATTGAGCAGCCACTATGCACCAAGCCCTCTTCTGGGCGCTCAGGATGTGTACTACAAATAAGCCTACTTATAAAAAAACAGTGCCTTTTTGCACAGGGTTTATACTCTAGCTCTTGCTGGGATGCAATTGCCCTGCCAGTGACAAAAAGATTTGGTCTCCCAGGTGTTCTGATAAGAGAACTGGCCCCATTCCTCTTGGCCGCCTTCCTCCACACCCCCAGGGTCAGGCCCAAGGTCCCAATCTAAACCTATTGGATTGAATTGACAGGTTGTCTCCACCACCTTGTAGCAGGTCAGTTCTACCTGTGACACAGGGGGAATGAAGGTTTGGTTCTCAGGTGGAGGACCTAAGCCCTTCAAGACACAGAAAGCTCACAATGAGGAGGCAAATGCCCCCTACAGGATACACCTTCCCACTGACCCCAATCTCAGATTCTTAAGACAAAATGCATGCTGCACCACATGAGTTTCAATCAGGGCAGAGCATCAGGCCCTGGTCTCTGCTACAGACCCTGGACAAGGGCAGAGAAAGGTCTTAAACTCCCTTCACCTGCAGAGCCAGCTCTTGCTCAGATCTCCCTGCTTGTCTTGGGCTCCGTCATCCCAGCTAGGATCTCCCACCAAGGATGCTTCCCAGCACCTGTGCAGAGGCACTTGAAAGAAGGAGGCTCATTTCAGTATCACTCTGTGCAAAGCCTGATTAGGGGTGTCAGTGAGTGACCTCCCCTCACACACACACACACACCCAGCAGCTGTACTCACACGACGGCACAGTGTCATGGGGCTGGGGAGGATGGTTTATGCGATTAGCTGCACTTGGGGATTATCTCTGCTCCATTAGTGCAGATAATTGGGCGTTGACAACAGAAATTGCATCGCTCAAGTGCCAAGAGGAGGACGAGGGTGGATCAGGCTGGTCTTCCCCCACCTCCCACCCTCTCTGTGCCAACCTCTCATCTCCCAGCTGACCCCTCTCCAAGTACAAGTGGGTGGTGAAGTACATGGAGCCCTGCTTGGGCATCAGGCAACCTGGTTTCTAGTCCCAACCCTGTTCCTAATCCGCTGTGTGATCTTGGGTGAATTCCCGCCCTCTCTGAGCCTCAGTTATTTCACTGGTCAAGCGACAGGATCTGGACTCGAGGGCAATAGGCACAGCTGTGAACATTTAGTGTGTGCTGTGAACTCAGTCTTGTGCTAAGCAGTTTCATGCAGCATCTTATTTGATCCTGTGCTGATTTTATTCTGTCCCCTGCTCTCTCTTCAATGCCTGGCACATGGCTGATGACCAATAAATACTGGTTTGTTTGATAAGTGCTTCCAACTCCTCTATGAAGCCAGAATTATTTTAATCCCACTTTTCAGTGGGAGAAACTGATGCACAGCAAATTAAATGCAAATCGCTAAGGTCACTTCCTGTCCTGCTGCACTCAGATGATCTACTGACTACAGATGTCAAACAGGGGCAGGGCTTGGTCCAATACACCCTGAGTCCCGGGTAGGGCAAGTGCTCTGCAGACGAGAGGCTCCACGACAGGCAGTGGGCATCATTTTCTGCCATCTTTCCCTGATAACTCCACAGTACTAACAGCATCTGACACACAGTAGGTGCTCAGTAAACATGCACTGAGTACATGAACGGATGGTTTTTAAATTCTCATAACAACCCCATGAAAAATAAGGAAACTGGGGTTCAGACAGGTGAAATGACTTGTCTATATTGATAAGCAGGGAGTCAGAGATTCAAACAGTGTTGGGGGCCCAACCCCCCATATTCATATTCTTTGCTTCGAAATGCTTCCCACAAAGGGACACGTGTACTGCCCCACTCTTGACTTTAACCTATTTGACTTGCTTTGGCCATAGAGCAGGGTGACACGATACTGTGCCCGTTCCAAGCTGAGGCTTCACGACACCTTCCAGTTCCCCTGGCTCTCTTGTGGGTCTGCCACTGCCACGCTGATATGCCTGGGCTAGCCTGCGGTCCCAGGAAATGAATGAGATGCGAGAGCAGAGCTGCTCTGGCCCAGCTTAACACTGCTGCTTTCAGCGCCCGGCTTTGAGTGTGGCTTGTTACTCAGCAGCAGCAGACAGATACAACAGGTCTGCTTTCATTTCAGGTAGGAAAAGTGACTCAGAAAAGCTGTCCTAATAACACACAGGAGGTGCAGGTAAGTCTAGAGCAGGCAGAAATGGTAGAGGAGGAGACATTTGAGCTGAGGCTAGACGATGAGTAAGGTCCGCCACTCATTCGACAAACGCCAAATGAGCACATACTATGTGCCAAGCCCTGGTCTAGGCACTGGAGTTTTTCAGATGAGAAGGGACAGGGAAGGGCGTTCCAGGCAGAGGGAATGGCATACACAAAGGTATGGCGGGCCTGGGAACAACCTGGCGTGTCTGGGCGTGTGGGAGACAATGCTGCAAAGGCAGGCGGGCCAGGTGGATGAGGTGGGTCTCATGCTGAGGTGACAGAGACCTCTTGAAGGATGTTAAGTAGTGTGACGATGAGACCTGGCTCTAATTTTAGACAGAACCCTCTGGCAGCCATGAGAACTGCTGAGCAGAAGGCAGGAAGGCCAGCCAACAGAGACGCTGCAGCATTTCTGACTCAGAGCAGTGACGGAGGGGGTGGACGATGGGCAGCTTTTGGATACGGACTGAAAGGGAGGGGCAGGATGGAGGAGCCAAGGATGAGGCTCTGGTCTCCAGCTTGGGCAACTGGGCTGGGGGGCTGGGGGGGAGTGGGAGGAGGGTCAGTTCTGGGGATGGGGGTGAGGGGGAAGGAGACTCAGCTGGGGTGAGCTGCCATTGCAGGAGACAGGAGAGGGGGTGCCCTTCCTTGCAGCCTTGGGTCCTACCCCACCACTAGGTCATCTGTCCCACCCAACCAGAGGTGGCTTGGACTTTCTGTCTTCCCCTGGCCCCCAATCAAAAAGGTCCCTCGAATGGCCATGCAGTCCACACATCCTGAGGACAGGCAGCTGGCTCCGTGCTGACATGGAGTGTCCAGACAGTGCCTGTCTGGAGAGGGACCTTGGAGGCAGGGATGGGGATAGAGGGGCAGGCAACCACCGCACCCGAGCCCCAGTCCCTTCTGCCGGACCCCAGCTTGGAAACAATAGCAACCTGGACAGGGAGAAGCAATGAGAAAGCCAGAGAGGAGTGGAGGGAGGCGGGGAAGACAGACCCGCTGAGGCCTTCAAAGATGCGGAGCTGCTGTCTCCCCAGCTGTCCAGCTGGAGAGAGACAGAACTTGGGGCACAGAGAACCCTGGAGCCAGAGGGAAAGGAGAGAAGGGGAGGCAGGCAAGTGCAAGGAGTGGGTGTGTGGAGCGGAGGGAGACGAGAGGAGGAAGGGAGGGAGCACTCTGATGAGAAGGGCTGCGATTCTCACTTCTGCTCTGCCAGCAGCTGAGATCTTGGTGCACCCTGAGAGGATGGAGGGTGGGGTGGGAGAGGCTTAGAAGGGTCTGGATGGAAGACACCACCAAGAAACCCTCTCTCTGGGGCGCCGGAACCCCCAACCAGGATCTCAGAGCCCAAAGCACGTGGGAGCAGAGGCAGGGGCCCCAGAGCAAGGGGGCTTCTCTGACAATTTGAAACAAAATGGGCACAGTGTTCTAATACTAACAGCCTGTTATTAAAATCAAGTGCTATTTTACAAAATGCATTTGCCAGGGAATGGCTAATTACAGGCAAGGCGCGTTTCTGTGTGTTGGTGCCGATTAATCCTGAGCAGTTTAAGCAGTCAAATTTTATACATATAATTATCACTCAAGATTCGCAAAACAGCAACAAGATGCTCTAGGGTTCTGCCCTTGAGGGACTGTGGCTGAGGGCTGTCTTGGGGGTGTGGAGGGAGGTGGGCAGGGAGCTTCTTTGTGCTGAATCACACCTTGAGCCACCTTTTTCTATCCATCTCTTACTTCCCCCATGGGAAGGAACAAAGCCAGCGATAAGGAGGGGAGGGACCTCTTGGGCTGGGGAACAGCTCCCAGAAGGGCTGCTAGCAAAGTTCCACCACGGTGAGATGGTGCTCAATGTGGGGTTTGAGACAAGGCGAGTTTCACAGCCCAGGTTTTCATGTGTGAGATGGGTGGCCTGGGGAGTGAGTCAGGGAGGGAAGCCACACCTCCAAGGCCGGAAGTAAGGGAGAGAGTCTTTATATGGGGTCCTAGGTGCTGCTCAGCCAATGGAGAGGCAGGAAAATCACACAGCCTCTGGGGTGGATGGGTCCTCATGGCAAAGCAAGAGGTAGGAGGTGGTGGCTGCCGCCAGCTGCAAGTCATGCTGGGAGATCCTGGGGGAGAGTGGCAGGGAGCTAGGACAGGCCTGCCCAGTGCAGGGAGAAATGAGGAAAAACTAACCGGCAACCAAGGTCTGACTGCCCACTCTGGGAGGAGGGGTGCACCCAGGTACAAGTCGGCTGAGTCTAGGGGTGCCCACAAGCGTGGAGTCATGGGGCATGTGGGCCACAGCCAAGGGAACGTGGAGCTCAGAGATGATGTGATGGAGCCGGAAAGCTGACAGTCCAGCCTGTTTTGCTGGGAGAGAAGACCCAGGGCAGAGCCCACCACCCAAAGCACCTGTAACCTTGCCCCGAAACTCACGAGAAGCTGGAGAAGCGATGTGTGGGGAGAAGGGAGGGTGAAACAGAGTTTTCTGGCTAAAGCTACTGGTAACCCACTTCACTGCTGGTACTGGAGTGGAACCCAAGCAAGCAAGGGGACTATGTGAAGGTCATTGTCTACCTGCATGGGAATTCCTGGGCCCCTGGCCTTCACTGCTTCAGAGCTCCTGGGGGCAGGGCCCTGGAATCCTGCGAGCACTACAGCTTGCAAACCATTGGCTTGGAAAGGCAGCAGCATCTCCATGTGAACCCAGAGTGTTTAAAGGAAAACAAGAGTAGAGGACCAACGCCTCTGATGCTTTAGCCGCTTCCTGTTGGTTGGCTTCTCTGCTCTGTGTGATGGGCTAGGAGCTGGGCTGAGTGTCAGGGGTGGGGGTTCCACTGGATGTGTGCAAGGGGGTGAGAGCCCAGGACTGGATTAATGAAGCTACTGTCCCAGCGACGTTGGAGAGACCAAGAGCGTCAAAGTCTCCACAGGTGTGAGCTTTTACACGCCTGTTACCATTTTGTTACAGTGGCTCAGAGGCTCAAGGGACTGTTTGAAGGCCAGGGTGACAAACGTGATGATACCTAAGTGCCTGGCACGCAGTAGGTGCTCAATATATGCTCAGTATTGGGGAATTTGAACCCCTCCTTTTCCTCCCTCTACACGTCCACTGAGGACTCCAGTTCCGCCCCTTTGGACAGCTGCTTGATGGCATCACCACTGAACTCACCAGGAGTGGGTTTTACAAGCTCAGCCCCACTGCTCAGCGGAGAAAGTTAATTACACTGAGTCATTAAACCAAAGTACTCCCATTGCTTTTAGTGCTGGAGCAGCTTCAGGTGCTTCATCACCAAAAGCTCTTGTAAGTTGGCATAACTGGACCTTCTCTTACCAGAGACCCTGTGAATAACAGTTCAGCCCACTGGGCACCTACGGTGTGCCGTCCAGGACCAGGTGCTGGCGTGCATGGCCGTGAGGGCTAAGCTTACTGTCAGCCCTGTTCCCCCACGCACACAGGATACTGGCTGGAGAGGCCAGGTGAGACACCTGGGGTCACAGGCAGTCAGTGACAAGAGGGTCAGCCACCTCCCTCTGCCCTGAACCGCATTCTGGACCCTACATCATGCACACACACACCTGCAGCCCTCCTCTCCCTTCCGTTTGTGAAGTAGGTGGAGCTTGGCCTCTGGTATTTCCCCTTCTTGCACCTTTTCCATCCTTCTTGGGATCTGGCTCACCCAGGCAGGGGACCAAGGTTCACCTGCTTCATTGCCTATTCCCATCCCAGCCAGCCTTTAGACAGTGTCTTTTTCTTATGTCATGAAAAGTGCTTTCTGTCCTTAAAGAAATCTGAGGAATCAGAGGGATGTTGGAGGAGATATTCCCAGGGCCGAGGAGCCACCCGGTGCCCTGAACTTAGGCTGTGACAGAGACTTGTGGACAAATACATCCTAAGAGTAGCAGATCCAGCTTGTCTTCATCCTGAATCTTCAGGCCTAAGCCCTGCTCCGGGAAATGGGACTCGGGATTCAATGGTTCCAGAAGCTCTAGACTCTGGAGAAATAGGTTCTTTCCTATTAGAAAGAACCAGTGTGGCATCACAGATAAAGCACTGCTCTTGGGATGGGGAGAACTGGGGTCTAGTCCTGGTATTGCACTCACCTGGCTGTGTGACCTTAGGAAAAGTCACTTCCCTTCTCTGGACTTCAGTTCATTATCTATAAAATACAGGGCTGGTAGAGATGGACTTCAAGGTATCCTCCAGTTCTGTAAGTGTATGGACACTAAGGAGGGGAAAGCGGGTGGGATGAATTGGGAAATTGGGATTGACGTGCATACACTACAATGTATAACATAGATAACTAATGAGAACCCACTGCATAGCACAGGGAACTCTGTTCAGTGCTCTGTGGTCACCTAAGTGGGAAGGAAATCCAAAACGGAGCAGATATATGTATACCTGGACTTTTCAGTGGTAAAGAACCTGCCTGTCAATGCAGGAAATATAAGAGACGCAAGTTCGATCCCTGGATTGGGAGATCTCCTGGAGAAGGAAATGACAACCCACCCCAGTATTCTTGCCTGGAAAAGTCCATGAACAGAGGAGCCTGGTGGGCTATAGTCCACAGGGTCACAAAGAGTCGGACACGATTGAAGCAATTTAACACAGCACATATGTATACATAGAGCTGATTCACTTCATTGTACAGCAAAACTAACACAACATTGTAAAGCAACTATGCTATGCTATGCTGAGTCACTTCAGTCATGTGCGACTCTGTGTGACCCCATAGACGGCAGCCCCCCAGGCTCCCCTGTCCCTGGGATTCTCCAGGCAAGAACACTGGAGTGGGGTGCCATTTCCTTCTCCAATGCATGAAAGTGAAAAGTGAAAGTGAAGTCGCTCAGTTGTGTCCGACTCTCAGCGACCCCATGGACTGCAGCCTACCGGGCTCCTCGGTCCATGGGATTTTCCAGGCAAGAGTACTGGAGTGGGGTGCCATTGCCTTCTCCAAAAATACTGCAATTGAAAAAAAAAAAAAGGATGTCCTGCTGTTCTGGTCACTGGACTATGACTCTGTGACAAGGCAGTGGCCTCCACTCAACTCCACTGACCCCAGTGGAGCAGGCCGGTGACCAGGGACAGGGAGCTGAAGACAGGAGCAGTCCCCAGGCCAGCCAGTGCCCACCTGCCTGGAGCCGAGCTGCCTTGCCAGTCTCAGAAATCATGCAGCGCCAGGGCGGCCCTGCTGCAGGCTGGCGCCACAAGGCAAATTACAGCCTCTCGAGGGTGCCTGTGACAAATGACGACTAAATGGTTTGCTTTCCGTATGCAAATGAAGCCACCAATTTACATTCATTTGCACCTGATGGGTGTCTGAAATGGGTGAATTTGATTTGTGCTTGATCTGTAAGTGTCTAATTTATTAATCAATAAAACGTCATGTACAGGCACAAGGATTCCCCAGTTCCAGCCGGCCTCCATATATATGTAAATAATGCAATCTCTCAATCTACTTGTTATGTAAATGTTAATATAAAACTGACAGAAATATGCATCTGCAGAACTTTATGAGCTGAGGGAATTGAGATTTACACCAGCTCCTACCCACCCTCCGCCCCGTGGCTCTTCCTCTTGCCACCCCTTCCTCTCACTTTTTCCTTATGCCAGCTCACCCCCTCACCTCCTCCAGGAAGCCCACCCATTCCTCTGGCCTTCCAGCACTGCCAGGCCTCCACCAGGGGCTGCCACTGTTACCTCCTACACCATCTTGTCCTGGAACTCTGCCCCCAAGACCCCACCTTACATGATCTACCCACCCACATCTCTCTACTCTCTCCATCTCTGTGTATTAAAATCTACCCTCTCAGGAACCAGCTAAAAGTCACCACCTTTTGCCAAAGTGGACACTGAGCATGCAGGTAGGAACCTATTCTGGGAAGAGGAAGGGATCAAAAGTCCCTGTCTCCAAGATGCTCCTGGTTTAATTCCATCCTCTGCTTGCTGGGCGCTGCTCTGGGCACAGCTTGCGGAGCATCCTCTGCAGGGGGGGCTGCTGTTGCCTGCTGTCTAGTTGATGAAAATGATGCTTCTTCAGAGAGCTTACCTACTAGACAGGCGCAAACGGGCAGGATTGATTCCAGGCAGCACCATTAAGAGTCAGTCTCAAAACCAAATTATGGCCTTTTCCCAGTGAGCAGAAAAGGTCATTCCAAGCCGTGGAAGCCAAATTAAACTTCTTTTATAGTTTTCTTTGAAGGGGCCGAAAAACAAACCTTAGCAAGGCCGGAAAATGATACCTTTCTTCAGCCTGTCCCACCAGGAAGGGGTCATGCCTGGATCGCACGACCATCCATCTTTAGCACATCAGTTCTTCACATTGCCTGGAAGGTCTCTCTCCATTTATTTCCCCCCCCCTCCCCCGCCTATTACTGTGAGGGCAAGGCCAGCTGTTCCTGTTCCATTGGTGCCCCCAGGGCACCTGGCACTCGGAAGACAAATGTGTGGAGCCACTGGAGGGGCCAACAGAACCCCCCACCATTCACCTGCTTCCTGCCCCTCTCCTCTCTGCACATTCATCACCTCCTTAACCCCAAGGATCTTCCTGGTGGCTCAGATGGTAAAGTTTCTGCTTGCAATGTGGGAGACCCGGGTTCGATTCCTGGGTCAGGAAGATCCCCTGGAGAAGGAAATGGCAATCCACTCCAGCACTCTTGCCTGGAAAATCCCATGGATGGAGGAGTCTGATAGGCTACAGTCCATGGGGTCCCAAAGAGTCGGACACGACTGAGCGACATCACTAGCCCCAAGCTTTAGGAACCACGCTCAGCCCACGCTTTATAGATAGAGTCTACAAAATTTGATAGAGAGGGACAAGAAAGAGTGAACGTCCACTGACATTCATTCTGCACGGGGGACTTGGCAGATTGAGACCCAGGAGGTGAAGCAGCGCTCACAGCATCACATACCCAGGTGAGGGCACAGCCAGGCTCAAAGCCAGGTCTGTACACAGTCAGGTCCATCCTTAGGCAGGGTTGGTCAAGGCCTAAGCTGGATGACCTGAAAAGGGCTGAGAAGGACACCCCTATATATCTTCCCAGTCCATCATCCTCACTGACTCTTATCCTACTATTACAGATGCAGCGGCTCTTCTCTCATAGGAGGGCTCCCCAGGTTGCTCAATGGTAAAGAATCCACCTGCCAATGCAGGAGATGTGGGTTTGATCCCTGGGTCGGGAAGATCCCCTGGAGTAGGAAATGACAACTGGCTCCATTATTCTTGCCTGGAGACTCCCATAGACAGAGGAGCCTGGCGGGCTACAGTTCACGGGGTCACAAATAGTTGGACATGACTGAACACATACTTCCTATAGGAATGACCTTTGGGAGCCCGCGGATCCTCACTGCAGGAACCAAAAGCAAGAATCCAGACCAAGTGGTCTGTGGCTCTGCCAGATCCCTTCCTCCTCAAGGTCAGCATTAAGTGATATGTTCCTGGTGAGAAGGGGCTGCAGAAAGGGAGGGCATGGTTTTGATGAAGCCCATTATATCTCCATCAAGAGGAAAAGACAAACGCTTTGTATTAAAAGGTTTTAACACACTGAGGGCAGAAACTGGGGTTTGCAAGCGGAAGTTCATTCCTAGCTGCACCAGCTATGGTGGCGGAGGGAAGTGGCCCTGAATGTGGGACCAGTTACGGCTCACATACAGTGCTTCTAGAAATTCCTCCGGGAGACTGGTGTTTCACTCGCCCTTAGAAGTGAAATGGAAATTGACCTTCTCTGCACTGGAGAGCAGTTCTCCAGAAACTTTTTAAAAGGAAAAGCCTAGAGCTGCCGTCAGATTAAGCCTCAACTTCTGGTCTCCTATCCAACAATGCAATATACCAGGACAGCCCATAGCACGAAGATGAAAGGATGGAAAGGAACAAGAAGGAAACTAACATCCACTGGTGTTTATCCTAAACCAGAGGTTGCAGATTTTATTTTATTTAATTGGTCCCCATCCTGTATGAGGTAACGTACTATTTATTATACCCAAGAAGCTAGTGAGGCTCAGAGAGATTCATCTAAAGCCACACAGCTAGCAAGTGGCAGAGTCAGAATTGGAAAGCAGGTCTGTCTAACCACAAAGCCTGGACTTTTTCCAGGGCCCAGAGGCTCCAGTTATGAGCCACTACAGATGATGTGCCAATCAGAAAGAAAATTAGGAAACTGGACTTCAGATCATTTAGAAAGAATGAATGTGTGCCTAGCCAGAGATATGCTGAGTGTATAAATGATTAAGTAGAAAGCTACCATATTGAACTTGAGAAGAGTTTGAAAATGATCTAATATAAATTATCCTATCCATTCATGATTGCCTAATGATGCTGTTTTTACATTAATTAAAACAAAACATGCTAAGGTATTTGAAACTCCATGGTCAGAGCCTAGATTTGGAACCAAGTTCAGCTTGTAGTTCGGATCATGGAAAGGAGATGGAGGGACAACCTGTCACCAGATAATAATAATAACTGTAACTTCTAATAGCTATAATATGCAGTTACTAACTTTAAACACACAAATTCATACAATCCTATGAAGTGGCTGTGGTTATTCCCAATAATAGAGCAGAATACGGAGTCTCAGAGAGGTTGAGAAACTTGCCCAAAGTCACACAGCTGGTTAGCGCCAGAGCTGGAATTCAAATCCATTTTTCTGTGGTGCCAGAGCTCAAATAGCCCCTATAGCATATCCTAGTTTTTGTTTGGTTTTAAGTATATTAAAGGAAGCAGTTAGGTTTTTGTTGCCAGCTCTCAAACCCATCTTCCCCCTGGCAGCTTGCTAAGGGGGACCAGGTTGAAAGCAGTAACTCCTGGATGTCCAGGCACTCCAGGCACCCTTGTGGGCACGTGGGCCCAACAGAGGAACCCAGTGGGAGGGCACAGCTTCTCAGCTCTTAAATGCAGATCTGTTCTTCAACACGAGGAGGAAGCTGGCCTAGCTGACCCTAGAGAATTCCAGTGCTCAGAAGTTGGGAGCCCTTGTTTCTGTCTTCCATTGTTTTCTCTGGGGTTCCCTCTTTGGGGTACTAAGTGCCTCCTGTCTGCCCTGCTGCTGCTATACTGGGGGTTCCAAGGTGGAACCCCATCAAAGCCAGGAGGCATGGCTCATTCCAGAGGCTGGGGGCTCTGGGCTAGACTAGTACTCCTTCCTTCACTCTTCCAAGAGGCAGAGTCTTCTGGGCTCTCTGATCTTTACCCTGGGTCCCCTCAGATTCTCTAGGAGGCCTCCTAGAATGGTCACTCCAACTAGGCATGCCAGTTCCCCTATTCTCACCGCCCAGGACATCACCTGGGCTGAGTTCATTTGCAAGTCTGGGGAAGGCACTGCCTGGGCGGCTCCCACTCCTCTAGTAGACAGGGGCCTCCCCACAGACATACATGTTCTAATTTGTCTTGACTCTCTCTTTCTTTTTTTTCCCCCACAGGCTTCAGGAATGTTCTCAGGATGGAAAGTAAAAGATGCTTGAGGTCATGGCCCCTTTTGTCTTTTTTTAGAAAAAAAAAAGTATAAATTTGGTGAGGAAATTACTTGCTCTAAAGAGGAGCTCTGAAGGCACTGATAAGATGTGGGAGGTCAGCCAGCACTTCAGAGGACCCCAGGACCTTTGCACAATCCTCCACTGAGTAGGAAAGAAAAGTCCTAATCATGACAGAAACTGAAATTCCGTATCAATCAAAGGTGCGAGGTGAGGATTCAGGGTGAGTATTACGGTAGTCGAAATAAAATCAAGAACGTGTGAAATTTAGTCCCCACCTAAATTTGTGACCAAGCTGCGTACCTAACTATCCACATTGTTTCCTGCAGCTGGTCAATGTGGCCTTAAGGGAAATACAACTCAGCTTAATATTTGCTTAGGACTTCCCTGGAGGTCCAGTGGATAAGAATTTGCCTGCCAATGCAGGAGAGCATGCCGAGGGGCAGCTAAGCCTCTGCGCCACAGCTACTGAAGCCTGGGTGCCCGTGCTCCTCAACAAGAGAAGCCGCCGCAGTGAGAAGTCCTCTCACGTCCTCTCTCAATGACAGGAAGCTCTCTCACAGCAACAAAATGAATAATCAACTAATTTAAGAAATTAAAAAAAACATAAGTCAGTAAAAAAAATATTTGCTTAAACCAAATAGAATACAGAAGGGAAATAAATTTGTTGTTAAGTCATCAAGCAGCGCATTTTAAGCCCAAAATGAAAGGCCCAAGAATTGTCTTACGAGTAGATTATGCATACTTTGTCACAGCTTCCTGTGTTCACATCACTCGTAATATTTCATGAAAGGCAGTAGAGAGTCTGAGCTGTCTGGGTTTAAGCCATAGGTTTGTCACTTACTAGCTGAGTGACTTTGGGCAAGGTTGTGAACCTCCCTGTGCCTCAATTTCCCCAGCTGTAAAATGGGAGCAATCACTGCATACACCGGACATGGTCCATGTGACGGTTCAATCAGGTTGCATATGCGCATGCTGGCACATAGTAAGTAAGGTTCAATAAACGGTAGGTAGTATTATCATTGTTGTTATCTGAATGTGAGGGATTCTTGTGGTTTTGTAGGGTTCTTCTCAACTTCCTAATTTCATATCACAGACACCCAAACAGAAGCATAGATTTTCACTTCTGGTGGTTAGAAATTACTGTGGTCCCTACAGGGAAATGAATTAGGCAACATGCCTGCTGTGACCTGGGAAATGGCAGGCCTGGGGCAGGTGATCCAGAAGGAATTGAAGCAGAGACAGACACTCTCCTTGGGATGCCAGCTGCCTGCTCCACCCAGACTCTGGACTCTGGGTCACCCAACATCCAAGCCTCACCCTCCTCCACTCTCCTCTGCAGCTGAGACAGAAAGGTGAAGTCTAACAGACATAAATGGAAAGTTCCACATTTGGGTTAGAACAATTGATGGCACAGGCAGAGGATAGGGGGGCTCTGGCTCAGAAGCAGTTCTAGGAATCCAAAAGGGCCTGAGTTAAGTTAGTAGGGGTGGGCAGTGATGTTCAGAACAGGGGAGGGTAACTGGACTAAGTAGATCGTTATGAGAGAAAAGATTTGGAGGCAGGTAGTGGGAGTGGAGGATACAGGAGGCAGTGGTAGTGGTGGTGATGGTCAAAATGACCAGGCTTGAACATCCGCTGGGTCATCGAAAAAGCAAGAGAGTTCCAGAAAAACATCTATTTCTGCTTTATTGACTATGCCAAAGCCTTTGACTGTGTGGATCACAAGAAACTGTGGAAAATTCTGAAAGAGATGGGAATACCAGGCCACCTGACCTGCCTCTTGAGAAACCTGTACACAAGTCAGGAAGCAACAGTTAGAGCTGGACATGGAACAACAGACTGTTTCCAAATAGGGAAAGGAGTACGTCAAGGCTGTATATTGTCACCCTGCTTATTTAACTTATATGCTGAGTAGATCATGAGAAATGCTGGGCTGGAAGAAGCACAAGCTGGAATCAAGATTGCTGGGAGAAATATCAATAACCTCAGATATGCAGATGACACCACCCTTATGGCAGAAAGTGAAGAGGAACTAAAGAGCCTCTTGATGAAATTGAAAGAAGAGAGTGAAAAAGTTGGCTTAAAGCTCAACATTCAGAAAACTAGGATCATGGCATCCAGTCCCATTACTTCATGGCAAATAGATAGGGAAACAGTGGAAACAGTAGCTGACTTTATTTTTCTGGGCTCCAAGATCACTGCAGATGGTGACTGCAGCCATGAAATTAAAAGATGCTTACTCCTTGGAAGGAAAGTTATGACCAACCTAGACAGCATATTGAAAAGCAGAGATATTACTTTGTCAGCAAAGGTCCGTCTAGTCAAGGCTATGGTTTTCCCAGTGGTCATGTATGGATGGGAGAAGGCAATGGCAAGCCACTCCAGTACTTTTGCCTGGAGAATCCCAGGGACGGAGGAGCCTGGTGGGCTGCCATCTATTGGGTTGCACAGAGTTGGACACGACTTAAGTGACTTAGCAGCCGCAGCAGCAGCACGTATGGATGTGAGAGTTGGACCATAAAGAAAGCTGAGCGCAGAAGAATTGATGCTTTTGAACTGTGATGTTGGAGAAGACTCCTGAGAGTCCCTTGGACTGAAAGGAGATCCAACCAGTCCATCCTAAAGGAAATCAGTCCTGAATATTCATTGGAAGGACTGATGCTGAAGCTGAAACTGCAAAACTTTGGCCACCTGATGTGAAGAGCTGACTCACCTACTCAATGGACATGGGTTTGGGTGGACTCTGGGAGTTGGTGATGGACAGGGAGGCCTGGCATGCTGCGGTTCATGGGGTCGCAAAGAATCAGACACAACCGAGCAACTGAACTGAACTGAACTGACCTCTCCACTAACATGTGACCCTAGTGACCATTTTCTCCCTGAATTCCACCCCTTCCTGGGTTTGAACCTCTGACCATCCCCTCCCAGCTGCCTGTGAGAATCTCCCTCTCTGTCTGCCCTTGAACCCTGGTATTCCCAGCACCCGACTCTGTGCAGGCTTCTCTCCTCAGTGTCTGCACTCCTTGCGGGTGAACTGCCCCTGTCTCCAGGAGCCCCAGGTGGCAAGCCATCCACCTCCTATCCCGGCCCCAGGGCCCAGTTCAGTTTCTCTTGACTGACTCCTCAGGCACCCTAAATCAACCTCAGTTCAGTTCAGTCACTCAGTTGTGTCCAACTCTTTCTGACCCCATGCACCGCAGCATGCCAGGCCTCCCTGTCCATCACCAACTCCTGGAGTTTACTCAAACTCGTGTCCATTGAGTCGGTGATGCCATCCAACCATCTCATCCTCTGTCGTCCCCTTCTCCTCCTGCCTTCAATCTTTCACAGCTTCAGGATCTTTTCAAATGAGTCAGTTCTTTGCATCAGGTGTCCAAAGTATTGGAGTTTCAGCTTCAACATCAGTCCTTCCAATGAATATACAGGACTGATCTCTTTTAGGATGGACTGGTTGGATCTCTTTGCAGTCCAAGGGACTCTCAAGAGTCTTCTCCAACACCACAGTTCAAAAGCATCAATTCTTCCGCACTCAGCTTTCTTTATAGTCTAATACTCACATCCATAAATGACTACTGGAAAAACCACAGCCTTGACTAGACGGACCTTTGTTGGCAAAATAATGTCTCTGCTTTTTAATGTGCTGTCTAGGTTAGTCATAACTTTCCTGCCAAGGAGTCCAAACTAAATTCTCTTCTGCTTCAGCCATTGTGTTCCTGACCTTGGTTACTCTCATCACTCTTTGGCTGGTTGCTCCAAACCCGATCCTTTCTGGGGGGATGGGGAAAGGGAATATTTTTTAAAAGCTATTAGTGGAGAGAATCTTGCAGTGCGACCAAAAAAAAAAAAAAAGTTGATTGTGGGACTATAAGATGCATACAGAAAAGTTTCATGTTATAAGTTCAGTGAATTTGCACAAAATAAACACACGCATAGAAGCGTGAAAACACCACTCAGATCAGGAAACAGAACAGACCCAGCCCCCCTAGAAGCCCATCCCCTACATGGGTGACCATTGTCTGGATTTGTTTCACCACAGATACATCTGTTTCTGTAATTTATATCAACAGGCTCCTGCTGTCTGTATTCTTTTATGTCTGGCTTTTTTCGGATGTTCAGGAGACTTTGTTCATGAGACTGTCGCAGATTGCGCTGTGATTTTGGCCTTTCTTGCTTTACTGGACAGTGTTCTTTAAGTCACATCTGCTGTCCTCTGCTGGGGAGCATCTGGGCTGCATCCCATTGGAGTTATTGTAGATATCCAGCGCTGCTGTGAACACCGGAGAACACATCTTTGGGGGGCATATGTGTGCATTTCTGCCACCTCTATAACTAGGAGAGAGTTCCCGGGTCCCAGACTCTGCACAGAGACAGCTGTAATCAGTCCTGCCCAGTGGTTTTCTAAGTGTCTGCCCTGACATCGCCTCCCTCCAGCAGCACTGCAGCTGCTGCTGCTAAGTCGCTTCAGTCGTGTCCGACTCTTAGCGACCCCATGGACTACAGCCCATCAGACTCCTCCATCCATGGGATTTTCCAGGCAAGAGTACTGGAGTGGGGTGCCATTGCCTTCTCCATCCAGCAGCACAGGAGAATTTCAGTTGCCCTTGGAGCTGTGTTGACTCCTCCCTCCTTCTCCCTTGTCTCCAAGGAGCATTTATAGCTGTCTTATGTGTGTGCTAGTTTTTTTGTTTTTGAGGGTGCTTCCCCTGGGCCCTGAGTCCTGCTGGTTCTATTTACATGATAGGTTTTTAATCCCTGCCATCCTCTCTGGTCCCACTGCCATTCCCTTTTCTGCCCTCATTCTCTCCTGGCTGGGCTGTCACCAATTCCAGTCCTTCCTTAGGAGTCTGAACTGCCCCTTCCCCCACTCCATCCTCCACCTCTCAGCAGGATGTCCTCCAGCATCACCACTTTCTGCTCAAGAACCTGACAATCCCCAGGATTTACACTTGATCTTTGCCAAAAGGCCAAGAAGCAATAGTACCCAGCACCTAAAGCAAAGTGGCCATGATGGAACCTGGGAACGCCTTGTGGGCAGATGCTGGGTCTCCTCACAGCTCCTGGAGCATCCCCGCGCTCAAGACACAGGAGATGGTCCACTTCTCATTCTGCCCCCACTGACCCTTCCAATCTCGCCCCCTGAAGTTCCCTTATTGACCCTGGACCAGAGACAGCTGCCCCCCGTACAGCCATGGAGTCGCCCAAGGATTATTACTGCACACCCACCATGTGCCAGGTAGGTGCCCTTCCCTTGACCTGAAATTCTTTCCCCCTTTTGGGGCTTGTTTCAGGCAGACAGCACAGGCAGCAATCTAGTCTTACTTGGGGGTCATCAGTCCCAAAGGTGGTGGGAATGGACCTCTAGTTCATGGTAGCTCACCTTGCCCACTCAAGAGTGAATGAAGGCTGCCTTGTTCACACCCAAGTGGGCTGGGAGGGGTGGGTGGGGCCACTGCCAGGGCAAGACACATTCATCCTAACATGACTAAACTTTCGTTTGTGCCGAGCTGCAGAAGGACAGGAGCTGACACACTTCCCAACCGTCTAAGTCGCCACAGGTGCATGAAGTTACCCGTATCCCATAAAAGGGCCATTTTTGACTTTTCAAAGGCCAGAGAGAATCTCTGTTCTGCTCAGATGGCCTCCTAGCCAGCTGCACTCCTTATTGTACCCAGTGGTCAGGAAATATAGACAGCTGTGGGCAAATGCTGGCCAGCCTCCACCTCCAGGGAGCCACCAAGTGTGTAGTCTCACGTGAGGGTAACGTGCCCGGTGGTCACGGTCATCCTATGACAACCAGGTCCCCTAGGGTTCTTTTTCACTTGTGTCCCACAGCGGATATTTCATAAGAGAGCGTCACATATTTTATCTCTTCATGTAATAGCACTATGAATTCATGTAATAGCCTGAAGAATTGGTGCTTTCAAATTATGGTGCTGGAGAAGACTCTTGAGAGTCCTTTGGACTGCAAGGAGATCACAGCAGTCAATCCTAAAGGAAATCAACCCTGAATATTCATTGGAAGGCCGGATGATGAAATGGAAACTCCAATACTTTGGCCATCTGACGCGTAGAGTTGACTCATTGGAAAAGACCTTGGATGATGGGAAAGACTGAAGGTGAAAAGAGAAGGGGGCAGCAGAGGAAGAACTGGTTAGATAGCATCACCGACTCAGTGGACATGAACTTGAGCAAACTCCGGGAGATAGTAGAGGGAAGAGGAGCCTGGTGTGCTACAGTCCATGAGGTCGCAAAGAGTTGGACACGACTTAGTGACTGAACAACAACAAAACAAAACCAACAGCCTAAGGAGACTGTTACTCTCACTTCCTGGATGAAGAAACAGGCACAGAGAGGTGAAGTCACCCGCCCCAAAGCACACAGCTAGGACGTGGCACCGAGATTAAACCCAAGTTGTCGGACACAAAATGCAGCCCACCCCCAGCACCTCTGCCCTGCCTACAGAAACCCTGATCCTTGTCCCAGAGGCCTTATCACTTACTCCCTACAAAGCAGTTCCGGATTTCCCAGTCAGAATTAACTCATCTCTCCTCCGTGCTCTTTATCTGAACTTTTATTATAGTAATTATAGCAGCCTGACTTTTATGATCGTCGTTATTTACGTGTCTGCCTCCCCGACTGGGGCTGGGAGCTCATTAAGGGCGGAACCCTGTCAATTTTGTGCCTTGAGCCCAGCAGGTGGGTATTGAGCACAACACAAGAATGATATCAGCAAGGTGGTTATGAAGGCCTCCAGCCTTCAGGCTTAATCAAGTCCTCAGCTTAATTCACCTGGACTGCAGGTCAAGCACAGAAAGGTGACAGGTTGCCTATGGTTGTAAAAATGCAACAGAACTCTTAAAGGTCTTAGTGCCAGAGTCTTAGGCTCCGACAGGAGGAGGATGTTTCTCAGGGCTTTTTAGAATGTCTTAGTGACCATTCTCTTGGTTCACTCATGGGTCTCTATTTTGCTTTGCTCTCTCTCTCCTCCTTCCTCTTTCTCCCTTTCTCTGTCTCCTTGTCTTTTCTTTCTCTTTCCCTTAACTGGACAAAAAACAGAATCAAAATATATTTTCTGTTGCTTGTTGTACCAACTGAATTTTTTTCTGTTCCCTGCTCTAAAAAAGCATCTGAGTGGGCTGTTTTCTACTTTACTGCTCTCTTGCTCAACACACACACACACACTTACACACACACACAAGATTTCCTTTAAGGGATGCTCAAGTCATCTCCTCTGTCAATTACTGACAACTGACAGGGGAAAAAAGCACCCTGTCCATCACCCCAACTAAACTAAGGTACAGCTTCCTCGATGGCATCAGGTCATCCAGCCAGCACCAAATGCCCCAGGAGCAGAGGACAGGACATCCCTTCTTTGAACAAAAAATAAAAGGTCGATGCATGCCCTGGGTGTACGGACCTGATGTTCTGATGAAGGAGACGAGCACTGCACCTGTGGAAAGTGAAAGTGAAAGAAAGTGAAAGTCACTCAGTCGTGTCCAGCTCTTTGCGTTCCCATGGACTATACAGTCCATGGAATTCTCCAGGCCAGAATACTTGGGTGGGTTGCCTTTCCCATCTCCAATCCCAGCCCAGGGATTGAACCCAGGTCTCCTGCATTGCAGGCGGATTCTTTACCAGCCGAGCCACAAGGGAAGCCCCTATGGAAAGGGGGGGTTGCTAAATCATAAGAAGCATTTTGTGGAGGAGAGGGGATTTGGAAGCCAAGTGTGTAGACCTCAGCATAGCCTGAACTGAGGAAAAAGTGAGAAGGCAAGGTAGATGCAGAATCGAACAGCACCAGTGTGTTAATGTTATGATGCTAATATGATGAACAGCCACATTCACTGAGCACGTAGACTCCATCAGGCACTGTTTTAACTTCTTTCCAAGCACTAGCTCATTTAATTCTTACATCATAAGTAGTCTTATAACTATTATCCCCATTTTCCAGGTGAGAAAACTGAGGCACACAGGGACGAAGGAGCTTGCCTGTGGTCACACAGCTGGTAAGCGGCACAGGCCAGGCAGTCTGAGCTGCAGAGTCTGAACCACTTTCTAAACATTTGAGGGGATTGGGAGCCCCAAGGCCCAGTATTAGCTTTATCACCTTGTCGTGTGGACCCTGGATAAGGCACTGCGAGATGGGCAGGCTTTGAAACCGACTGTGTAGCTCTCCTGTGCCTCAGTTTCCCCTCCTGAAAGTGAGCTTCATAATAATAGATACTTCATAAGGGCTTTCTGAGAATGTACTGAGAAGCTGCATGTAAAGAGCTTAGGGCGTTGCCTGGCATGGAATAAGAGGCTGATATGCGCGGGGAATTGCTATTGATATCGTCTGAAGTCATTCTCTGCCTCCCCTTTCTGGTCACTCTCCTTGGGACCCTGGACACAGGCTATGGGCCACCTTGCTGGGAGGAAGAGGAGGGGCAGTGGGCTGTCAGACAAGACCAGACCAAGAAGGATGCCACTTACTGAGCACTACCAAGTGCCAGGCGCCCTGCCTGCTGCTTCTAAAATCCCTGGGCAAAAGGCCACCACTCCATTTCACAGATGAGGTGCCAGAGGCCCAGCGTGATGAAGCAATTTGCCCAAGGCCCATGATGGAGAACAGCAGGGCTGGGATTTGGACTGAGGTCTGTCTGGCTCCAGTATTCCCAGATGGAGCTGGTGATAAAGAATCTGCCTGGCAATGCAGGAGGCATACGAGATGAGAGTTCAATTCCTGGGTTGGGAAGATTCCTGGAGAAGGAAATGGCAACCCACTCCAGTATTCTTTCCTGGACAGAGGAACCTAATGGGCTATACAGTCTATAGCGTCGCAAAGATTAGGACACAACTGAAGAGACTTAGCACACATGTCTGACTCCAAAGCCCAGGCTTCACATCACCTCCCTGGGGCAGCCAAGGGTCAGGCCTCGGGTCTCTGTCACTCCAGAAAGCAGAAAGGGGCCAAGGGGAGAGGGGCCTTGGTGCCGCCATGCTGTGTAATCATAAAAAAAATCCTCTCGATATCACTGCCACCCTGCCTATCAGATGTGATAATGGCAGGGAGTGCCCTTTGGCGGGCATTGGAGCATTTACAACAAGGCTGCATGATTAGTGTCATTATCAGGATGATTACGATGGCTCACCCCAAGTAAGCAGATGGACAGCTGGGTCCTGGATGCTCGGGAGAGCTTGGGGCAGCCAGAAAGCCAGGCTGTGACCTGAACCAAAGCTCCAAAGGGGAGGGAGGAGCAGGGCTTGGACCATCCCTGCTACTGCCTTGGTGTCCCAGCGATGGACAGGAACCGCTTGGGGTTGGGAGACATCCCCGCTCCAGCCACTGAGACACCAGCTCTGATGGGAATCCACCAACCACCTGGATCTGTCCTCCCCAATTCGGTCACCCCACTAGCAAACGGCAGGACTAAGAACCAGCACCCCACTCCAGCTTGCCTGCAGCCCCACTCCCAGTCCTGCAACCAAGCCGTGGTGGTGGTGGTGCAGGGGGGAGGGGGGACAGGAAGGTGCGAAGGGCCTGTGCTTTGCTGATTATACATCAAGGCTCTCATTATACCCATCTCATCACTGTGCTCAGGATTTCCAGTGAGTGCAGAGAACCTGCGTCTGTTGATACTTCGTCTGACGTGCACAATGCAGAGGAAAAATAATTCGATTAGGGAAAGGGGACAAGAAAGACAAGGAGAGGGAGGGTGACCTGGTTTTGCAGCTGGCTCAGCGATGTACAGGCAGATGGTCTGACCCAAGTTGGGATGTTAGAAAGATTCTGTCCAGGCCCAGAATCGGGGAGTCAGGTGAGAGATGAAAATAAAAGAAGCTGAGGTCAGGTGCCAGCTGCATGTGACCAATCACCAGACAACTCTTCAGGCAGAAGCAGCACAGAAAAAAAGATGTAGAAGGATCATAAGGGGAGGGGAGAAGGATGAAAAATAGTCTAGAAGGCAGTCAGAACCTAGGAGAACTCTCACACTGAGGGGAGACACAGCTCTGCTCTCAGGGAGATGTAGTTTGTAGGAGAAGAAATAACCTCTACTTGCATAAAGCTTCTGGTGTGAAAAAAGTTAAAAGTCTTGCCTTTCCCAAAGTGATGCGCAGGGAATTTACATAGGTATTAACAACACCCCGAGGTCAGGATATGACTCTCGGTGTATTCAGAACTAAATAGAATGATGAGATTGGTACCTGGATTTTTTCCTCAGCTTCACTGAATTATGCAAATGAAAAGAACCAGAGTGATGGAACCGAAGGGTCTGTGTCTATGTTTAGATAAACAGAGGTACGGGGAACATGAAGAGGAGCCTGTTCTCAGCTGGGAGCCACTAGGAGGTAGGTAATAGCCGGGGAAAGCCAGCCCTGCCCAGCAGAGCGGGAGGAGGGCTGGCCTGGAGGGGCTCTGTGCAGGATTGAGCCTCCACAACAGACCTGGAAGCCCATCTTCTCAGAGGGCAGGTTCCTGAATGGAGGACAGATAGAGGGCAGCTAAGAAGCCAGAAACTCAGATCTGGTGGAGCTGCTGAGGCCTTGAATCTCATCTCCTGTCCCCAGGCAGAGAGAAAAGCCCAGAGGATAATCACACCAATAATTACCACTATTAGCACAAAGCACCATTTATTGAGTACTTAACCTATATCCGACACCGTTTTCATGACCTTCCGTGTATAAGCTTTCTTAAACAACATTACGAGGTAGGTTATTATCCCTGTTCTTCAGGTGAGGAAACTGGGGCACAGAGAATGTAAGTTAGCGCCAAAAGTTTAGCAGCTAGAACATGGCACAGATGGAATTTGGACCCAGGGGATCTACAATGTGGCTATCCATTTTTTGCTTGATTGCAGGGACTAGGAGCTAAGTACCTGGAAGGCTGCTTTTGTTAGGGTACCTTCTAGAATAATCTGAAGCAGAGAGCAGAGGCTTATCACCCTAGACATAGAAGGGCCAATAGGATGTGACCTAAGCACCGAGAAGAGTACACGTCCTCAGGAGCAGTCGTGAAGTGAATCTCCTCCAGCAGAGACCTCCTCTAGGGCTACATCCCATCACCCCTGGGCGACGACCAGGGCACAGCCACAGGTTCCAGCAGAGCCCCACACTCAGTGTGGCCAGAAAGAGCCCCAGGAACGGACACCCAAACAAGGAAATTCCCAAGGAGCAAGCACCACGGGAACTGAGACTGAGCTGAAAGCAAGGCCCGTCTCAAGTGCCCCCTCCTCCAGGAAGCATCCCTGACAGCTCCTGCTGCCCCCTCCTTTAGACTCCCCCTGTCTTCACCTCTCCCCAGAGGTGGTTCTGAGCCACGCCTGATGGGGTTGGTTCCTGTCTGTGTGGGGGACCCCACTTTCACATTGACCCCAAGCTCCAAAGCAGGGGGCAGAGACTTGGCATCGTGTGCCACCCAGGCCCTCAGTGCCTTGGCATAGAGTTAGGAACGGGGGCCCCCCTTGGTGTTAAAGATGGATGGCTGGGACTTTCCTGGTGGTCTAGTGGCTGACTCGGAGCTCCCAATGCAGGGGGCTCGCATGCTATCTTTAGTCAGGGAACTAGATTCCACATACTGCAACTAAAGTTCCCAGGTGCCTCAGTGAAGACTGACGATCCTGTATGCCACAATTAAGACCCGGCACAGCCAAATAAATAAATAAAAATTAAAAAAAAAAAAAGATGGACGGCCATCGAGGTCACAGGGAGCAGTTGGGGCACATTACCCGCCCCAGCTCCTTCAGTGCTCCAGCTGCAAATAAGAGACCCTAGGACCTCCCAGAGGAGAAGGCAATGGCACCCCACTCCAGTACTCCTGCCTGGAAAATTCCATGGATGGAGGAGCCTGGAAGGCTGCAGTCCATGGGGTCGCTGAGGGTTGGACATGACTGAGCAACTTCACTTTCACTTTTCACTTTCATGCATTGGAGAAGGAAATGGCAACCCACTCCAATGTTCTTGCCTGGAGAATCCCAGGGACGGCAGAGCCTGGTGGGCTGCCGTCTATGGGGTCGCAGAGTCGGACACGACTGAAGTGACTTAGCAGCAGCAGCAGGACCTCCCAGAACCTAATGGGGCCCTGGATGGCCCAGGGAGCCCCCTCTCTCGTGCTTCGTCATCTCTCCTGTGGCTTAGACTTCACCGTGCTCAGGCTTGAGGATCAGAAAGAGAGGGAAGCCCTGGAGCCTCCTCCCACCACCTGTCTCTCTGGGTGCTAAGGGGAGGAGCTGCCTCTTCACTTCCCTCTTTGCTGTTATGAGAAAGGGTTGCAGGAGAAACAACTACTTAAGTCCTGGGCATTCAGGGCTCTAGGGAGGGGCCAGAAGTGAGGGCTGCACCATGGAAAGAGGGGAAGGGGCTGGGGCTGAGAGGGGTGATGGGAAGCCACAGGTCCAATGACACCCCAGCATCCAGGTCTCTGCTGGGTCTCACTCTCCCCTCTGCAGGGCCCCCAGCCGCCCACCGCCCACATCTTCCCTGCTGACAGCTCATTCCAGAGAAGGCAGCCCCAACCACCGCTCCAGATTCCTGCGCCCCAACCCCAGTGTGAATTACCATAAACACAATGGGCCCAATTAGAGATTGGCTGGTTTAAGGGAAATATTCACACACAGGGCCCTCTCTTCCTCCCCTCCAGCACCAGGCAAATTGGCCACTGTACTCTCCTCCCTGCTCACAGCCTCTCCTAAGCACACCCAGTCACCACAAACCCCAATCACCTCTTCCCCAAATCACAGCTCTCTACCAACACCTCCCAAGACACATCCCACCCCATCCCCAATCACCACCATCCACATTCATCCTCTCTGACCCAGACCCAGGGCCTCTCCTCACAACAGCCCCACCTCCATCCTGGCCCTGCATTCTGTGACACCCATTCTTCACCAGGCCCAGGACAGGGGTTCATAGGGCAGGGAGCAGGGTCCACCATGTAAGCATACTATCAGATCCTGTCTTTTTGTGTTTGTCATAATTGTGTGTGTATTTTTTTTTAAGAAACATTGCATTGAAAGATTCTTCAACTCAACTGCCTGGAGCATCCACTTCAATTTTGCAGCCAAGCTGGGCGCCTCGCCCTGTTCCTGCCCGACACATATTCCCTGCGGCTGGGGGGAGTCTGGGACCCTCTCCAGTCTCCTCCATCTCTAATGACACAGCAGCTGACACCGTCAGCTGACACTACTATCAGTAGCCGGATACTCACCCTACCCTCTCCCCCTCCCCAGCCTCAAGTCCATCACCCTTCATGTAGAGTGAGACTCCTTCCCCTCCATCTTGCCCTCCATCTCCCCCCGTCCCAGGGCCACGCCTGAGGAACAGAGGGCAGAGGCTGGAAGCACTTGCTAGCACAGGTATCTCAAACCTTCCACAACAGAGCTGAGGCTGCCTTTCCTTTCTGGGGTCACTGACCACCCCTCATCCTGTCCACACTGCCCCAGAGGTGCAACTTCCCCAACTTCAGTCATGTTGATGTTTCTTTCACGACCGCCGCTGACAAGGGTTCGGTGGAAACCAACACTAACAGTTTGGTGCCCAGAGGAATAAATAAAGCCGAGGAGTTCTCACCAATGCAGGCGGCAGCCACTCTGGGCAGCCCTGAGCGGCTTCCAGTTCCATTCGTTCATTTATTCAATCAGCACATCGTGGGCACACCCATTATGTGGCAGGTGCAGTTTGAGGAGCTGCAGATACAGCAGGGAACGAAACAGACTCGCTGCCCTCAGAGCTTCCGTTCTGAGTCCCAGGGGGAGGCACAGCCCCACCCGCACAGACGCCCCACTCACAGACCACACCTGTCTGCACCCGCATGGATTCACGGCCCCGTGATGCTGAGCAGCCTAGGAGGATCCACTGGACTGTCTCTGTGTCTTGAGCAAAGAGTGAAGACAGCTCTAAGCCCCTATGTAGGGTAGAAAAGCTTACATGGGTAGGCAGCTGGGGTCTCAGTTTTAGATCGTGGCACCTGCCTTACTCACTGTGGGTACGGCAATTCCCGACTCAGTGTCACCACCTGTGACCAAGACAGGCTAATCCTCACTCCTCCTCTCCCTTCCCCATCACCTCTCTGGGATGCTGTGAGATACCAGGAGAGGACAGGCGCTGTGATGTTTGAAATCTTGTAAATCTCCCCCAGTGCAGAAAGAGTGCTAGACCCAGGGTCAGGGTCATGTTGCTGGCGTGGCCACAGACAATGCATGCTTGCTAAGTTGCTTTGTGACCCCATGGACTGCAGCCCACCAGGCTCCTCTGTCCATGGGGATTCTCCAGGCAAGAACACTGGAGTGGGTTTCCATGCCCTCCTCCAGGGGATCTTCCCCACCCAGGGATCGAACCTGCATCTCTTATGTCTACCTGCACTGGCAAGCGGGTTCTTTACCACTATCACACGACATGAGGCCTGGGCACAGACCATGGAGCACTGGCAAATGAGTGAATGGATGCTGAATTTGACTTGGTTCAATACCAGCTCAAGCCCACCAAGTCCCAGGAACTTGAGAAAGGCTCTGTGCCTCAGTTTCCTCATAGAGTGCATGGGGAAAACACTACCCCTACACCTGATAGTATTACTGCAAATAAAATACTCAGAATAGTCCCTGGCACTTAGCAAGTGCTGCGGACATGTGGGCGATCAGGAGCTTGCTGGGTGACCTTGGGCCAGCCTGTGCCTCCTCTGGGTTGCAGGTGTTTCATCTGGTGAATGAACAGGTTGGACCTAAGCTCCCCTCTGGACTCCGAACTTTGGTAGAGCATCTTCCCTCTGGATCGGCAGCCCTAGACCCTTAGTTAGGGTCTGCCCACTCCCCATCTCTGATGGCACAGAGGCCTGGAGCATCTCTAGGTGCCGTGGCTGGGGAGGAGGAGACAGCCAGAGAGGTCGTGGATGCTGCGGTTGTCTTTGTGGATCTGCTGTGACTGGCAGCATGGGGAAGGAAGATGTCGCCCAAGGGGCAGCCAGCTGCCTCTGCTGAGATATTGCTGAGAGCAGAAAACGTAATGGTATCTTCATTATGAAAGGGAAGCTTGGAGTGGGGCTAGCCTTCTGCAGAGACATGTGTTTCTTTCCTCCTTTGCTGGAGGGCAGCTCGGCCTGGTGGTGGAGACGGCCCATGGGCTGGGGACCAAGAGACAAGTGGACCCGCAGAGGCCCAAGGGGCATACTAGGGGCCTGCGGAGCCCAGAGAGGCAAAGCTCTCCTTGATGGAAGAGGGGAGCTGGCAAATGAAGTCCTTCTCCAGCTTCTTCTTGGGGCTGGAAAGAGCCTGCCTGGAGGGTGCAGGAGGCCCCTGGGAAAGAGGGAAAGAGATTTCTCCCCAGGAAAGGAGGGTGGGTACCTTAGAGCCTTGTACCCAAGATATGTCCTAGAGGCTCACTTCACCCCCTCATCTTGCAGCAGCAGGACTGTGAGTACCCAGAGCCAGTAGACACAGAGTACATGTGCCCTAACTCTGCCATGGGCACCCCACTGGAACAGGCATCATCAGGTCCTGACCCTTGCCTGGGTGACCAGCAGCAAATTTCAAGCTTCCTGCAATGAGTGGCCATTTCAACTTGGGCTGTTTCTGCCTGGCCTGGACTCTCCCCATTAATGCTGCTGCACCCCCAGTAACCTCCCTGCTCAAACTGTGCCAGATGGCACCTCTCTGCACATATGTATGTATCTGGCGTGCATGCGTGCTAAGTCACTTCTGTCGTGTCCGACTCTTTTCGACCTTATGGATTGTAACCTGCCAGACTATGCAGCCCATGGAGTCGCAAAGAGTTGGACACAAATGAGCAACTGAACTGAACTGAACTGAGGCTATTCTATGGGAATGAGGCTCTTCCATGGGACTCTCCAGATAAGAATACTAAAGTGGGTTACTGTGCCCTCCTCCAGGGGATCTTCCCAACCTAGGCATCGAAGCTGCATCTCCTGAAACTCTTGCATTGCAGGTGGCTTCTTAACAACTGAGCCACAGCGGAAGCGCAAGTGTCTGGCACACCTGTCCATTCATTCATTTAACCTCATGTTCCCCCAAAGGACCTGTCTGTGCTAAGCCCAGCCCCCAAGGAACACGCAACTGAGCCCGGAGGCAGAACGTGTCCCCTGGGGACAGCTGGGGACCCCCCCAAAGTCTTTATTCACCATAACCCCCACTTTCACTGAGGTGTCAAGAAGGGATAGGGTCCCTGAGATCCAGGATGGAATGTGGTGGGGGTGAGGCAGTGACAGAGGCAGATACCACAGTGCTGAGGGCATAGGGGTGCCCTCAGGAGCCTTCTCTGCCCAATCAGGGAGCGAAGATGACAGAGAGGAAGCTCAGGGTTGTGGTGGGTGGGCAGCAGAGCCCAGGGAGACACTGAGCTCACTGACAAATCCCCGACACGCTGACCACAGGTGTCGGTGACCGGTCTCACATGCAGAGGATTCTGGAAAACATGGCTCGGCTGGACAGGGGCCACGGCCAGGGCAGCCACAGCCCCCCAGCCCTCCAGCACCACCTCCCCCGTAGACACACAGCGGACAGTGGACTTCCAGACCACTGAGAGACGCTCATCATGTTACTCAAACATGCGCACCCATCAGACACCATAGCAGTATGCGTTGTCACAAGGGCACCCAGAAGATCACCCCCGCCTGTGCATGGAACACATGCACGTATATCTACAGAGACACAGACAGACAGCTGAGGATGCCCGCGTGCCCAGACGTGTGCACACACAAGGCAGTGCCCCATGCAGGCACACACCACCGTGCCTCTGTCCTCCCAGCCAGCTGCAGGGGCTTCGCCACACCCAAACTCGGTCATTTAGGAGAGACTTGGTCATTCAAAGACCCGCATGCACACATGTACACACACACACACACTCCATTTCCATGTGGGCTGCTGCTTTGGCTTGAATGCTTGCTGCAAGGCCTGCTCCCATCATTTCTGACAGGAGGAGTGAGACTATCGTGGCCGGAGGAAGCCCACATACTCCACCTTGAGCCTCCTAGGCCCCTGGGTGATTGCCTTTTCCAGGGATGCAGGCTGTGAGTTTTCCAATTAGGAAACCTGAGCCCTGAGAGGCTCAGGGGCAGCGGGGGGTCATTAAGGATGCAGCTCAGGCAGTGCTTGTGGGAGGAGGAAGGAACCGGGGCAGGCAGGCGGATGGCTGGGCGGGAGGCACTGCAGCACAGCCCAGCAGCCCCAGAGAGACTTTCAGAGGCTCTGCCCACAGGTACAGAGAGCTGAGCCCCTGTCCCCGAGCACCCCAGCCTCAGTCAGCAGCTTCCTCATCTCTGCCCAGGACACCTACACCACCTGGCCTCTGAGCCTGGCTGAGCCAGAGAAGTAAGATGCTAAAACAACCCTCTTCCTCAGTGCTCTGTATCCAGCCCTGCCCCAGCTCTGACCACACCTTGCCTCTTCCCAGAGGCAATATTCACCTTGGTCCCCCTGGCCCTCCTAGCTCCAGCCAGAACAAGAGTCCCTCAGGCACCTGCCTTGAGCCTGCACCCAGAGAGCTGGGCACCCCCAGCTGCCCTCGCCTCCTAGGAGGAGTCCTCCAGGCCAGGCCTCTGGATGCAGCAGGAGCTCTGAGTCCCCAAAGCCCCATCCACATTTTCCCCAAGATATCTAACACCAAAGCACTCCATAGGCAAAGGCAGGGTTCCAAGGTGAACAGGGGCTACGGATCAGAGTGCTAATTCCCGCTCCCCCGTCCTGCCACCCAGATGACTTCTCTGCAAAATAGGCCACAAACCACTTCCAGAGTAAAGGATTGGGCCTGATGACTTCAGGAGCCCTTGCCAGCCCCCAAAGCTGGGGTACTCTCAATTGACCTTGAATGGTGGAACTTCAACATCGTCAGGCACACTGATGGACGTCTCCCTGACTTATTCAGTCCCTCCATGGCAGGAAGTCCAGAGGAGGTTCATCCCTCTCCTTCTGGCTTCTGTTTCTCTATCAAGCCTTTAGACAGGCGCCTGGGGCACCTGCATATGACACCTATGTGTGTATGTATGTACCTTCCTCATTGCCACCAGAGCCGGTGAGCTAGGCTTTTGGCAGCTGAGTCATGTTCTTGGCTTCCTTCTGCTCTGGTCCATGCACACCCAGGTGTCTTGCACATCTGTACCCTGCCTACTCCCACTTGTGACTCCCCTCCTCCCTCCACACACCTAGGGAAAGCAGCTGTGGGGAAACAAGACTGATTTTTCACCGTGTTTATAAATCTCTTAAGCTCTGCACGGTGCTGTTTTTTCTTTTTCTTTTTTTTTTTTTACAGCTCAAAGCCTAGCTGGAATGTTGCTGTTTTCGCAGAGAAAAATCAAAGGAAAGGGATTATAATTATGGGTCAAGTCTTGAGCAGGAAGCAGTTGCGGGCGCTGGGGGCTCCCCTTGCTTGGGCGTCTTTTGTATCAGCAAAGAGCCAGGCATCCTAGAGGCGGGCTGAAAGGGACATGACCAGGGTTTTTGCCTCTTCCCATTTTCTCCCATTTCTTGCCCTCATCAAATGCCGGGCTCCTGTTGTCTCTTGAATTGTTCTCGGTGAAGCAAATGCCTACAGCCAGGTATGAAATGCCCAGCTCATCAGCCGCAGAGGACCCTGGGCCTCCTAGCCCCAGTGGCCCCCAACTTCCTTACGGGACTGGCATGGACCATCCCCACCCACCACCACCATCCCCACCCCGAGATTCTGGGCTATCCAGAGACTCACAGTGGAGCACCATTCATTAGTCCTACCCAAGTCTCAGAAGTCCTTTTCCAACCTGGCCAGCTGGGAGAAGAAAAGAGAAAAGGAAGAGAGAGAGAGAGAAGGAATAGCAGCCCTCGCTTTGAGCTGAAACTCTCCTTCCCTCCTTGCAAGCACAGCGACCTGCCCGACCCACAAAGTCTTCCGAGTTTCATCCGCCTCCACGAACGCCAGACTTGAAAGTCCCACCTGAGGCTCATGTTTTCAAATCTCTTGGTTTTTTTTTTAACACAAACTTTCAGCATCAACTTGAAGCTGCCATTAAAAACCCCAGGCCTGGCGGTCCTGCAGTTGAGCATTTCCACCTGGATTTGAGTAAACAGCCATGAATAATCCAGTGTTTCCTGCAGGGCCACATGCCCTGTCCACCCCCCCCCCCCGCCCTCCCCCTCCCCAAGGGTCTGGGAGACCAGACCTTCCTGTCTCAAACCGCTGACTCAGAACATGTGAGCTGGAGAGTGCCATGGAGTCACTGCCTCTGATGCCCTCCTGTGATGGAGGAGGAGAAGAAAACCACCCAAGCTCAAAGGAGGGTGAGCAACAACCACCTACCTTCCCTACTCTTCACAAAACAGCCCGGCAGCTCCAGGGATGGCCCAGCGCCGAGTTCCTACAGAACCAAGGGGAACCTGCATGTTTACGGTCCTGGCCAGAAACAGCAAGGCCCTGCTCAGTACTGGCCCCATGGGTGACCTCAACAAAGTGTTTTCCCTCCTTTGACCCTAAACCCACATCTTTCTAAGGAGGAGGATAGAGCAAGTGGCTGGCAGTGCCCTTTGCAGCTGGGATGAGTTAGGACACATTAACGGAACAAGTGCCACCCCACAGGAGGGTGGTTGGAAGCATGTTGTCCCAAATTCAAATCTAGCTCTCCCAGTTAGGGAGTGGATGAGCCAGGATCAGTCACTCCGCTTCACTGAGCCAGGGTTTCTGCACTGAAATCAGGGGTAACAAGAGCCCACCTGATGGAACTGTGGGATCCAATGAGCTGGTTCATGCAAAATGCTCAGCACAGAGCAAGGGACACAGTGAGTGCTTAGCACTTGGTATTATTATTTTCTTCTCTTGGAAAACTAATCAGATAACAAGGCACCCAGCCCTCTAATTCTGGAGAACAGTGCATGATGGAGCCCTGGAGGTGTGGGAACATGGATGAAGGCGAGGTCACTGGGCAGCACGGGATATCAGAGGGCTGTGGCCCCTGCAAGACCACGCACTCATTCCTGTTGCAGAGCCAGACACACCGGCTGCTACAGTGTGCTGTTGGTCAACAAGGGGGAGACTAGGAGCCACCCGCATGGAAAACAAATTGACTGAATGATTTGCATTCCCCCAGCTCCCACACTCAGGCACTGGGGCCACCCCTGGAGCATGTTAAAAGGCTGACTGTCTGCAGAGGTGGAGGCAGGATGTGGGGGGAGGAGAGAGGAAGACACTGGAGGCCCCAAGGTGAGGAGAGGAGGAAAGGGTGGGAGAGAAGGGAGGGGGAGGAAAGGGAGGAGGTGGAAAAGAGGAAGGGGGAGGGGAGGGGGAGGGGAAAGGGAAGGATGCAGGGAGGAGCAGAGGATAAGGGGGCTGCAGTGAGCCTCCGGATCTGGACGTGGTGAGCTGAAATGGTAACCACAACACAATTCCAAAGGCTGCAGACGTCCTTTGGCCTGTGAGTAGAAAGGAATTTGAAAAGAAAGCTCCATGAGGGTAGGGACTATTTTTAACTGTTTCTTCTTTTAACTCTTTGTTGAGTGTGGTATCTTCAGGCCCTAGACTCATGCCTGTCCAGGGAAACATACAATCACCATTTATGGAATGAGAATATATCCATGCAGGCTATCAACCAACAGGTTGTAGCCCAGCAGCTTCTGCCCTGAGCTCAGGGAGATACAGGTGGGAGACTCAGAGAATCCCAATGGCTAATTTTGAAGATCTAAGCTGAGCTGATCAGGGGGCTGTGGTAAAGAGAGCTCAGTACAGCAGCCCCCGGATGGTGGGCGACAAGTGGTTTTGCTGGTGGGCAGCACAGGACAGACAGCACGGAGCCAACATGGAACACAGATGAAAATGCGGATCAGTATTGAAGTTAGGACATGTTCCAAAGGATTTCATGCCAAATCCTGTGCATTGCAACTCTTCCTTTCTGGAAGGAAGGTGGCCCCATTGACTCCAGTGACCTGCTGATACTGATCTTGAGTCTCCTTGCAGCCTCTGTAAAGCCCCCAACTGTTAGACCCCAATTCAGTTGGAACAGAAGTGAGTAGCCAGGTCCAAGCACATTAACCACCTCCTGGCTGTGCTGGTGGGAAGCCCAGGGGAGCCCCTGATGACAGGCCCTTCCTCACTGTCTTGGCCAACTCTGTGATATGGGACCACTCACTGGCTTTGGAATCTGAATTCAAACCGCAGCTCTGCAGCTTCCAAATCACACAGCTCGAGGCACTTGGCAAATAAGATAAACTCGTGTTGATCGAGAATTTACTGTGCTCCAGGCACTGTTTCAGGTGTTTGCATGTACATTCATTACCCCGTGTGGCAGATACTACTGTTATCCCATTTTTCAGATGAGGAAACTGAGGCACAAAGTCACAAGAGTGAGTGGTAAAGTTAGGATCTGAACTCAAGCAGTCAGCCTCCCCAGCCCTGGCTCTCACCTTCCATGACACCTATGTAACCTCTCCAAGACTGTGTTTCCTTATTTGTCAAACAAGGCTCATCACAGTACCTTCTTTTTAGAGTTACTGAGAAGATTTGAAATAACATTATATAAAATACTTGGGAAAGGATAATATGTGTTCAAGAAACAGCACCTGTTACATTTTACTGATTTAAGAGTGTATTTCTGTTGTAAAAATGGCAATAAAGTATATCTTGATTCATGTCAGTAAATGGCCCCTAACCATGGTTGCTCTTCTGCCCCATAAAACCTCTTCTATCTAGCACATTATTCAGCTTATTATGAATTAGTGCCGCCCTTTGCTGAGAATCTTTTGTTTCCCCTCCAGATCCACCATCCAGCCTCTCTACCCTCATCACTGCCTGGAGGCTAGTCCATGTGTTCAAAATCAATGGCCATCATGCTCTCTGCTTCTGCTTGCGACAGGACAAACAGGGAAGAGCAGAAGGAGAAGGAAGAGGGAGAGGAGAGTGGATTGGGGTTATCTATCCCCACCCCTAATGCCTCCATGTGAGTCTCGCTGTGACCTTCAAGCAAAGGTCACAGTCTCTGGGTTTTAGGAACTACCCCCTCCCTTTATCCCTTCAAGTTTAGGAGTACTAACAACCTAGCCTTATGGAATTTCACCATCCCTGTGGCTTCTTCCCAATGCCATACCTACACCTTTGCAAACAGTTCCTTTAACCCTTTCAAATAACTCATTTGAGGGTGTCATCTTTCTTCCAGTAGGGCCTGACCCATGGACAGCGTCAACTAGATGAAGCCTGAAAGCATCTTTTTCACTGAAGTTTGGCAGACTTTGGGTCAGATCTTGTTCTAATACTTACCAGTCATGTGACGTAGGTAAGAACTTCAGTTTTCTCATCTCTTTTCACATGGGAATAAAATTGAGGGTAAAAAAAATTGTACCTACTTTATAGGTTATTTTGAGCCAATGCACATAGAAGGATAATAAATAACAGCCATCAGCATTATTAGTGTTTGATATATCAGGAGTATAATATGGCTATCTTCCCCCAAGTCCTTGATTCTGCTTGGGGAGTTATGTGGTTCTGTGAAGTAGATTCCACCCACTCCCAGCAGCAATTGGTACATTTAATTACCGAGGCCATGGTGATTGGTTATGAGAGGAACATATGGCTCCAGCAGGTCCAATCAGAGTGGGACTCAGAACTCCTCCCAAGACTGTTGGGAAAATGTATTTTCTCTCCTTCTAGATGGCCTGATCTGTGGACATGCAGCTCACACCTGCTACAGCCATCTCACTACCCCCAAGGAAAGCATCTTGAGGATAAAACCAACTCACAGAGGTTGGGGAAATGGAGCCAGACTCTGGTGAATCCAGCCTAAAGTTCACACTGCTTTCTTGATACCCAAACCAATAATGTTCATTTTTAGAAGTCAGGTTAAATTGGGTTTTTGTCTACTTGTCTTAAATTGCATCTAGTGGATTGAGACTTTGTTACCAGAAGTGGAATGTTGACATAATTGACCCTAAACATCAGACAAAGTGTTTACAACACGCCAAAGAGATGTGCTGGCAAACAACAAAGATGCTGTCATCTAGGGCTGCTGTGCACAGCGCCCTACACAGCCCCAGGGCGCATTCATCGAAACTGCATAGCCATCAGAGACCTGTGGCTTCATAAGACAGCTTTCTTGCACATGGCAGTAGAATGACTTGAAGAAGGGGAGGTTTTTTAAAAATTGGCACAGTGATGTCAACTGGGGAAGCAGCGGGCTATCATTACCCAATCTGGCAAACCATCAGCACTTGTATGTAACAGCAAGGAGGGTGGCTAAAGTGTTGCCCCAGTCTCCTGGGGTCACAGACCTGTGTGCCCAATAAGGCTATGGCAGGTAAGAAAAATTTAGGATTCTGGAATATACTGACTGCTTCTTGTGGCCTTCAATAAGACGTGGGGTCTCACAGTACAGAGACAACATATGGTTCAAGGTGGCCCTTTGAGAGCAGAAGAAAAAAAGAAAATATGGCTCTGCTATGAGAAGCTGTCATTGGCACCTGTGGTTTATAATCCAAATTTTCTTGAGATTATGGTAATCTGGATCCTGGCAGGGATGGAAAAGTCATGCTGTGGTGTGTGAGCAAAGGTAAGTGTAGGTGCCATAGTGGCACATAAGACTGAGATCCATAGGCGGTCTGAATCCCTGGACCACGCACAAATATCTCTTGAAATAAACTCCCTTCCTGTAAAGGAAGACAATCTCTTCTGTTGTAAGGAGGCAGCCAAGGTGTAGGCAGTGAGCAAAGGGCAGATCGGTGGGGCCTCCCTTGCCCAAAGAACAGGCCCCAGGAGGTAGAGTGTGGAGGCAGAAGCTATGAAATTAAGGACTAGGGAATAAGCAGAGCAAGGAGGTCTGTTGCTAGGAGACAATTCTCAGACTTAAGACTTACTCAGCAATACCTCTTGGCTGCTGTTATCGGCACATGGTATTGACTGGGAGGTAAACAGACTGGAAATCTAAGGTCTTTAGAGAGAGTTACATTGTCAAGTCTGGCTGACAACGACCTTTGATTACTCCAACCTAAGGCGATGCCCAAGTTCTAACTGCTAACATAGTATAACATAGTAGAAAAGAGAAGCCCTCTGCCATGTCCACCTTAGAGGGGTCTTGAGAGGACAATGGCCCAGGGAAAGCCTCCCACCGTGACTGGCTACCCAAGGAATGTGCACACTGCCGCAAGAAGATGCTAGGGACCACACGCCCGTGATAGCAGCGCGGCTTTCCAGTTTTATTGTTTTCCCAATGGAAGGAGTATGTTTTTGTTTGCTTGATTTACTTTTTGCAACTCTCATATTTTTTCTCCATATGTGCGTTGAGACATAGATAGCTTATCATTTAACAAATCAAGGCCTGAGACATCAGCAGATTCATCAGCTTTGGATGAAGAGAATTTGGAGCCCTGAAAGATGCTGGACTAGGAGCTGTAAGAAGCACCTGGGTGAAATCTCATACCTTGCTCTAGACATGAGGTGAGTCCATGTATGCAAGTGGGTGTTCCCTAACATGTACATGTAGTACAAGAGATGTGTGGCAACCAAAGAGGTGGCGTGCAATGGACATCTGTGGTTGCCTTCCAAAGATGCATCACTGAAGCACACAAATTCTATAGGACCTCCCATGGGTCATTCTGGGAAAACTGATTCAAACTCAGCTCCATGTCCATGGAGCATGTACATGACGCAAGGACAGATAGTGACTGCTCGTGACCTGAGCCAAAAAGACTATTTCCTGAGGAAACTGTGGGCCAAATGTGTCCATTTAGAGTGACTCTCAGGGACACAGTACTCAGCAATAAGTGATTACAGAGGCCATCTGCATCCCAGCACTGTTCTAGGCAATGGCAGATCCTACAGTGAACAGAGCCATGGTCTTTGTCCTCCAGAAACTCACATCCTTCAAGAAACCACAGGATACAGATGCGAGACCAGGAAGGAAGTCAGAGGAGGAAGACAGGGCCAGCACACAGAGGAAAAGACACAAAGAGCCAATGAGAAATGGAGCCCGCAGCCTGCTCAGGCTGCTCCTGAAGTCCATATTATGGCCCAACTTTTCAAGCACGTGAACCAAAATTACTCTTGATGGCTTTAGCTTTGAGTTGGGTTTTCCATTACTTACATTCAAAGATACGTTGTGTATGAATCTCTCAAGCTTAATCCACTTCTCTGGATTTCATCAGAGCACCCAAACCCACTGGCAGGAGTCTAGATCATGATTGATAAATATGTGTTGAATGAGTCAATAAATATGACAACCATGAAACATGGGAGGAGAAGTAGCTGTTGAGGGCTTATCCCAAGGCAGAACTATAGAGGCCTATAGATGCTATGATGCTGTCTTAGTGAGCAGTCAACCTAGCAATTCAGGAGGGTGGCTGAAGAAGGAACAGAGCATTCTCCATACAGACAGCCTGTGTGCATGCTTACTCGTTCAGTCGTGTCCGACTCTTTGCAACCCCATGGACTGTAGCCTGTCAGGCTCCTCTGTCCACGGGATTCTCCAGGCAAAAATACTGGAGTGGGTTGCCATTTCCTTTTCCAGGGCATCTTCCCAACCCAGGGATTTGACCTGGGTCTCCTGAGAGACATGTGTATTAATTACTCTGATCAGCTTTGACATGCAAATGTGACAGAATCGAATATTAAGAAAGATCAGAGGCAGATGGAAGATTTTAGTCCATCACGTCCAATTCGCCCACTTAACTGCTGAGGAAGTTGAAGCCAAAAGAGAAGACAAGACCCACAGGTATGACGATCCATTTACACAGGTGAAGGGCACATCAGTTGCCACACAGTTCCCTCCTTGGGGGCCAGGGCATTTCACTCCATCCAGAGAAGAGTGGTTTTCAAAGTCTGATCTCCAAGTGCAGCAGCAGCCCCACCAGGGAACCCAGAAGAAATGCAAATTCTCTTGGGTTCCACCCCAGACCTACTGAATCCGAAGTTCTGAAGTGGGCCCCACAATCCTAGTCTTGCCAAGCTCTCCAGGTGTATGCTCAAGCCTGAGAACCACTCTTCTAGAACAGTGGTTCTCAAACCTGAAGGTGCATACAAATTACCTGAGGATCTTGTTAAAATGCCAGTTCAAATTTAGCAGGTCTGGGGTAGGACCCAAGAACTGTCATTTCTAACTAGTTCCCAGGTGATACCGATGCTCTGTGAACCAACCACAGTTTGAATAGCAAAACTCTCTGTATTAAAGCATTATTTTGCATCTGCTCCCCATCACTTGTACAAATTAGAACTTCTTACCAAGGTAGCTAAGCAGACACAATCATGGAGGACTTGAAAAAAGTAAAATCCCAGAGAAGAACTACACCATGTAAAAGAAGATCTATTTATAGCTAAAGACATTAGATAATTCAAGTATAAAACATAGGCCCCTAAAGTCCCCAAACCTATTTTTCTTGTCTTTCTCACTTTAAAAAAAAAAAAAACTTTCATTATAAAAGCAATATCAGTAAAAGGCTTTTAGAAAGGAAAGGAAGAAAAACACTTACACTCTAATCACCCCAGCAACTATTTTTTTATATTTGCATAATCCTTCCAATCTTTGTTCATACATATCCATAAAAAAAAAAAAAAAAAAAAACCAGCTCCTATCATGTACTATGGAGTCTTCTGAACTAGAATAATTCTGTTCTGGAGTGCTCTTATCCAATTCTCACTTATCTTAATCAGTAAAAACCCTTAATCAGTCCATTAATATACTCAGCTATTCAACAAGTTAGTTAATTCTCTGGGCCGTAGAGGTCCATCTGCCCTGGAGAGTGTTGTTCAAGGACGCAGGGGTCCTTTGTGTCTCCCATGGCTTCAAACATGAGAGACCTCTCCTCCCTCAGCTGTCCTTTCAAAGGCTGCAGAGAAGGAATCACCCTCAACTTCCCGCTTCTTCCCTCCTACCTATTCACTTGGGTCCCTGCACTGACGGGTCCCTTCATCCCCACCATCTGAGAATAAGGGCTTCCTTATTGCATACAGATTCCTTCCCCTTAACCCCATCCTCTCCTAAGAGGGAGAAGAATGGTCTGTGTGATACATGAAAGCAAAGCACAGAGTTTGTGGAAGAGCAAGCTGCCCAGAGGCTGCCCACAGTTCTGGGTTGTAGGAACGTGTGAGTGAATCTGGGATTCAGTTTATGAGATCACCTCACTTCTGGAGGCTTCTGCCTAAATGCACTAACCTCAGACTCTCCTCAGGGTCTTTCTTCTTGGGCCTTCCAAAATGCTGTCTTCCCTACCTTGGTTCCACCAAAGAGTAAGCTAGAATTCAAGACTGATAGAGAGATGAATGGACTAACAGATGGATGAATGAGATAGATGGACAGGTGGGTGGATGAATGGGATAGAGGGAGGGTGTGAGTGGATGGAGCGAAACAGATGGATGGGTGGAGAGACAAGATGACAGGAGATAGCTTGGATGGACAAACTGACAGAAAGCAGGAAGGTCCCAAAGAAATAGGTAGTTATCTGTACTCTTTTCATTGTCTGTTTTCCAAGAGCAATGATTAATTCAAGGTAAAGAGGACCCAAAAATTGGATGTCAAATTATAATCACACCTCCATAAAACCACAGACTAAGCTAAAATGGGGCCCCCTTTTACAGATGAGCAAACTGAGGCCCAAGGAGGTCCAATGATTGGCCTGAAGTCTCAAACACTATTTATTTTTCATGCTTTCGTTTTCCAATCTCCCAATCTGTCTCTCTCTCCCTACTCACCCTCTCTTCCTTCTTCTCCCTCCCTCCCTCCTTGTCTCTGAAAAAAATCACTCTTATCCTTTCACCTGCGTATCTTCCACCTATCTTTTATCTCTGCCCCCAGCCAGTTTCCTGGTTCAAAGTCACCCCACAGCAAATCAACCTACAAGCACAGTGGTTTCCACAGCAGAAGCAGGTGAGACGACATTCTGTTTCTAACAAAGCCGTTTTCAATGATGTATAATTAATTATAACGTGTAAGAAAGGCCTTTTCCTTGCAGGCTGGTGGAAAGTTCTTCCTGACGTCTAACACAGCTCCGTCCTTCTCTTTACGGTTGATTAAATAATCTCCCCCACTTCTCTTTTCCCTGAGAACATAAGGCATTGTCTTTGCCAACCTTGGAAAGACCAGGACAATGGAATGCACTCTGCTGGGGGCCCCTCCTGCCGGCTCCTCCACAGGGGCGGGGGGCGAGGGGAGGCGGGTGGAGATGAGCTCAGCGCCGGTTAGGAGAGGAGACCCTCCTGGCTCTTTCTCTCCCCTCTGCGTGCACATGAAGCTGAGCCGGCAGGATGCAGGAAACCTTTCTCAGAGTATTGATCACAGAGGCATGGGTGGCTGCCAAGGGGATACTGCGCTGTCTGTCGGGGCCCCATCCGGGAGGTGAGAACTGCGTGCAGAAACCCCTCCTCACAGGCCCTGCTCCAGGGGGCAGGGGTGGAGTCTGCAGCTCCTGGCCTTGTGAGACACATCCCTTATTGTCAACCCCATACCCCTGTACTCCCTCTTTGTTCCCAGCCAGTTTCTCTCTCATCCTCCAAAAGAGCTAAAGAACCAGCTTCCCAATCAGGAAATCTCGCCTGCAACAGATGAGAGGCGGTGGAGATTCTGGTTCAGCCCTCTCTACCCTGACCTGGAACCCCACCACAGAGCACCCACCCCACCTACACGTGTCCCTGACATGCATCCTGCCCAGAGAGTTTCCTACCTAGAAACTACGGATGGCTTTACTGCGCCGTGTCTCTTTTTATGCCTACATCTGTGTCATCTCAGACTGGAAGCTCCCTAACAAGATATGTATTAAAAATAGATAACCTTAACAATAATAATAATACATTGAGAATGTACTCTGTTCCCGGCTCTGCGCCAAGCATGTTCTGGGCACTGTGACCCCAGGTCTGCTGTCGGCCGACCTGGCCTCCTCAAGCTCCTCCCACCCTGCCCACCTGAGCCACCTGGGATGGGGTCTGGCTTGGGGTCTGAAGAGCCTGGGAGGAGCCATGACCATCAGAGGGTCCTCTGAGGCCCCCCTCCCAGGCGTTGGCCCAGGCTTTGGTGCCAGCTCCCCAGTCCCCTGATTCTACAGCCTGCAGGAAACCAGCCCTTCTGGTCCTAGTCTGAACCCCGACACCTTGTCGTGTGTGGGTGCTAAGTCGCTTCAGTTGTATCTGACTCTTTGTGACCCCATGGACTGCAGCCTACCAGATTCCACTGTTCATGGATTCACCAGGCAAGAATACTGGAGTGGGTTGCTGTGCAGGCCCCTCTGACCCCAGGGCAAGAGCCCTTCTGCCCAAAAGGACGAATGTAATCTGAAGCTGCTCTGAAGGGACAGAGCAGTAGGGAGGAGAGAGGCCACGCGATGTGCTCTCCTAAAAGGCCAAGGGGAGGGGAGGAGAGAGACACCTGGAGTGTGATCATTCTCCTAGGACGCCCTGGCCCTGACTCTGCAGGACATCCCACCACTACAGCTTCAGAAAGCTACTTATCCTCAGGACAGCATGCAGGTGGTGGGCACAAGGTCACCCAGCTGGTTAGTGATAGGTAGCTAAGACTCAGCGGCTCTCTTACACACACACACACACACACACACACACACTCCCCTACTAATGTCCTAGGCCCGCTTCTGAAAGGCTGATTTCTTGGACTCCTGTCTCCCTGTCTAAGTCATCCCAAATCTGGCCCACTCCAAAATTCCTGAGGCCATGGCCACCAACACTGAGAGCACCAAAGATACAAATCCAGCCCAAGGAACTCTTCAGTTTTGTGTGATTTATGTCACTATTGATGGAGAGCTCCTAAGACAAGGGGCATAATAATACCCAGGATCATAATCCACACCCAACTGCCCCGTGTCCCCCCATGCCCTCCTTCCCGATTGGCACGCCTCCAGCCTCTCTCCATCAGGGGCTCACTTCATGCTCTGCAGGTCCCCCAGCCTAACACCCTGGAAGGGTTTGTGGTGGGGTGGCTATGAGCTCACAACAGAGGGTGCCCCATGATCCATCAGTCCCTCCTTCAGTAGGGGCAAGGCCCCCACTGGCCCAGCACATATCTGACCTTCGGAAGACATAAGCCTGCCCTCAAAGCACTGACGGGTGGCCAGCAGAAGCGATGTCCTGACTGTCTCACAGAAATGATACAGAAAGGGAGGAAAAGGTCAGGAAGCAGAGGTGCAGGGGTTCAGAGAAGGGACAAGAATGGTGGAGATGATGGTGGGGCCAAGGCTGCCACTCCTGGCCTCTACCCTGGAGAGCCACAAAGAAACAAGATCCCCAGGCAAGGGTCTGTGGAGGCCTTGGGGTCAAGGGCCAGGCTTGGCCTTGAGGGCCCAGCAGGACATCAACAAATAAAGATGAGAGTGAGGTGTACTCACAGGGGAAAGAAACTGGGGCGGCAGAGGTGCTACAAACCCTTGCATCAGAGATGCTCCTACACACCTGTGGTTAAGTATGCAGATCCTGGCTCTGCTGTGTGACCTGGGGCAAGTTCCTCGCCCTTTCTGTGCTTCGTCTATGAAACTGGACTGAGAGCAGCATCTACTTTGTAAGAACCCTGAGAGATTTAAATGAGCATGTACAGTGTTATGACAGTACCTGGCATGTACAAAGTGCCCTATGAGTGATAATTATTATTGACGTGGATGATAATGATGTTATTTCATTGCATGGAAGCCTTCTCTAACTGAATCCCCAGCGATTTGCTGTTCCCCGGTTTCTAGACTTTGGGTAAGGGTTTATTTGCCCATTTACGTGGAAAGTAACAAATTTCAGGACTGCGCAGTGGAGGTCCGTGAAGGGGTGCCCCGTGCCTGCTGACTCCCCTCAAGAAGGGGAGAGGGGAGAAGAGGTGTCTGCTGGTTGATGGTGCTTTCTGGGGCTCCAGGGGCTCAGTAAGCAGAAGTCTGCAGGGAAGCTGTCTTGATCACCCAGAGGGATTCTTTGACACCATGGCTCCTTTGGCCCAGCTCGCCCATGGATCTAGGCAGGAGCAGCCCACCCAGGGCCTGGGAATGGGAGGAAACTCCCATCCTACACCCTTGGTGCTCCCAAGTGAACAGCGCATGGCTTCTCTCCTGGCCACTGGCTCATGGCCATGAGAGAAGCAGCCAGGACTTCCTTCCCCTGGATGGCTGAAGGCCTGGGCCAGTGCTCTCTGTGAAGGACCTGCCGTTCTGCTCTCCAGCCCCACGGCCAGGATCAGCACAGATGGCTTTGCACCGGGGGTGGGAAAAGGCTGCGGCCACACGGCTCCTGTGGGATTTAGACAGTCAGTGAGCTGAGCGTGAGAGACCAGTGGGTCACAAGAAGGCGAGGGTTGGGGGCACAGCGGAAGAAGATGCCCTCCATCTGATAGGGAAGATGGTTCCTGACTTCTGGAGTTTGGGATCTAGTGGGGAAAGGTGACGGCTATACTTACATTAGAATCATTCTGTAATAATAAGCATTATTATTTGTACTATCAGCTCCTACTCATATTACTCAGAGCTCCTCCTCTGCTCCTCCAAGCACTTTCCTTGCATCCTGTCATTTAATCCCTACAAAGTGCACTGGGAGGTGGGTGATGTCATCATACAGGTGAGGAGAAGGAGGCAGGGAGAAGCTACGGAACCCACCCAAGGTCCACAGCGGCCAGACGCAGCTCAGGGTCCACAGGCCTGGCTTCACCGTGACCCTGAACTGTGCAGGAGACAGAGGCTGCCAGCTGCACGCACCCAGGGGAGGGCCAGCATCGGGGGAGGTGGCCGCCGGACTGCTTTCTGAGGACAATGAGGATGAATGGGGGGTGCTTGGTGAGGAGCTGTGTTGGGGTGCGGGTCCCAGCAGCAAAGCATGTCAGGATGGTGAGATGAAGCTGCTGGCTGTGATGGGTGTGGGGGTGGGTGAGGCAGGGCTGCCCTGCTCTCCAGAGGGTGTCATGTGCAGAATGGGGTGAGGGAGTGAGTGGTGGGGAGAGGTCAACCTCTGAATGCTCCCCCAGCAAAGGGCAGGAGCTGCCTGATGATGCTGCAAGTCAGCGCTCCTCAGCGAAGTGCTCAGTCTATTGCCCGATGCCACTGTTTGAGTCGAGACTAGAGTTTTACTTTATAACTCCGGCCTCGGTAAACCCTGCCTAGAGCACAACAGGGCAGGGAAAGCAATGCCCCCACACCCTGGGAATCCCTGGTCCAGCTGGGACTGTCCCAGGCCCGAGTAGGGAAGGCTGTCTGGGACTGTCAGGGAGAGCCTAACACTGTCTGGGGGAGAGAGGGGAGAGGGAGAGAAGAGAACCCTAGGGGTTACTTGGTCCCTTCTGTTAATTACCCATTTTTTTTTTTTTTTGATTACCCTGAGAAGTAAGGCTTGAGATTAGTGAGGGATCAGAGATCCAACACGCTTCCCTGCTGGGATCTGCACCCCAACAAAGCTCCTTGCCAAGTCCCTGCATTCATCTTCATTGTCCTCAGAAATCACTCCTGCAGGCTCCTTCTCTGATGCTGGCACTCCCCTGGGCACGTGCAGCTGGCACCCTCTGTGCCCCGCACAGTTCAGGGTCAAGGTGAAGCCCAGCCTGTGGAGGGATGTGACTCAAGCCTGCCATCCTCCCCGGCCTAGCATCCTCCCAAACTGGGCTGCGCTGACTCCCCTTCTCCCACCCTGCAGACCTCCACCTCCCCACCCTGGTCAGTCTCCCCCAGGCTGTTTACAAGTCCTCACTCCTCTACTGCTCTCCCCAACCCCACTCATGCGAGAGCAGCCAATGCACAAGGGCTGGTCTTTCTCCCTCTTCCATTTCCCAGACTCCGTCCTGACTCGGCCATCCCAAAGCCAAGGACAGCTTTAAGCAGCTGTCCACACACACACCCCACCCTCCCCAGACACCAGCTCCTGGAGAGCAGGACCACGTCTCCTTCATCTCTGCCTTGTCTTGATTAGCCCTGGGCTGAGTGCTCAGAGGAAGCTCAATGAACATTCAGTGAGAGATCTCTTTGTTCCTGTGGCCTTAATGTATCACAGCGTGGGAAAAGGGAGAGTCACTCTGTCATGTCCAGCTCTTTGCGACCCCATGGTCTACACAGTCCAGAGAATTCTCCAGGCCAGAATCCTGGAGTGGGTTGCCTTTCCCTTCTCCAGGGGATCTTCCCAACGCAGAGATCAAACCCATATCTCCCAAATTGCGGGCAGATTCTTTACCAGTTGAGCCACAAGGGAATCACAGTGTGGGGGACACAGAAAATGTGAGATGAGTGTTTGTGGGCTGAATCCAGGCCAGAAGGCACCTCCCACTGGGACAAGCCTCCAATCAACGCCACCTCCCACCTTTCAGAAATCACGTACTCCAGGCTCTTTGGGCTCTTCCTGTGACCAGGCCAGGAGGCTGTGATGTATCCCCGGGCAGGGGAGCCCTTGTGAGGCCAGGGATCCTCACATGTTCAGAAATGCCTGGGCAGCAGGGCAGAAATACAGAAATGGCGGGTGGAGGGCATGCCTCGCTCCCGCAGGGAAAGGCTCTGCGGTTGCTGGCACGCTGCTGAGTGAAAGTTCTCTGTCGGGATGGGTCAGCCGGAAGATGGTCCAGGAGGAAGACTGTCCTCACTAACACACACTGGAACAGACAGACGCTCCCAGCATCCACCCCAGCAGGTCTGCCCAGTCTCTCCAGGGCAGAGTTCATCAAATTGCGGTTCAAGACCCACTGATCGGTGATGGAATCAATGCAATAGATCATGACCAGTGTGCTTAACAGAACAAAACTAAACAGGGTAAGGTGGGATTAGATGGAATAAAACAGAATAGCATAGGGCATAACACTTAGTAAGAACATTAGTTCACAAAATTTTTGTTTCTGTTATAATTTCCACCATACACACGGGTGTCTGTATGTGTCAAATGTACCGACTAGGTTGTGACGTAAAATATACTTCTTACTCTGGGGTTCCAGTCAAAAAAAAAAGTTTGAAAGCCACTAATGTAGGTGACCTAGATTGCTCACAAATCTACCAAATCTACCCTACTTGTGCCCTCTCCTTATCATTTGACTCAGCCATGAAGTAGCATGTCCATCTGCGTTCGTGATATTTTTAACAGACTCTTTTTTTCTTTCTTTAAAAATATTGTAATAGTCTTCTATCTTGTTTCCATCTATAGCACACTGTTCCCCCTATTCTTGGGCATTTCCATTCTAATTTTTACAGATAACATTTTAAAAAAAATTTTATCGGGGTATACCTGATTTGACTCGTGGAGCTCCAACTAGTCCATCCTAAAGGAAATCAGTCCTGAATATTCATTGGAAGGACTGATGCTGAAGCTGAAGCTCCAATACTTTGGCCACCTGATGTGAATAAGCAACTCATTAGAAATGACCCTGATGCTGGCAAAGATTGAAGGCCAGAGGAGAAGGGGACGACAGAGGACGAGATGGCTGGATGGCATCACTGACTCAATAGACATGAGTTTGAGTAAACTCCGGGAGTTGGTGATGGACAGGGAAGCCTGGCGTGCTGCAGTCCATGGGGTTGCAAAGAGTTGGACACGACTGAGCGACTGAACGGAACTGAACTGACTGACTGGAGCTGTCCTCTCCCTGGGGTCTTAGCTGGGCATGTTCAGCATGGATGTGTGTTCTACACACAGTTGCCAAGCCATGAGGCAGCGCCGTGAGCTGGGGCCCCAGGGGAAGGGCAACGGGGACAACCCCCTTGAAGCTCTTTGCAGCTCCCCCGCCTCCAGAGAAACAGAAAGTAAAGGACAGGCTTTGTGTGGCTGCAGGAGAGATGGCCTGCTGGAAGGGACCCCAGGCAGTTTTTGTGGCAACCCTCATTTTGTAGTTGGGGACCCTGAGGGCCCTGCAGAGGGAGGCCAGTGGCTGGGGGCTGCCTGGAGTAGAACCCACGTCTCCTAAAACTTCCCGTGAGCACAGCTCCAACTGCTGCCCAGGCCTGCCCCAGGGGCTGGCACACTGTGCCACAGGCAGGCCACAGTGATGGTGCCATCTCCCGTGCTGGGAACGGGGAGCTGGCTGCTATTGACCCTGCCGGCTCAGGGGGCTTCCAGAAGCAGCTGGATCCACTGTCCACAGAAAGGCACCTTTGCTCAAGGATTTGACAGGAAATTGCTCAGAAATGAAGCAAAGGGAGGCATAGCCATTTCAGATACTAAAAAAACAAGAGCCCTAGCTTTCCCGCACTTAGCCCTGATGGGAAAGTAGGGATGAGGAGGGAATGCCAATGAGGATAAGTTCCAGAAGGGCTGGAGGCAGGGGATGCGCTGCAGCAGGCCTGGGAGGTCCACCCGGGCTGCTCTCTTTCCTGGGCTCTAGGTGAAGACTCCCCCCAGTTAGGCCCCCCAACCCTGCTCTCCAACCTCAGGCTTCAGGGAACCCCCTCCATCTGCTGACCTGGAATCAAGGAGGCCCAAAGCCCCAAAGTTAGTCTCCCCCACCTCCATAGCCCTAGGACCCAGTCCAGGGTCTGGCTCATAGCAGACAGGAAATTCATTGAGTGTTTGAGGAATAAATGAAGGAATGAAGATGAAGTTCAGCTAGGGCATGAGGACAGTGACAAAGAGAAAGAGCATTTAAAAATGAACATATGATGAGAGGCAGAGGAGGTGCAGAGGAGGAATGAGGTGGCTGTTATGGGCAAGGCTGGGCCGGAGCAACCACAGGAGGCTTCCTGGAGGCGGGGGTTACAGGCCAGCAGCAGGAGGCATGTGGGCAGTGGAGTGCCGGGACTGGAGAGCACAGGGTGCCCAAGGGGACAAAGGAGGGGTGTCAGTCTCATGTTCAGACCTGGTAGGTGCTGGGGGGCCTCCTGAGTTTGGATGAATAGAAACAACTAGGAACTGGCCCAGAGGATGCCAAGGAAAAGGTACAAAGCGAGGAGGAGGAAAGGGCCTGGAAAGAGACAAGATTTCCAATCTCACATCCCCAAGGGGAAGCAGGGTCCACCTGGGGAATGGGCCACTTTGCCAGGACCCTGTGGCTCCAGCCAGAGGCAGAGCTTGTTGGAGTCTCCCCCTGCCGCCCCCAAGCTGAAGGGCCTTAGTCACTGGAGAGCAGCAGGAACGCGGCCCCCCGGTTCTGCCTTCACATGCGTGTCAACCAGGCAGAGAAAGCACTCCAAAGAAATTCAGGCTATTTCTGTCACCACTTGGGAATGAAGACTTCCCTAGAAACTGACTGTTGAGGTTCCATTGTACGTGTAAAGGCACTTGCGTGAGTAGGTGTACACACACACACACACACACACACACACACACACACACACACACACTGCATTATTCCAGAGAGGTCCGAAGTGGGGCTTGCTGATGGCTGTGCCCCTCAAGGGACCACGGGTGAGCCTGAGGGAGGGGCTGGCCACCGAGGACTCGAGGGTCAGGACCTGCACCTCTGTCTGTGCAGGGGTGTGTGTCCCGTGCGGGTCTCCCCAAGGCCCAAGTCCAGATTTTGACCCAGGTTGGCTTCTGGTCCCATCCATGTCTTCCCAAGCATTGACTCGAAGCTGACAGAGGGCTCAAGGGGCACCACGCGCAGACTCCTCCCTGCACCCCTATGTGGTACCCACAGATGACTCAGGTGTGGATGGGCACCTCTCTCTGCCCTACTCTCATTGCCTCTCTGCATCCAGTCAGTAGCTCAACGTCTGGGACTTTCATCTCCGCTTCTGTCCAGTGTGGACGTGTGAGGACAGCCACAGGGGCGGCGGCTAGGCCAGGGAGCTCCCTCGCCTCCTGCTCCGGGAGGCCCTCGGGGGTCCTCAGGCTTGCAGAGTCCTCACTTTCCCATCAAAGGGAGGAAAGGCACAGAGAGCAGCCACCGCCAGGGCTCCCTGTCAATCCACACCGCTCATCATGGAGCAAAGGCCATTAGGGAGCGGTGGGTTTGAGAGTCTTCTGTCTGGATGAACATCACCTGTTGCTATTTTTAAAACAGTCTTCTTTGTGACTCGGCTGGAATTCAACAGAAGCAAAGGTAGAGACGGGAACAGCGGAGTCCCCAGACGTTCCGCCTTCCCCGTCGGCGCTCAGGGCCTATCAGAAGCCTCGAGGGCGGTGTCACAGTCTCATCTCCTGGACTGCTGAGCAGCAAGAATAGAGATCAGAGCGGAAGTGACGCGATGGATGTGGAAGGCGCACCAGTCTCCCAGTATGTCCAGCCCTATCTCCAAAGTCTTCAACAGCTTCGCCGCCTCCACTCACTTCCTCACCGTCACCCCACAGACACACCCTCTGCGTGCTGACACAGTGTTGGATGCGAGACACGGATGATTAATTTTTGTTAAATGACTAGCGCTAACAACTGCGGTCCAGGAACTGGGCTTAGTGCTATACAACATTATCTCATTATATTACCTTCCGTCATCGGTGCAACAACCCTGTCAAATGAGCGCTCTTTTTTTATCCTCATCTTAGGGGTGAATGTTGTGGCTTCCCTGATGGCTCAGATGGTAAAGAATCTGCCTGCAATCCTGGAGACCCAGGTTCAATCCCTGAGTTGGGATGATCTTCTGGGGAAGGGAATGGCAACCCACAACCCACTCCAGCAATCTTGCCTGGAGAATCTCATGAACAGAGGAGCCTGGTGGGCTACAGTCCATGGGGTCGCAAAGAGTCGGACATGACTGAGTGACTAACACACTAGAGGGGAACATACTGAGGCTCAGGGAAGTCAAGTAACTTTCCCCAAATCACTCAGCCAGTAAAGGAAGGCTTTGGGATTTAAATTCAGGTTCATCGGAGTCTGAGGTTCAACTCTTAACCATTCAAATATTAACCGTCTGTGGGCCAGCTCCCAGAGTGTTAGGTGTCCTGTGGAGGACGCAGGCACTGGAACCAAAAATATACACTGTAATACACAGGGCCTGTTATGATCAGGACCAAGGGTCAACAGCAATAGTCATCCAACCAACGTACACTGAGGGTCTATCATGTGCCAGCTGCTGCTTGAGGGCCTGGGAGGACAGGTGGACACAACAAAGTCCCTGCCCTCGTGCAGCTTACAATCTAATGATCCGTCCAGTTTCCCAAGCCAGAAACATAAGGTTCATTCATCTTTAATAAGGTGAACTCGTCTCACTCTTCTCTGATCAAAGTATTATTCAATCATCATCAAGTCCCGTTGATTTAACCACCTAACCAGCTCCAGCACCTGCCCTCTTCTCTCCATCCCACCTCTACCACCCCAGTCCAAGCCACCGTCGTCTCTCTCCTGGAGCACTCCGGTGGCCTCTTAACTGGTCTACATTCATCCACTCTTGTCATCTTCCAAGGAGTTTCCCACCATGCAATTAAAGTAAGCTTTTCAAAAAGTAAATCTGGTTCCCCTTCCTTTAAATTATAAGCCTTCAATATATATCCTTCCTATTATATATAGAACTGGTAAACAGCAAGGTCCTACTGTACAGCAAAGAGAACTAAATTCAATATCCTATGGTAAACCATAATGGGAAAGAATATTTTAAAAGAATGTGTGTATGTATATGTGTATATATATATATATATATATATACACATATATATATAATTGAATCACTTTGCTGTATAGCAGAAATTAACACAACATTGTAAATCAACTATGCGTCGATAAAAATAATAGTAATCGTTCAATGCCTTTCCATTGTCCCTAGCAAAAACACATCTTAACTACTTGTGATGCCCTATCTCTCCAGCCTTTCCCTACACCATGACCTCAACAGCCATCTCCAGCATCACGGTAGTCATGCCCTTCATCTGCACAATCACCCCAACTTCCTCCACCACAAGCCCTCCACCACTGCAGTCCTCAACATCCCAGAAGCCTGACTCTTCACAAAGCATCCTTTCCACCTGTGTGCCTGAGCTATGTGCAATGATGGAGGCAAACAGCTCTGCCATCAAAGCGCTGACGACTTGAGACAAAGACTCAGAAATACATCATCATGGCACCTGTCTGTTCAAATAAAAGCCTTAAGACTGCTGTGGAATTCCTAGCCTTCCCACATCTCTAAGAAAAGGTCTCAGCCCATAGTAGAGGGCACCCTGCTCTTCCTGCCCTGAGGCAGGGTGTATAATAGCCAGGATCATCTGTAAGAGGACTGGGACTGGAAGATCAATCACTGTAGGACCCCTAACATTTATATTCCAGCCAAGCCTCGGGAAGATGACCTTTGAGAGCAGCCTTAAAAAGAAGCGCAAAGAGTAGACTTAAAGCAGAAAGAGGCAGGCTTGTTTCCTTAGAGTACTTAGGATATTATGTCTGTAACTCTTCCATCTCCCAATGTTAAAGATGAGGAAACAGATTTCCCATTACTTCATGGCAAATAGAGGGAGAAAAGTGGCAACAATGACAGATTTTATTTTCTTGAGCTCCAAAATCACTGCAGACGGTGACTGCAGCTAAGTTAAAAGACGCTTGCTCCTTGGAAGAAAAGTTATGACAAGCCTAGACAACATATTAAAAAGCAGAGACATCACTTTGATGACAAAGGTCCATATAATCAAAGCTATGGTTTTTTCCTGCAGTCATAAACAGATGTGAGAGTTGGACCATAAATAAGGCTGGTGCCAAAGAATTGATGATTTCCAACTGTGGTGTTGGAGAAGACTATTGAGAGCCCCTTGATCAAACCAGTCAATCCTAAAGGAAATCAACCCTGAATATTCATTGGAAGGACTGATGCTGAAGCTCCAATACTTTGACCACCTGATGCAAAGAGCCAACTCATGGAAAAGACTCTGATGCTGGGAAAGATTGAGGGCAGGAGGAGAAGGGGTAGGCAGAGGATGAGACGGTTAGATAGCATCTCTGACTCTATGGATATGAGTTTGAGCAAACTCAGGGAGATGGTGAAGGACAGGGAAGCCTGGCATGCTGCAGTCCATGGGGTTGCAAAGTGTCGAACACGACTTAGCAACTGAACAAAAGTAACAACAGAAGAGGGCTGGAGAGGAGACCCTTTTAGTCAAACTGCAAGTCCCTGGGACAGCCAGCATCCCAGTCAGACCGAGACTCTGTCCCTTTAGCCCATCTGGCTTCCTTGAGAAAAGGAAATACAGAGGGGAGCCCCTTAGGGTGGGATCAGCCTCCTGCTGCCAGGATGCTCATCCTTGGCCCCCGACAAGGACAGAACAAGACGTGCTTTCTCTGGGCTCTACTGACCCCTCACAGCTGAGAGAAGAAAACAAAACTGTGGCCACTTGGCTCTCCTCCAGCAGAATGGAATTACAGTGGGCGGGAAAGGAGCTTTGGTGGATTCCATCTTACTTAAAAGAAGAAAAAAGAAATCCCTTGACCCCAGACTTTAAAGAATCCAAGGCGGGCAACTTGACCATTTTATTGATATGACTTGAAAGACTGAGCAACAAGCATGACAGAAGTTTCTAATGTAGCTGTCGGGCAGCGTGGAAGGAAGGATGCTGCTCTGTCCAAGTTTCGCTGATCAGACATGCCAAGGAGGATTAAGTAATTAAACAGAGAGCAAACAATTCTCCTTCTCTGTATGAACCAGGCCCTGAACTGCTCTTGTGGTGGCAGAAGGGCTTCTGTCCTCTGACCTCCAAACCTTCGATTTCATTCACAGTAAACCATCCTCCATGCATCTACTCAGGCCAATTTCCTTAGAGGCAAATCAGACCGTATCATTTCTGCCTTAAAAGGCTTGCAGGCTCCCCACCAGCTTCCCCACCAAGCCTAAGCTCCTTAACGTGGCACATAGCGACCCTGCCTGGCTTGGCCCTGCCTTCCTGTGCCCCCCTTCAGCTCCCCTGCCTTGGCCTCTTTCTCTCTGCTCGCTCCTCCAGCAAGGCCTTCCAGCTGCAGGATGTTCTTGGTGTTGTGAGCACCTGCCTTTCCCCATCTCTATGCTTCTCAACCCTAGAATCAGAATCCCAGGAAAGGTTTAAAAAAGAAAAACTCCAGTGCCCCAGCCACACCCAGAACAGTTAAATCAATGACTCTCTTGGAATAGGGGTCCAAGCATCACTGGTTTTTAAAACCCCTCAGGTGACTTCAATGTACATCTAGGCCCGAGAACCACTGTTTTCTTTAACCAACCCCAACCTAGTCCCTTCAAGATTCAGCCCATGTGTCTTATTTAATCATCAACTATTTCTTCGTTGGGCACTATTCTAAGCATGAGCTATAAAAATAATAATGATCACTAATATTTATTAAGCATCTGCCATATGCCAGACCGTGTTCCAAGTGCTTTACGTATGTTAACTCATTCAACGGGAACAGCACCTTGATGGGGTAGGTACTATTATTTCCCCCGTTTTATACATGGGAAATCTGGGGTACAGAGAGGGGAAGTGACCTGCCCAGGGTCACACAGCTGGTGAGCATTATTGCAGGACTTGCATGCAGCCAGTCTGAGCATCCGTCTGGGCTTTGAATTCCTGCCCCCCTGCCATTCACAGGTTGCAAGAATGAAGCCACAAACAAACGAATGAATAGAGTAGAAAGAGGGATATGGACGGGGAGAAGCTGCCTGTGTGAGCAGCAAGGGGCTGACTTTGGGTGGCCAGGCCATCCCCAGGAGCGGTATTTAATCTGGGTCCTGAAGGATGAGAAGGACCCAGCCAAGCAGAGTGTGGGAAATGGGGTTCCAGGCAGGGGGGCCAGTGAACATGACATGTGCTAGGAACTGTGGAGGTCCAGTGGGGGCTGGCGAGAGGGTACAGACAAGTAAAGACGACGACAGGGCAGTGCCTCTGCAGGCCACGGAATGAGAGCAATCAGCAGGGCACACGGTGCCCACCTCAGGGTGGGCCGGAGGTGCCCCCTGTAGCCATTTAGCCAGCAGCATTTCCAGGACCTAGAGAGACATGCCTCCTCCAGGACGCTCTCTCGGTTCCTCAGCTCCAATCGTTGCACCATCACAGTGTCTTGTGGGCTTCCCCGGCGGTGCGAGTGATAAACCACCTGCCTGCCAAAGCAAGAAACATAAGAGACCCCGGTTCCACCCCTGGGTCAGGAAGATCCCCGGAGAAGGGAATGGCAACCCACTCCAGTATTCTTGCCTGGAGGATCCCGTGGACAGAGGAGCCTGGTGGGCTGCAGTCCACGGGGTCGCAGAGTCGGACACGACTGAGCGACTTAGCACGCAGTGTGTCGCGATTGCCTATTTACCTCCCGGCCTCCCTCCTGGCCTGGGAGCGCCCTGAGGGCAGACACCAATCTAACTGGCCTCTGTAGCCCAGCTGCTGACCGATATTAGGCGCTTGGTGAATATCTACAGCAGCTCTGGATTCCTGACAGTGAAGGCAGGGCCAGGCCTGATGCTGGAGCTTCTGTGGTCCTTCTGCTGCCACTGCTGTCACCAGCAGGGCCCCCCAAACCAAGGGACGCCCCACCTCTGTCAAATTAGAGGAGAGCAGAGGCAAAGGAGCAGGCAACTCAGAGGGATCACCCAGGTCGCATGACCCGTTGTTGGCAAAGCTGGCCAGGACTTAGGTTTCCAGACCCCCAGCCCAGAGGTTTCTCCACTAGCCACTCTCCATCGGCCTTCTCGCCCCTGCCTCTGCTCACCATTCCTTTAGGAATGTCTCTATCTGTGTGCTGAAACCGTGCAGAGCCGAGAACACCCAGAACAGAGGAGCCCGCCTGTCTCCTGGGAAGAAGCAGCCAGCCGGGTGCCCCAGGGATGCCAGGGGCCCCTGCTCACTATCACGGGCCATTCTGCTTTGAGGTTGTGCTAACAGCATGATGCTTAAGCATGTAGGTTCAAAGCACAGTCCCGCAACTTCCCAGCTCTGTGGTCCTGGGCAAGTGACTTCAACTGTCTCTGCCAAGTCTCTTCACTATGGAATGGAGATAACAGTGATAACAGTAATCCTATGTCCTAGGGTTGTGGTGGGATTAAATGGGTGAACAAGCGTAAAATGCTTGGAATGGTTCCTGGCAGGTAGCAAGTGCTTAATCAGTAAAATGTGTCCAATAAATGTGAGTGAGAATTTTCCAGGACAGACTCAAGAGACTCAGGTCCCTAGGTGAGCCTGAGCTATTTACCAACCCACTGTATGCCTCAGGTTCCCCACCTTTTAAATGGGGAGTCATTCATCTCTATGAGTGGCTGGAGGACAACCATGAAATGCCAAGAATCCTGAAAAGAGTTTAGAGGTTAAAAACAAAAGAACCTTAGAAGTGGGAGGCCTGATGGGCAGGTGACCCTGTGGCAGAGGCAGGGCCCCATAATTCACCCTCAACCCAGCAGGCTGCCTGGGTTTTATGGGCCCTGGGGGCCAGGGTACTTTCCTGAACATCATTCAGAATTTATAGACTCTTGTCACTGTCCTTCCCAACTCTTTTTATGTCATTGCCTTAGAAGGAAGCCTGGCGTTAACAGAGCCTCTGCTGCCCTCCCAGGAAAATGCAGCCCACCCTGCCTTCAGTTCCCAGCTGGTGGGAGGAGAGGAGCTGAGAGGCCAGCAGGCATGTCCACTGCAACCAGGTGCCCCCTCTACCTGCCAAGGCCGGAGCACAGGAGGACAACCTGGAGCCTGAGTCTAGGAACCAGCCTTCTGCATAAGGGACCCCGTGATGATCAAGACCGCAGGCCTCAGACCTCTAGGAATTTGAATAGGACTGGGCTGGGCTGGGCTGGGGGCCTCTTCCGAGTTACAGAACAAGGAAAGCACAAGGGGAAAGCACCAGCTGGGAATGCCTGGCACAAGCGCTCCTGTTGTATCACTTACAGGCCGTGTCATCGGCTAAGTACCTTGGCCTCTCTGTGCTCCCATTTTCTGACTTGTACACTGGCTAAAAATGCCTGGCCCTGTCTACTCCACAAGCTACCAGGATGAGGAAAGAAGACCATGAGGATGGAGAAGACTGGGAAGAGATACAACGGGAGCTGCAGCAGAGTGGCCAGGAGTGCAGGTCCCAAATCCCCACCTTCTGACTGGGGGACCTGAGCGAGTTACCTTCCCCTCTCTGCTTCCTCTCCAGGAAACGCTGAACGTCTAGTTCCCAAGGTTGCACAAGGATGAAATAGCTTAGCATCCCTAAAGCCAGCCAGGGCTCAGCAAACTCGGGCAGCTATAGAAGAGGCACCACCCCTGAGGGAATCGAGAGCAGTGGGTAAGGGCACCTAGCAGGAATCAGACACGGCGGGGGTCAGGTCCTGGCTCGGCCACTCAGTGTCCATGTGACCTGGGACGCCTCCCAGTGGGCCTGGGACTTCTCTGGTTTCAAGTCTTGCATCCCAGAATCCCCTGGGTCCCAAAGAGGGTCAGTTGGTCACCTTAGACCCAAAGAAAATCCCATTGCTGTTCTGAGCTCCAGCTTCTGCGTCAGCACAAAAGGAGGTAATACCTACTTTGTGAAGGTTGTAGGGGAACGAAATGAGAGAACACACGTCAATTACGCCAGACATGGCGGCTCTTTCATAGATGTTCACTCACCTCATCCTCACCACGAGCCAGGAGCGGGGAGGCAGTGCTCAGCAGGGGTTCCCCAGGGAGGGAAGGGGCTGTGCCCAGCACAACCTGTGGGCCCCCAGGCACTTTCAGCTCCTCCTTTGATGCCCACTGGCCTGCCGGGGCCCCTAGGAGACAGTCCAGCCCTACGCAGCTCTGCCTGTGATCAGAGCTGAAATCCCCCTCTGGGGGCACATCTAGCCACCACAAGGTTCTCCAGCCCTTCTCCTTGGGTGCAGGAGAACTATTGCAGACGTTGAAGGTGTACAAGAATAAGAAAGTCTCTCTGAGGAAGAGGAGATATATGTATGTGTATATATATATATATATATATATATATATATATATACACACACACACACATATATAGTTATGACTGATTCGTGATGTTATACGTCAGAAACCAACACAACATTGTAAAGCAATTGCCTTCCAGTTAAAAAGAAAAAAGAAAGCCTCTCATACACCGGGAAGCTCCACCTCTATTCCCATCTCTCACCCTTACACATATCACAACATGTGACAGCTTGAATCGCAGATAAGAGTGTGGGCTCAGGAGCCGGGCTGCCCCAGGTTCATGTCCAAGCTCTGCCCTCTGACTAGCTGTGTGACCTCAGGCAAGTGACTTAACTTCTTTGGGCCTGTTTCCTCACCTGTAAAAATGAGCTAATCAGCACCCACCCCACAGAACTAATGTGGGGATAAAATCAGTATATAAATCTTACATTAGAACAGCGCCGGGCCCTCTATAAGCAGGCAATACCCAGGAGCCATTATTCTGATTATTTAATATAATGTAATTCAATCCAAGCATGACCTGGTCATTCCATTAGCCTCTTTGAGGCCATTTCCTTACCTTTAAACAGAGACGACTCCGCTCGCCCCTACTTCCTCACTGTCACGGGATCCAAAGCAGATAAACGTGGTTGTGAGTTACGCTTTAAAAACCATCAAGAGCTGTATATGTGAAAGGGCTGAAAATAACGCATCCTCTAATAAACATAAGGTAATAGAAACATAGCACAACAGGGTAACATGAGCCAACGTAAGACAACACTCCACGTTAAAAACTGAACTGTGAGAGAGAGAAGACAGATGGAGAAAGAGGAGGAGAGGCAGAGAAAGGCCAAGCGAGACAGGGGCAGCGAGTGAGGGCTGAACTTGGAGAGCAGGGAATCAATGCCGTACTGTAATTTAAAAACCAATATACAGTAAATATCAGCCCGGCGCCGAGAGCAGCAGCATGGCAGGGTGGCCCTGCCAGAGATAACTCACAGCCCCAAGCTGTGAGTTACCCCCGGCTCCCCGCCGGCCTCCCCTGTAACTCATGGGCCACCGCTCTCTCCCTGCAGCTGGGTGCTACCCTAGGGCCGCAGGTACCTGCAGGGCCTCCTGGTTATGTACCATATTCACACGGCCCAAGATCTATGGAGCCAGCTGATCATGAAGTCCTGGAAATGTGCTTGGGGCCTGGACTTCTCCCCTCGAGAGAGGAAGCCTGGGATGGGGCTTGGGTTCCCAGCAGCCTGGCTTTGTCCTGGGGGTAATCTGGAGGCTCAAGCCCCAGGGAGCGTCCATGGCAGCTCTTCTCTTGTGGCTTCACTGCCGGAATTCTGTCCTCTCCCCACAGTTACACACCCATCCTCCCATCATCACCCCACATCCCTACACCTGACCCTCCCAGTTCCTGAAACCCCGCCCCCACCAGCATGCCTCTAAATCTGGTTTCTCCTGCTGGGGAGCTCATGCCCTCTTCTGCCTCCTACTCCAAGGCCTATTTTCTTGACCCCCAGAGGCTTTTCCAGCTTCTTCCGACCAAAATACCCAGGAAGTCCCACTTCCCACCACCTGGCTCAGCCCTGGGGAACGGGTTCTGGGGTCGGGGGCGGGGGCAGGAATCACGGCCCAGGGAGATGTTGCTCTCTGGCCTTCTCTCCACATAAGAGACCAGGCTGAATCAGATGCCTCCTTCCTTGATAGAAAGTTCCTCAATCCAGGTGCCACATCCCCATTAGAACCCGCAGTACCATCCCACCCCCATCCAGCACAGCACACCAAACAGTGGTTTCAAAAGGACCCAAAGCAGCATGTTCTCTGGCCCCGCCACTAACTCCCGTCCCCTGAGGGTCTGTTTTGTGCTTTCCCATGAGGCATGTCCTATAGACACCGCCTGAGCCTGTAGACTGTAACATCCTCCCACAATGTGGCTTGATTGCCCTGTAATCTGACCCCAAAACAAAGAAGGCCCATGTGTGAGGTCCAATTCTGAATCCACTAGCCATCTTCAGACAAACCCCTCGTCCATAAAATTCCCCAGCCACGAAGCTGAACACAGTATGGTTACAGGTATAATAAGAACCCAACTGCATCAGGAACTACTCAGCGACCTCTGTGCCTCAGTGTCCTCTCGTGTATAATGGGTGTAATCATAGCATCTGTCCTTCCTGCTTGCCTGGTAGGAACTTCGGTAGAATCAAATGAGATCACGTGGAGAGTATTATGAAATTCCCCCAAGGTGCTGGATGATTTAGTGGGTGGTTGTTGGAGAGGCGCCTCCATTAAGATGATCCACAGTTGCTCCCCTCCACGCTTAGGAAAAATGCCGCTAGTCTATCTACCATGAATAACAGTAATGTATACTACACAGAGGGCTTCCCTGGTGGCTCAGACAATAAAGAATCCACCTGCAGGATCTGGATCAGGAAGATCCCCTGGAGAAGTGATGGCAACCCACTCCTATATTCTTGCCTGGAGAAGTCCATGGACAGAGGAGCCTAGCGAGCTATATAGTCCATGGGGTCGCAGAGAGTTGGACATGACTGAGTGACTTAGGATGCGCGCGCACACACACACACATACACACACACACACACACACACACACACACACACACACTACACAGCATGCAGCACGTGCCAGGCACTGCTCCAGCCCCTCACATACAGCAATTCATCAAGTTCTCCTAACAGCCCTATGCTGTGGGTACTATTATTGTCTCCATTTTGCAGATGAGGAAACTGAGGCCCAGAGCGAGTAACCTGCCCAAGTCCACACGATCAGGAAAAGAGAACACGGTGTAAGCCCTAGGAATGGGGGCCCCAGTGCACCCAGGCTCCCTACATAAGAAAGAACTGTGTCCACATATTTTAGTGCCTAAGCATTCCGGGATAATGTGTATGTTTCTCTGCTCCACCCTCCTCTTAGACCTAAACTTCCCAAGGACAAGAAGTGGGCCTTTCTCCACCCAAGGATGGCTTCTCAAGAGTAAGGAACCCGCCTTGCCCACTTGCAACCTCTCTCTGCTCACCATCCTGCTGCCAGCAGCTCTCTGCCCAGATTCTTGTCCGTTTAAGGACTAGGAAATCGTCCCGCCCCCAGTGCAATGGCCCTCATTTCTCATGTGCTTAGAAGCTGTGATCAGACAGAGGGGCCAGGATTTACGTCTATTCTAGGGTCTCCCCTCAGTTCCCCTTCTCCCAGCTCAGCCTCTGTGACGTACATGCCCGGGCTGGGAGGAAGATTAAGTGGTTCCTTTAGGGTCAGCTGCCCCTAAACAGGGACCACAGCCCCCAAATCTCTTCACCCAGTCAGTTCACATTTGGGTGAGAGGATGAGAAGCCAGTTAAGCAGCGGGGCAGGGAGGGATCTGGGGGAAAGCAGCTTGAGAGCGCGTTTCTCAAGTGGTCCACGTCACCCCTCCACCTCCAGCATTGACAACACTCTTGTCAGCTTTACATCATGTGGTTAATCGTGCATGACCTTCAGCTGAGTCCTGAGCACATGTACACACACACACATGCACACGCATGCACGGGAACACAGGCGAGGGAAGGCAGTAGAAACAAGCCAGAGCTGGGCACCCCCACCACCATCCCAACCCCAACCCCCACCAAGTCCTGGAGTCCACATGCAGGGCTGGAAAAAATACAGTAGGGGAAATCAAACAATGGGGGTGGCGGAGGGCTGTGTGCAGTGTCTGGTCTGGGGGTGGTGCAGAGTAGGTGCTCAATAACTGCGTGTTGAATTAAACTGAATCAGTGAGGACCACTGACCAGTCAGTCATGAAAGGGAAGGTCTAGGGAGCATGAGCTTGATCACCAAATCCTGAACACTCAGGCTCTCCTGACTTTACAGCTCGATGGGCTTGAGGGCTTTCTGGGTGGCAGTAGTGGTAAAGAACCCATCTGCAATGCAGGAGATGTAAGAGACATGAGTTCGATCCCTGAGCTGGGAAGATCCCCTGGAGGAGAGCATGGCAACCCACTCCTATATTCTTGCCTGGAGAATCCCATGGACAGAGGAACCCGGCAGGCTACAGTCCATGGGGTCACGAAGAGTCAGACACAACTGAGGTGACTTAGCACGCATGGGGTGGAGGGGACACTTTAGAACAAATCAAAGGAGACCTCACTCTCATACTGGCAGCAAAGTACAGAACTTTGCTCAAGAGGTGGGGTGGATTGAGACCATGAAAGTGTTTCTAGCAAATCATGACACCCATAACTTGACCTTTAATAAGCATAATGAGAAATGGCCATGAGAAGGCGTCCTCCACTGCGTGAGGACAGAAATCTCCCAGCCCTCTCCCACACTCCATCTCGGTGGAAATGAGGCAGAACTGGGGCTAGAACTTGCAGGGGACTGACCTAGCATGGGATTTCTCAACTGTGGGAAGTGTGATATGAATCAAAGCTCCTGAGAGCAGACTGACAGTCAGGAACAATCACCAAACAGCCACACAGGAGCAGATGTAGAGTACACAGGTGTCCTGGCAGAGAGAGGGCTCCAGGGTGGCTCCACCTCCCAGGGTGAATCATTGGAAAGTTCCCCAGCACCCCAGAGAGTCCTCTACACCTTGGTGCCTTGTGCTGTAGAAGGACCTCTAACCTCTAACCTTTGATTTCCATGTCTCCAGGTCATCCATGTTCCTCCCTTCTGCCCTAAGAGGACTTATCTGGGTATTACAGAGGCTCCACTGGGGGCAGGGGAAGGGAAATTGAATCAAAAGATCAACTTGCCCACCCAGGAGTCCTCAATACCTTTTTAGAATGACTAGACCTCATCTTATGGCCCTTGTTGGGCATTTCCAGGGCTTTCCAGGAGCTCAGGTCAAGCTTGCCTACACCTCCATTGTTGTCCTCCAGGGGGCCCCAACATCTCTTTCTCATCAGCTACTGAGATGCAAGCTGGAGCCTAAACCTGGCTTCCCACCCAATCTCCTCCAACTCCTGCTGGCTGAGTGACCATATGTCATTCATTTGGGGGACCAGAGGGAGTCATGTAACAGCAAGACCTAGTTTACAACTAGTCTGAAGTAGGAGTCTGCACAGACTCCCAATATTAGTTGGGGATCATAGTAAATCCCCACCCCCAGCTATTTTGACTGAAGCTGCCTTAATAGCGGAACAGATCGGGAAGGGTAACTCGGAAAGATGGTGCTAGCTTTGGGGAAAAGGAGTAGAAAGTGAGTCTTAGGGAGGGAAGGTAGAAGGACCAAACCGATTTTTGCATTTCTGTGAAGCTTATTAGAGACCTGAGTTAAGACGAAAGGGAAGATCTTCCTGTGTTGGCCTTAGACCGAAGAAGAGGGTGTTAAGGGGAGATGGCCCAGGAGGGAAATACAGAGGAAAAAGGGGTTAAGACAGACACAGCATCTCACTTTTCTTGCTGTGTCTGCTGTGAATGAGTTAACGCAGGGTATGCCCATAATATGGTTGTTCTAGTATCCAGGACTCCCACAGATGCTAAAACCCAGAGGCTCTAATCTCTTTATAAATGGCACAGTATTTGCACATAACCTGTACACATCTTCGCATATACTTTACTTTTTTAACTTCTTTATTTTGTACTGGGGTATGGCCGATTAACAATGTTGTGATGGTTTCAGGTGAGTAGGGAAGGGACTCAGCCACACATATACACTTATCCACACTCCTCCAAACTCCCCTCCCATCCAGGCTGCCACATAACACTGAGCAGAATTCCATATGCTATGCAGTAGGTCCTTGTTGGTTATCCATTTTAAATATAGTTGTGTGTACATGTCCATCCCAAACTCCGTAACTACCCTTTCCCCTCATCCTTCCCCCCCGCCCCCCCCACAACCATAAATTTATTCTCTAAATCTGTGCCTCCCACATACTTTAAAATCTTCCCTAGATTACTTATAATACCGACTACAATGTAAATGCTATGTAAATCAATGTAAATGCTACGTAAATAATTGCCAGTACATGGCAAACTCAAGTGTTGCTTTTCAGAACTTTCTGGGATTTGTCTTTTTCTGAAAATTTTTGATTGCATCCACGGATAAAGAACCCACAGATAAGGAGGGCCGATTGTAAATGCATTGAGTTCTAAAGAGTCCAACTTTGGGATTTTGCAGTCTCTCATGTTTCGGGATTACCCTGTATATATAGGACTATGACAAGGAGTCCCAGGCTCTATGCAGAGAACTCCAAGCAGACTGATAAATTACAAGAGCTCAGTTTTGCTCTTTAATCCAGTTTGACCCTGTTTAACACCTAAGTCTTGTGCCTACAGTTCCAGTCTGCTTCTTGGGTTGGTCTGGTGCCCATTAACCTTGACCCTTGGGGATATTCAAGAAAGCAGACTTAGATCTGTCCAAATCAGACGCCTGGCCTTCTGTTGCTCAGGAGCGAAGTCAAACACTGCCTTGCATCTCCTCCATGGGACCCCCACACCTTCTACACAACGTGCAACCACAATGTAAGGAATCGTGGGGAAAAAACCAAGTGATGGATCACAACACAGGCAGACTGTGTCATTGCTTAAACGTGCTCGGTCCATTAGGACTCAGCTTAACCACCCGTTTGACCCAGCACGTACTTGTCTCTGGCTTCTCACCCCTTTTCCTTTGATCTTCTGTTCACAGACTAGCCTTGTTTTCCAGGATCATGCATCCAACCCTGCCCTTACCCCCCATTTCAATGAAATGGAGATGCCTATTCAAGAGGTTTGGGATTTTGCATCCATCCAGAAGGCAATGGCACCCCACTCCAGTACTCTTGCCTGGGAAATCCCATGGACGGAGGAGCCTGGTAGGCTACAGTCCATGGGGCCGCTAAGAGTCGGACACGACTGAGCGACTTCACTTTCACTTTTCACTTTCATGCATTGGAGAAGGAAATGGCAACCCACTCCAGTGTTCTTGCCTGGAGAATCCCAGGGACAGAGGAGCCTGGTGGGCTTCCATCTATGGGGTCGCACAGAGTCGGACATGACTGACGTGACTTAGCAGCAGCAGCAGCAGCCCACTTCTCGGTGATGTTGATGCTCCTGGTCCATGGACCACACTCCAGGCAGTGACATGCCAGTGTGGCTCTGTCCTTACCATCTCCTGGATTCCCCTTGCTTTAAATCTACCTCGTTTTCTAATCCTAGTTGAAAAGTTAAGTTGCTCAGTCGTGTCCAACTCTTTGCGACCCCATGGACTGTAACCTACCAGGCTCCTCAGTCCATGGGATTTTCCAGGCAAGAGTACTGGAGTGGGTTGCCATTTCCTTCTCCAGAGGATCTTCCCAACCCAGGGATGGAACCCGGGTCTCCTGCACTTCAGGCAGACGCTTTACCGTCTGAGCCACCAGGTGCTGCTGCTGCGGCTAAGTTGCTGGTTAGTCCTAAAACATGAATTCTCATTGGTGGCAACAGCGCCCCCAAGGGGGCAAAAACTGTTATTGGGAGCAGCTTACTCTTTGTATACAAAGCACAGCGATACCTAATACAGTACATAAACAGATATATAGTATACATTAAAATTTTATGGGAGTGAAATTATAAGAAATAGTGTCTTAAAAGTTTTCATCAAGAGGGCAATAATTAAAGAAAGGTTGAGATACACGGGCTGAAGGCTAACTCCCTTCACCCTCTCTGGTGCCAAAGCTTCAATAATGGCACCTAGTTGCAAAGTAAATGATATGACATGATATGAAATAACATCAGTGTGTTCCTTCCCTGCTGCCCGCCACTGATCGCACCCAACTGTCCGGACCAAAGACCCTTCTTCTGCAGGTTCTGCATCCCTTTTCCCAGAAGGCACAGTGTCCACCTGCCTCACCTAGTGTATTATTGGGGAACTCCAGTCCCACATGAAACGGATACATTAAAGCCTACCTGTAATGCCTTCGTGCGTGCACGTGTGCTAAGTCTCTTCAGTTGTGTCTGACTCTTTGAGACACCATGGACTGTAGCCCACCAGGCTCCTCTGTCCATGAGGATTCTCCAGGCAAGAATACTGGAATGCGTTGCCATGCCCTCCTCCAGGGGATCTTCCCAACCCAGGGATCGAACCCGCATCACTTAAGTCTCCTGCATTGGCAGGTGGGCTCTTTACCACTAGCACCACTTGGGAAGCCCCAATGCCCTCATACCTGGGCAGCACTGCCTTTGACAGTTTAATTACTTGATCTAAAATTAGGAAGGGGTCACAAATATAATCCTGCGTGCTAAAGGGCTTGCTCAAGGCTGAAGCACACTCACATGGGCCTGACCTTACATCTGCCTTAGGAAGTCAACATCAGCACCCTGACGGATCAGTAATGGAACCAGGCCTCGGGGGTGCCCCACCCAAGTCACACACATGGTAGAGTCGGGACCCCTAACTCACAGCCCAGCGTTCAGCCTACCATCTTCCATCCCGTCCAGAAGGACAATGCTGACTATCTGATGGGAATTTTTAAACAGATGCGTATGAGCCAGAATGGCAAGCAGGGAAGCCCACGAGAAGACTGAGCCCCCCAGGGCTCTGTGATGAAGGCTCTGAAGTCACCTCACCAGCCAGACCAGGAGGCCAGCAGAGCACACACAGGGACCAATCCATGCTGATCCTACTGATCCTCCCCTGGGGACAGAGGCAGTACAGAGGGGTTAAGAGTGTGGGTGCTGATCCAGACAGATGTGAGGACTCAGTGACAGCTCTGCCACTTACCAACTAATTGGCAGGCACCCAGCTTCTCTGAACCTCTGTTTCCCCATCTGTAAAGTGGAGGTACCAACAGTGACCATTTCACAGGATTGGGAGAATTCAATGAGAAAAAAATGTGAAGCTCTTAGCACTGTGCCTGGTACATAATAAACAAACAAGAAATTGTTCGAAGGAGCTGGTCTTGACAGCCTAAGAAATTCTCAGAATATCCATTCTACTTTCCCCACCTGAAACTCCCAAATTCCCAGTGACCTCTGAGAATTTATAAGACAAAATCTAACTTCTATGGAGTTTTATGGGCTTTTGCTGTTCCTAAAATCTTCATCTCCTCCAAGAAGCCCTCTTGATTGCCCTCACCCTGAGCATACTGAACATGGCTTTTTCCCTTGGTCCCCGTCTCCAGACTTGACTTACTGCTCCCTGAATATACCTTTTCTTAGGCCCACCCACGATGGTTAGACTAGTCCTCCAACCCTGTTCTAGTAACTCATTAGTCAGATCCCACTAAATACATGTCTGGGTCCAAGCCCCTCTTCCCAGCTGGGTGGGTCACCCAATTCCACAAATGGGACCCAGGTCCAATCACAGGCCCTGTAGAGGCCCCAGCAGAGCTATGTCCATTCACTTAGCCTGGCTCTGACACCAGCCCTGTGAGGCCACTCTTGGGGCAGCAAGAGGTGGAGCCAGGGAAGGAAGAGGAGGGGCTGAATTCTGGGAGAGATTTCACACTCAGGCTTGAGATAGGAAAGCGTGACAGATGATACTTGTAAAACACAGAGTCAGAGCATCCTGAGCAAATGTGCATGGCTGTAAAAACCCACAGCAAACAAGAGGCAGGGAGAGAAGCAGGTGCCACAGCCCCAGAGGTGAAATCTGCTCCTCGAATATCAATTCTCCAAGTTTTCTTGGAGGGTTTCCTGGAGTCTTTTAATGACCCGCTTATGTAGGATGGCATCAAACCCTCCTGGCAGCTGTGTGCAGGGGAGGCTGGGGACACTCTCCTCCAGGTCTCTGAGGGCCCCTCCCCCTCTCTGAAACTTCTCCCTCCAACCAAACACTCCCCCAGATCTGTAAGGGGTTTGGGGGGCACTGGGGCAAATATGGGGCCATACACATCTGCAAAGCATGTGCCATTATTTCCTGTCACCAGATGAGAGCACAGAGGCCCCAGCGGTTAACACACATGTGGCAGAGCTGGAATTCCACCCCAGGCCTTCCAAGTGCAGGTTCCATTCCACTCCAGGCACATCTTGCTTTACTGCGCTTTACTTGATTGCCCTTCATAGATACTGTGTTTCTTTACAAATTGAAGGTTTGCGGCAACAACCTTGCTTCGAGCAAGTATACTGGGGCCATTTTACCAACAGCATTTGCCCACTTCATGTCTCTGTGTCACACTTTGGTAATTCTTGCAGTAGTTCAAACATTTTCATTTTTATTGTGTTTGCTATGGTGACTGGTGATCTGTGATCAGTGATCTGTAATCGGTGATCTTTGATGTTATTACTATGACTTTCTGAAGGCTTACAAGTGGTTAGAGTTTTTAGCAATAAAGTCTTTTTTAATTAAGGTATTACATTGGTTTGCTTTTTTTTTTTTAGATATAATGTTCTTATGCACTTCATAGACTACAGTATCATGTAAATATAACTTTGATATGCACTGGGAAGCCAAAAATTCATGACTCACTTTATTACGATATTTGCTTTATTATAGCAGAACAGAACTGCAATATCTCCAAGGTATGCCTGTATATGACAACTCTATCCCTTCAAATAAACTGTGCCCAAAAACTACCACTAAACTTCAAATAAACTGTGCTAAGACTCCAACTATGCTCAAAATAAAATTGCAAAACACTCCAATAGTTCTTGCTTCTGTCCAGGGTCCTGTTACATTCGGCTGTTTCTGGTTGGTTTCTGCTCTATGTCTCTGCTCTCAGTCTAGAAGCCTCCCCCATCAGAATGGGAAGCCAGGCCCCAGATGCCAATACTGTGCTCACCTCCAGCCTGGGACAGGGGACTTTCTGAAGGAGAACTGCTCCATCTCACAGGCTGGACAGGCTTGACGTACGTACCCGACACTGGAGGCCAGAATCCCCTGGATCCTTGATTTTATTTTAGAACTGCAGGCAAGACACAAAGGCGATTTTCACTGTAGCCAACCCGGGGCCTGGGTGCCCAAAAGGCTGCCTGCTTCTCCCAGTGGCCCCACCCACCTCATCTGCATTTCCCACCCCTTCCACCCTCCCTCTCCTCCTCCATCTGGCCTCCTGAAAGCTCCCTGCTCACCCTCTCTCAGGCCAGGACTCCCCAGCGTCTCAGATTTCAGGGCCTGGGAAAGGAAGGAACTGGCACATCAGAGAAGGTGGGCAGGCACCCAGTCCAACCCAACAGGGGATGGAGCTGGGAGCCGACCTCCCAGAGACGCATCGCCAGAGGCTGAAACCGAAATGCCAAGTTAGCTGTTTGTATCCCCCAGGGCCAGGGTAGGAAGATACGTAATTACATTCCTGAACAGGAATTAGACCAGAAACTCTAAATTGAGGACTGGGCAGAGGGCTTGAGCAGAAGCAGGGGAGGAGCTGGAAGACAGAGATGGAACTCGGCACCCCAAGCCCGAGTCAGAAGGGAGAGACGACATCCCAGCGTCAGCAGATGGGCCCGGGGAAGCTGGCATGGTCTGCGGAGGCTGCCGGCAGGCCCTCTGGAGCTTCCTCGTCCTCCCCTGCAGGACCCTGATCCCCTTCAGCCTCCAAAGTACTGCACAAGCGAGGCCACAGCTGGTGGGGCTCTGCTGTACGTGGCTGTGTACAGCTCTTCGCAGAGGACAGCGATCAGCCCAGGACACAACCCCAAGACTCGGGATCTGAGCTCCCAGTCTCCCCACAATCCCCCCATCTGTGCTCCCAGTCTCCCCACAAGCCGTGAGTTCCAAGACGGCCCCCACCCTCGTACAACAGCCCAACAAGAACCTCTCAGCCTGGTCCCAGGGAACTTCACAGCTCAGGGACAGGCAGTTTCCTGCCTAGCTCTGCTCCTCCCCAGCCATGGGGGGTCAATTTCCTGAAGCCTCCCGGCTCCCATGGCCCCTCAAGGCCAATCAGCCCTTTGCAGCCACAGAGGACCCCCTCCCTGACACACGCATGCACACACACACACACACACACATACACACTTCACTGTCATGAGTGCAGAGGGTCATCACCTACAGCCATGCCTGTAACACCAGCTTGGGGTGTGGGGTGTGGGCTCCGCCAAGCTCCCACTCCCCGCAGGTATCTGCCCGTCTGTCTGTGGCATCTCAGCAGGCACTTGGTGCTGGCCTGGATCAGTCCCCCTGGGGTCCCGCTCAGGCTCCCTCCTGTTTCTCTTTCACTTTCTGGCTCTCAGGAGCTCTGTCTCCCTGGAACTCACTGCCTATGTCCTTTGTACTGGGGTGATGCAAAGATCGGTAGGACACCTCCCTGTCGTCCCCTTGGGTCTGTGCAGAGCGAGGCACTGCTGGCACTGACTGCCCACTGTTCTCCCTCCTCCTTGCCCAGGCCAACCTTAGAACCCTAGAACCAGGGCAGGGCTGGTGGGAGACAGACCTACCAACCAGGCGCAGCTAATACCAGTTTCCATATTGCTTCATCATGCCATTCTGATGCCCCAGGCTGCACACACACCATCTCCCCAATCTCCCTGCCTTCTACCTGAAGACAGGAGAGGGTCCCTGAGGTTGCCCTACATGCCTGCCTCCCTGAACTGCAATGAAGCCTTCCTTCCCTCCATCAGCACTGAGTCAACTCCTCCACACCCGGCTCTACCCACCCCACCCAACCCACAGAGCGCAGGGAGCCCTGGCGTCCGACCCAGCCCCCAGCAACCGCTCCAGCCAGGCTTCCGCCTGTGGGGAGATGCAACAGAGTGGTCTGGCGGCAAAGTTCTCCTGCTGTTTCAACGTTTCGGTCTACCTGCAGCTCCCATCTCTCCCTCCTGCTCTCTGGCCTCAAACGGAACTCGCTCTCCCCGCTCCTGGCCAGTTTCACCCCCACGATCAAAAAAGAAAGAAAGAAATGAAAAGGAAACCTCCCGCGATAACGATGGGCGAAAAGAGAAGAGAGTATCCGCAGGGATGCTCGGGTGAGAGAGCCCTCAAGTGAAAAAAGAAAGGGATGCAAAGTTCCCAGCTCCCCCGGGCGCGTTCAGCCCCGCGCCGAGCTCGCGAAGACACCCGATCGCTGAGACGCGGTGGCGGCGGCGACCACTCACCTGGGCGAGGCAGCATCTACCCCCGGCTGGGAGGCACCGAGGCCGGTTCCGCAGGGCGCCCGGGCTCCCCGGCTCGGCCACGCATCCTTCCCCGCCCGAGACCGGCTCGAGCTAAGCCCTCCGGCTCCGGCGAACACAGGCAGATGGTGGCCTCGGATGTCCACGCGGGGAGAGCCCTGAGCGGCTTATTCAGTTATATCCACGGCATTTAGCACGAAGAAAGAAAGAAAAAGCACAACTTGTTCTCTTCCAGATTAAAAAACAAAACAAAACATAATCTCTCCCTAGGAAGACGGCGGTAGGATTTTCCAAATCGAAGAAACCCGGGCATCCCCAGGAACCTCGAGCATCTTGGAATGTGGGGCGTCTTCAAGTTCAGACGAGTCAGCCGGTTGTGCGTGTGAGTGTGAGTGTGAATGTGAGTGTGTGTGAGTGTGTGTGTGTGTGTGTGTATGTGTGTGTCTCAGAGAGAACGAGCCAGGCACTCACACCCACACGCACACAAACACACTCCCCCGCACGCCCCGCATGCACACTGCCCCCCCATGCGCGCGCACACACACGCGCGCCCCCGTCACACATACACACACACACGCACGGCGATCGCACGCATGGAGCTAGGAGGGAGCCGGGCGGGCTGCGGCGGCCGCCGAGGGCTGGCGGCGGAGAGAGCCCAGCGGCCGGAGGCGCCCGGAGCCCGGGGCCGTGCGCGCCGTCCCCGCCGAGCCCCTCGGCGAGGCCGCCCCCAGCGGCGGCCGGCGGAGCTGCAGGAGCCGGTGAGCCGGCCTCGGGCCCGCCGCGCGGCGCACCCCCTTCCTTCCCGCACGGCCGCCGGAACTGGAGGGCTCGCGGTCCCCGCCGGGGTGGCGCGAGGGCAGCCGCTGGCTAGCGGGGCTCTCATGGAGCGGTGGCTGGGGTCTGGGGAGGGCGGCGGGCGGGCCTGGCGCCCAGGAGCCGGCAGGGCGGGCTGGGCGGCCCGGCGGCACGGGCAGCCCCTGCGACAAGCGAGCCGGGCGGCCTGAGCTGCGCGCTGCGGCCGGAGCCGGTGCTGCCGCCTCACGTGCGGAGCGCGCCGTGCAGCCTTCAGCCCTCCGCCTGCCAGAGGAGAACCCCGCCGCGCCGGCCCTGGGCTGAGGGTGGGGGCTGGGACGATCGCGCCCACCCAGCCCTGGCCGGGTTCTGATTCCCACAGCCTAGCGGGGCGACCCAGGACAAATGAGAGCCCAGGGCAGGCTGGCCTGGAGAATTCCATGGACTGTATAGTCCATGGGGTCGCAAAGAGTCGGACACGCACCTTTAGACTTCGGAATATCGGAATATCGTCAGAATCTGTAAAGTGTGCAGTGGCGCTAACTGTTTGCACAGCGCCTTCCCTTGTTTGATCCTCCCACCATCCCTCATTTGACATTGGAGGAAAATGAGGCCCGGAACAGTAAAGTGACTTGTCCGAGGCCCGTGGCGTGTCATTAAATCCCCGTGGGCTTAACATCAGAAGGTCTGGGTCTGGCTGGGGTCTCATCTAACTTTGGTTGTATCCTCTCTGTCCACTGGGATCAGCAACCAGTTTCCAGAAAGGTAGGACCAGGCTCTGCCTTACTGGTCTTTCCAAGAGGTTCAGGTACCTTTCCCACAGAAAGAACTGAAAATTTGAGATTCCTGCTTGTACTCCAGCTGCTAAATCCAGGGAGAACGTCTCAATCCCTCTGTGCTCTCCTAGCTAACACCTCCCGTGCACCTGTCCCAGATACCCACAGGGAGGCACATGTGGCATGTGGATGTGTCTCTGCAGCCCAGGACTGGCTCAGCTGCTTAAATCTGTAATCTGAAACCCTGCCTCCTCTGTGCACTGTGAAGTGGATGAAAGTCTGCCCAAGTCCAGGCACCCAGACTCCCCGTGTGCGGCACTCCCGTGGGCACTCAGGGAAACTGCCAGATCATAGTTCTGCGGACCCTGGAAGACAGGCACTTCCTTGGGGGAATTCTAGAAAACCTAAGGGGGAAAGGGCATGGTCAGGATGAAACTCAAGGTACATCAGAGTGGGCAAGAAAAGAGAGGTAGAAACGGGGTGGGAAGAGATGTGTGCTATGCTTAGTTGCTAAGTGTCTGACTCTGCGACCCCATGGACTGTGGCCTGCCAGGGTCCTCTGTCCATGGGGATTCTCCAGGCAAGAATTACTGGAATGGGTTGCTATGCTCTCCTCCAGAGGGTCTTCCCAACTCAGGAATCAACCCAGGTCTCCCGCTTTGCAGGCCGATTCTTTACCTCTAGGCCATCAGGGAAGGGAAGATAAATGATGAAAGCAAGGAGGAAGGAGAGGTTGAGTAGAAGAAGTGGGGGCAGAAATAGGAGGACTCCCCAAGGGAAGAGGTGGGGGAAGGAATGAATGGGGGGAATCAGCAGGGAGGTTTTCTTCCTTGTTTACCTTTGATTTTGCATTCCATAGGTGGGAATTCTAAGAGGAGGAGTTAGGAGTGGAAGGACGTTTAGCTTAGATTCTCCTCTCTGAATTCCCCTCCAAGGGTCAAGGGCATCAGACTAGATTATCCCCTTCACCAGTCACCCAGGAGAGGACCGGAATCTAGCGGCAGGGATAAGATGAGACTGGGACCAGAGCAGAAATGAAGCTGCACTCAGAAACCAATAAGACATTAGGATGGCATGAAGGCCAGGGATGCTGGGGGTAGCCCAATGCCTGCTCCAAAGGGAACCCAATACGCCATGAGGAAGTTGTCCCAGGACTTCCCTGATGGTTCAGTGGATAAGGACTTCCTTGGTTGCTCAGATGGTAAAGAATCTGCCTGCAATAAGGAAGACCTGGTTTTGATTTCTGGGTCAGGAAGATCCCTTGGAGAAGGGAATGGCTACCCACTCCAGTATTCTTGCCTGGAGAATTCCATGGACAGAGGAGCCTGGTGGGCTACAATCCATGGGATTGCAAAGGGTCGGACACGACTGAGCAACACACACAGTGGATAAGAATCTGCCTGCCAATGCAGGGGACACGGGTTCGACCCCTGGTCCAAGAAAATCCTACATGCCTCGGAGCAACTAAGCCTGAAGCTACTGAAGCCCAAGCTCCTTGAGCCTATGCTCTGTGACAAGAGAAGCCACCGCAATGAAGAGGAGTCCCTGCTCACAGCAGCTAGACAGAGCCTGTGCACAGCTACGAAGACCAGTGCAAACCAAAAGAAAGAAAGAAAAAAGTTGTCCCAGCTCAGAGAAGGGAATGGCTATCCCATAAAGAGCCAGGAACTGGATCATTTCTTGTACTTTGGATAATTCTGAGGACAACTGGCTTATTTTTTTGAATAATATTCGCCTCACCTGAGCACTCAGCACTGGGCTAGTAGTCAGGCGGCCTGGATATTCAACATGCCTCTGTACTAACAAGCGATGTTGACAATCCCCATCCCCTCAAAGGGGCTAGCCTGTGTGCTTTCTAACAGCCTGCCCAGCTCTAGGAACCCATGAGCAACCTTGGCAGATGGAGCAGGGTGGGGACCCAGATGCTCCTCAGGAGGCCAAGAAATAACCAGTCTGCCGTCACCATTCATGGTTGAAAGTCCCCAGAAGACAATTTACACTTCAGTAATGGAAAGATAGGGATGGTGGGTTTCTTGTTTCCTTGAGCAAGCCCAGAAGGGTTGGGTAGGGGCACTGCTGTGCTAGCTACCTGGCTGCTTTTCCTGATTGCTGACCACAGAGCTGGACCAAGGCTTCCCAAAGGGCTGCTACTGCCATCCTGTGAGAGAGAGGTGGGAGTGGGGCAGAGGGAGAGAGAGGTCCAGGGAGGAGATGAAAGCTCATACACCATCCAATCCGAGGACGGGCATCGGGATTCTTCTACACTGTTCACTTTTCTAAATAACCCTATGGTGGACATCTTTGTACCTAAGTCTTTGCCCACCTTCTCGCTTCTCTGCTTGAGTTAGATTCCCTGAAGTAGGATCACTGGGCAGAAGGGTACGAACATTTGCAGGGCTCTTTGTATAATACTTACCTCTTTGTTTCAGTTTTAGAGCCAAGGCACTGAAGTGCAGGGCAGATAAGTGATTTCCCAGAGAGCTCCCAGCAGGTGTTTAAGAATGTTTTCATACACCTTTTCATGTCTCTATGCGGCAGAGAGTGATGGTGCCCTGTGCTTCCCACCGCACATCAGGGCAGCACTGCCTCCCCAGAGGTAACTCTATGTCCCAACACGGAGAAAGCTCAAGCTCTGCTGGCCCCCCATCATGAACCATCCTCCCCTGCTCTCCTGGGCACTCCTGACCAGCTTCACCTTGTTGTCTGCATCCCCTGGCTGTCTGGTTGAGCTATAGGTACTGATCCCCACTACGCACTTCTGGACAGGTGGTGACTCCCAATCCTGCTTGCTCAGTGGGATCTCAGTGCATAAGGAGAGGAGTTCTTGGGAGGGGCTGGAGGTTGAGAGGCATTCAGTCTGAGGAGGAGAAGATCAAGCTAGCCTGGGCCCTCATAACCAAAAGAAGGACTCTTGTGCAAAAGACAAGGAGGAGCCTCTCTATATCCACCCAGTATGGAGAAGAGAGGGAATTGGTCTAAAAAGCAGTGAGGGGGACTTCCCTGGTGGTCCGCTGGTGGAGAATCTGCCTGCCAATGCAGGGGACATCAGTTTGATTCCTGCTCTGAAAAGATCCCACATGAAACTAAGCCTGTACGCCACCACTGCTGAAGCCTGCAAGCCTGAGAGCCCACGCTCGGTAGCAATGAGAAGCCAGCACACGGCAACTAGAGAGTAGCCCCTGATTGCTGCAACTAGAGAAAGCCCTTACCCAGCAACCAAGACCCAGCTCAGCCAAAAATAAACAAATAATCAATCAATAAAAATTATTAAAAACAAAACAAAACAGTGAGGGATTCGGGTAGATGACAGGACACAGCCAGGTGCCTGAACATATGGGATCACAGAGTGAGGACTGTTGAGTCTGCTCCATAAAGAAGAGCATCTGTAATCCCAGGAATTCGCTGGATGCTTCTTGGTGTCCCCCTCGGCACATCGTGGAGTGATGACAAATTTTGTGGGCCAGAGGAATCAGAGAGATCCTGGGACACAGTCTCATGAGGCCTTGGGACCTCCCTCCACTGAGCTGATTGCATGACTAGAAGCTAGGAGTCATTCCTAAATCTCCAGGCCCATTCTCTGCTTCTACCAGGACCAACAGCCAGCCTGATCCCAGTTTATCCCACAGGCCTTATAGATCTTGCCATGTTTCCTCTGGAGCCAAGGCCTAGCCCTGGAGCGAACTTGACAGAGATTCAAGTCCCATGTCTTTTAATCCTGCAGTGCCCTCTACCCCTCCTCCCTTCCCAAATGCTGGAGTAAGAAGCAGCCAAAATAAATTCCTATTAGTATGCATATGTATTCCCAAATTCCTTAACAGAATGACTAACACCACCTACAGCCATTAGCTGGAGTTTGTTTTCTAAATCCAGTTTACTTTTCATCATCAAGCCCTCTGTTTATCTCTCCCCCTCCCCCAGGCCTCAGGGGGCTCCCTTCACAGCCTCACTGTCTTGCCCTAATACCAGGTCTGGGATTGGGTTCCTGATTCATCAAGGGGTCAGACAATCCTGAAAGATCACATTCAATCAACATGGAAGTCTTGACTGTGTGCGGTTTATACACTGCCTAGCGCTCTGCTCCATACCACAGGGGAGAAGACGGGGAGGAAGAAGGCAGAGTCTCTTTCTGGAGAGAAAGGACACAAATTGACACCGGCACAGCATCCTGCAGTCTGTAAAGAGCATTCGTAAATGCTGTCTCACTCATTCACCATACCAGTCACAGGCAATCAATCATTACCCCATTATATACACAAAAAGACTAAGCCCTATACAGGTAACATGGTAGCTCCAAGAGTTTGGAGCTCTTGGATGGCACTGGGTTTCAATCTTCTGACTCCACATCCCAAGACTCCTTCCTGTGTACAAGGCAACCTCTCTAATACTAGCCAGGGTGCCTGCTACTACTGCTACTGCTAAGTCGCTTCAGTCGTGTCCGACTCTGTGCGACCCCATAGACGGCAGCCCACCAGGCTCCCCCGTCCCTGGGATTTTCCAGGCAAGAGTACTGGAGTGGGTTGCCATTGCCTTCTAGTAAGTGGTAAATTACCAAGTGCACCTGAAGTGCAGTAGACATCCAGCAAAGAGAAGGCCAAGGCAACTAGGGCCAACTTGGTGGATGTTTTGCAGCCCAAAAGAAGCACCCTGACAAATGCACAGTGTTAGGAGACCCTGGGATTTGAGGTAGTGTGGTTGGAAGAACACCAGAGGGGAAGACAGAAGATCTGGATTCTGGTATTTAATGTGACCTTGGGCAACTCTTCCTCTCTCTGGACCTTTGCTTCTCCATCTCTAAAACAGAAGTGTTGGAGCAAAATGGTCTCTAGGATCCAGAGAGCAATAAAGGAAACAGTCATCTGGAACAGGACTTGAGGCAACAGATGCTTCCTGCCAGAGTAGCTCAGTCAGTAAAGAATCTGCCTGCAATGCAGGAGACCTGGGTTCAATTCCTGGGTCAGGAAGATCCCCTGGAGAAGGGAGTGGCAACTCATTCCAGTATTCTTGCCTGGGAAATCCCATGGACAGAGGAGCCTGGAGGGCTACAGTCCATGGGCTCACAAGACGTAGGCATGACATAGCAACGAAACCACCACCACCACCACCACCAGGGAATCTCCAAACCTTCAGGATGGTATTGAAACAGAAAACGCTGTGGGCTGGGGCCCATGCCCAGGAAGATCTGGGAAGGACTACAGCTCTTAGCTCCGCCCCAGCACTGCCAGTGCTTCACCAGATCTCCCTGCCAGTCCCAGGCTCTTCTCTTGCCATCAGATATATACCAGCAAGGGTGCTAGGCTACATTTAGGGCACACAGGCACCAGCCACTCCTTTGCACACTGGTCAAAGGTCATTTTACTTAATTCCCACAAAAGCCTCTGAGGCAGGTACTATTACTGACCTCACTTTACAGATGTGGAAACTGATGTAGAGAGAGGCCGAGTGGCTTCCTAGGTCAGAGAGTTGGTGACTAGCAGAGCCAGAATTCTCACCCTGGCACTCTAAGTCCAGAGCTGGAGTGCTCACAGTGACTGGTTGTGGAGTCAACTTGTTTAAGAGAATCAAGGTAAGGATTCATTTTGCCATTCATTCATTTTGTCACTCTCAGAATGGACAGGCTGATTCCCTCTGTCTCACACCAGCTCTCAGTGCCTCCCTTCACCTCTCCCTGCCTTCTGTTATGTATTGTTTGGAACATACAGTCATAAGTATGCGGTTTGTTTTATAATCCAACTGACTCGGGGAGCACAGCTATCGTCATTTATGTCCCTGCCTTACCATCCTTCACCCCAGAGATTTATCGCAGCAGGAATTGACTGACTACAAAATTCTTTCCATTCCTTAATCAAGCCCGTGGCTTTTCTTTCAGAGGGACTTGGAGAGCAGAGCAGAACCCATTCTAGATCCCAAGCAGGACAATAATTCAGCTTCAGCTCATAAAACTGCTTTTGTAAGCTTCACGTGAAACATACAGAGAAGGTTTAAGGGGGAAATCAGCTGTGGCCCCATCTCACATGCTGGTTGAGCAAATGATTGTCATATAAGGAAACAAGGTAAAAATAAAAAGTTTGGGAAAATGTTGTATTTACAGACTAGAATCACTTCCAAGAAAGGAAATCAGACAAGACTTCAAGGAGGCATTAAAATGTGAATGACACTTGAATAGCATCTGGAAGAGGGCAAAGAGATGAGAGAACCTGGCAGGCCAGGTGGGGATAGGAGTGTGGGCGAGGGCTCGGAGGCAGGGCAGCACAGGAAGTGTGCAAGGGAGGCGGGGGGAGGGCGCGGAGGCAGGATAGCACAGGAAGTGTGCAAGGGAGGTGGGGGGTGCAGATGGGTGCCCGAAGCAAGTGCAGAAGAAGGCATGGAGGCTAGAAATGGGCTTTGAATACAGACTCAGTTTATGTTCAAGGCCCCAACTCCAAGGGAAGTTACCTTAAGCTAGTTGCTGAGCCTCGCTGCGGTTCCTTCCCTTCATCAATAAAGTGAGAATAATAATAATGACATAGCCTGCGTGAGAGGATTAAGTGACATAAATAACTTGAGAATATTAGATAAAGTGGCATATAGTAAATTTTTGAGAAATGTTCGTTGTTATTACTGTTATTGTTATTCAAGAGCAGAGTGGGAAATGAGAAAGCAGAACAGGTTGGCACTCGCCTGAAGGTGACACGGCTGAGCACGCACGCACCGTGACGGTAAGGTCCAGATCCCTTTACGCAGATCAGTGGGCATCCCTGAAGCGCTTTGAGCAGACCTATGTAGGGATTTGGTGGTCAACCTGCTGGGAGAAGTTTCTGAATAAAAGAAAAGCACGCACAAATATATTGAAATCATCCAGGTTGCGGGGTGGGGGGCGGGGACTATCGCATCGAAGGGTATAGTAGTGACCATAAAAGAGGGTGGACGTGAGAAGCAGAATGGACCAGACCTCAGAGACGCCTAGCTGTGAGGTCTGAGGGCGAAGATGATTGTGGTCAAAGCCCACTTTATGGTATGAAGTCTACTTGGCTGGAAGGATGGTTGGTGTCCTTGAGAGATGCTGGAAAGATGGTGGAAAGTGGGAGGGGAAATGGGGAATGATGAGTTCCACGTTGAATGTCTGGAGTTTGAGAATTTGGGGACACCCAGATCTTCTTGTTCAGGAAGTAATTTAATAAGTGAGTCAGGAAGAAATAGTCAGGGGTACAGGGAAGGTGGAAGCTCAAGGGAATGGAGGAAAATCCCCAAGGGAGAAAGCCCAGAGTGAGAGCGCAGGAGGTGGAGATTAGAAACCTCCGCTCAATGGACTTTACTCCACCAGTGGTCTTGCACTGGCCATTTTCCTCGTTATGCATGAGCCTCCCTGCAAAGCAGAAATTGGTTGGGGAAGGAGGCTGAGACTCAGCAAGACTAAGTAGCTTGTCCAAGATCACTTTGTTAGAGAAGCCAGACAAGGAGGCAGAGAAACATCCCATAGAAGAGTAGAATAACAGCCCCTTATCAAGGGATTCAAAGAAGGGAAGAGGACTTGGAGGTTTGCTACCCAATGTCTCCATACCAGGACTCATATAGAAAATATTTGCATGGCACATGGCAGGTCAGTAGAGAGGCTGATCTTCACAGGGGTGATTTGCCCTCCAGACTCCCCTGACTCTACGTGGCTAGTCCCAGTCCTGAAGTAATCAATATCTCACCACAGCATTAGGCTTCCCTGGTGGCTCAGATGGTAAAGAATCTGCCTGCAATGTAGGAGACCTGGGTTCGATCCTTGAGTCGGGAAGATCCCCTGGAGAGGGAATAGTATTCTTGCCTGGAGAATTCCATGGACAGAGGAGCCTGGCAGGCTACAGTCCACAGGATAGCAGAGTTGGACACAACTGAGCGACTAACACAAACACACACACACACTCTGACACTGTAAAGATCCAACAACTGGTATATCCAGGCACCCACTAATAAGAGCAGAAACCCCCTACAACACCAAACATCATTTTGTTACATAATGAAGAGGTCCATCTTGGGGTCCTAGAGCAGGGGCTTAGGGAACCAGGTGGTAAAAAGGGGCACAGAGGGGACTCTGGCAGTGGATTGAAAATATTTCTCTATTTTCATCACCCATATGGCTGAATGCTGCATCCCAGGCCTGCCTGTGACCAACCTCCAGCACACCCGTGTGCCATGGCACACCAGCTGGGACCATTGGCTCAGAATTTGGTTACATAGTGTGTTTGACCCGGCAGAGGAGTAGGCTGGGGGGAATGGTGGTTGTAAAGCAGAACTGTCAGGCTTGGTGATTCGGAGGTCATTGATGGCCTTCAAGAGAGCAATTTCTGCAGTGATATGGATGTGGAAACCAGATTGCTAGTGGTTGGAACTGAGTGGGAGGTGAGGAAGTAGAGGCGGTGAACGTATAATACTTTTTCGAGAAGTTTAGCTGTGAAAGGAGGGTGGAAGGTGGGATGGAAGCTCAGGAGAAATCAGAGTGGAGGAAAGGCTTTCTTGGGAGTGGGAAGCAGTTGGGTGTGAGCCAGAGCGAAGCATCCAGCATAGAAAGAAAACAAGAAGAGATCTTCCAAGGGAGGGTAAGGGAGGGGCAGGAAGTGTTCAGGCAGGGACCCTGGAAAGCGGGGTCCTTCCACAGAGATCAGAGGAAATGAACAAAGAAGAAGGAGATGACAGGCATTTCGAGGTGGAGGGAAGTGCTCTGTGGTCTGGATCTTGCAAGTTGAGTGGTAGAGAAAGAGGAAATGGGATTTGAGGGGAGAGGAAGGTTGGAACTGCCCCCTGAGGATGAGATGAGTGTATATTCAGGGAATATATATGGATGTTTCAGGCAGAAATGAGGCCCACTGTCTTCAGTGTATGGTGGTGGAAACTCAGAGAGGTCATGGGACTTTGTCCTGACATTTGTCACCCTGAGAATGACAGAAAGAACCAGTATGTATGTGCTCTAGGACATCAGGTAGTCAGGAGCAAGTGGGGACATACTGAGTGTGCGGTGGACTTGGAGTCCTTGTGAAAGATGGACTGTGGGATCTGAGGTAAGCAGGCTAGTGAGGATGAGCAAGGGTTAGTGATGGGGAGTGGACTTGCTCTGAAGCGGGGCTGGAGTTCAACAGATGTATAGTGGGAGATGGATAAGAACATGTGGCCAAGAGCAAATGAGAAGATAAAGTTCCAGGTTTGGAGGCTGGTGCTGAGTGTTTCCTGTTGGTAGGAGACCCATACTTGCTCTTTCATACTCTCCCCTGTGCCACAGGGCTTCCCAGGTGGCGCAGCGGTAAAGAATCTGCCTGCCAACGCAGGAGATGCAAGAGATGCAGGTTTGATCCCTGGGTTAGGAAGATCCCCTGAAGTAGGAAATGGCCACTCACTCCAGTATTCTTGCCTGAAAAATTCCATCAACAGAGGAGCCTGGTGGGCTACAGTCCATGGGGTCACAAAGAGTCAGGCCTGACTGAGCACTGCACCACCGCCTGCACCATAGAGATATCAAAACTTCATTCCCAAGACTCCCTTGACAGCTAGATTCTGCATAAGACCCACTGAGGGGAGGCGCTCCAGTGAGACTAGAAGGCATGCAGAAGGTTGAAGCTGTTTTCTGCATGAGGCAGCAGCGTTAGCAGGGATGCGGGCTCCTGGGTCTCTGGCCGTTGTCAGCAGCAGTTCCACTCATGTCTTGGAGTGCAGGATCCTGGGATCTGGACCCTTGCCCCTTTTCACTCCTCCAGCTCTATGAGCAGTAATGACTATGTGAAGTATCAATCACCGGGGAGCTGCATCTTCTCTTCTTCACTTTTAAAATCCAACCAGCCCCTTTGCTACATATTCCCTATATTAAATCCTTCCTGTTTGAAATACCTGGGATGGTTTCTGTTTTCCAGATGAGACAGTTTTACCTGTTAGAAAGACCAGGTTGTGACTGGGCTTATGATATGGATGGCTGAAGTAAAGAGGAGAGGAAGGGCTTGGGATGGGGAGTTCTGAGGTCAAATAATTGAGAGATCAGGGAGTGCACAGCTCTGCACAAGAATTCATAGCTGAAGCTAGAGACTCCCACCCCCTCCTCAGGGCTCTGAATTCTACTGGGATCAAGGGCTCTTCCCTCAAACGTCCCTTCCCAGCTTTCACCCAGCCAGAGCACTGTCCTTACCCCACTTGCCCAAGTTTATGTTATCTTCTGCACCTCATGGGTCCCACTGATGGCTCAAACAGTGATATGTGTATTATCCCCATTATCCCTGTTACTCCCTCCTAAACTATGTCCACTTCATAGTTTTCCCACCTCCCCACATCTCTAGGGATGTATTGTGCCTCCTGTTTTTGACAAATACTATTCCTCAAAATAATTTCTTAATCTGGAGCCCATGGAGATTCTAAGGGTTAGGATTTGCACAGTTAATTTCACATGTATGTGTATATGCTTTTTTTCCCCCTTTAACTGAGAGAGAGGATATCATATTTATCACAGTTTCAAAGGGATCATTGTTCCCTTCACAATGGCTGTGGTTCTAGGAAGAAAAAGAACAATCACTGATGAGTCTCCAGAACTTAATTTGATCAAGATCTCTAACTTTTTCCTGTGATCTTGAGAAATCCATTTTCACTTTCTAAGACTCAGTTTTTTCATCTGTAAAATGGAAGCAATAATTCCTACCCTTCAGGATTATTATAAGGATTAGAAATAGTATAAAAGTCAGCACAGTGCTGGGCATGGTGACTTTTAGTAAAAGCCAGCTATTGGAACTGAGGCTTCCCTGGTGGCTCAGATGGTAAAGAATCTGCCTGCAATGCAGGAGACCTGAGTTTGCTCCTTAAGGTTCGGAAGATTCCCTGGAGAAGGGGTTGACACCCACTTCAGTATTCTTGCTTGGAGAATTCCATGGACAGAGGAGGCTGGCAGGCTACAGTCCAGGAATTGGAACTGAGCTAGTTTGGATTCCTCCAGAAACAGACCATTAGAAGGAATTTCAGAACAAGTCTGGGAGGTGACCTGAAAATGTCAGTGGGGAGTGGGATAAGGTAGGTGAGAAGTGAAGATGTTCATTGCAGCACTGTTTATAATAGCCAGGACATGGAAGCAACCTAGATGTCCATCAGCAGATGAATGGATAAGAAAACTGTGGTACATATACACAATGGAGTATTACTCAGCCATTAAAAAGAATACATTTGAATCAGTTCTAATGAGGTGGATGAAACCGGAGCCTATTATACAGAGTGAAGTAAGCCAGAAAGAAAAACACCAATACAGTATGCTGCTGATGCTGCTGCTAAGTCGCTTCAGTCGTGTCCAATTCTGTGCAACCCCATAGATGGCAGCCCATCAGGCTCCCCCATCCCTGAGATTCTCCAGGCAAGAACACTGGAATGGGTTGCCATTTCCTTCTCCAATGCATGAAAGTGAAAAGTGAAAGTGAAGTCGCTCAGTTGTGTCCAACTCTTAGCGACCCCATGGATTGCAGCCTACCAGGCTCCTCCATCCATGGGATTTTCCAGGCAAGAGTACTGGAATGGGGTGCCATTGCCTTCTCTTAATACAGTATACTAACACATATATATGGAATTTAGAAAGATGGTAACGATAACCCTGTATACGAGACAGCAAAAGAGACACAGAGGTATAGAACACTCTTTTGGACTCTGTGGGAGGAGGAGAGGGTGGGATGATTTGGGAGAATGGCATTGAAACATGTATAATATCATATATGAAACGAATCGCCAGTCCAGGTTCAATGCAGAATACAGGATGCTTGGGGCTGGTGCACTGGGATGACCCAGAGGGATGGTACAGGGAGGGAGGTGGGAGGGGGGTTCAGGATGGGGAACACGTGTATACCTGTGGCGGATTCATGTTGATGTATGGCAAAACCAATACAATATTGTAAAGTAATTAGCCTCCAATTAAAATAAATAAATTTATATTTTTTAAAAAAAGAAAGGGGGATAATCCAATTAAGCAAGTATTTTCAGTTGGAGCTCATTCTACTGGGGATCTCTGAGATACAGTGCGAGGCACTCTGAATTGTCCCCTCTAGGGGTGAGGGAGTGGAGGATTTACCTGCCTAGTTGCTATCTATCATTGACTGAGGGCTTCCAGGGACATTAACTCTCCAGCACAACTGGCTCCCTTGACCAGGAAAAGCCCTCCGGCATGAAGTCTTAGGTGTTTATAGTAGCAACTTAGTTGTATAAAGATGAATGCTCAAGAGATAACAGCAGGGCAATGACAGCAACTGCTGCAGTGACTAATATGAAGCCTTTCCCCTATTCCCACAATCATCATTGATAAAGTCCCCAGTCCTTGCCCCACTGGCCCTTAGCTTGTCCTCTGGGCTCTGTGCTGGACTAGCACTAAAGTATCTTGTGCACGCATATCTGTCTCTTCGGGAGAACTTGAAACTCTTTGAAGGCAGGGGTTGTATCTCACCCTAATTCTCTGATACTGAAACTTGACATAATAGCTGATAAAAAGTGGAAATATCTGGTACCTGTTTATAATGAATGAACTGCCCTCAGAGTGGCTATTTGGAGGTTTCTGGGAACCTCACTCTGCCAGAGGGGTGACACCATTAGACATTCCACTCATGCAGTAGGAGATTTATGACCCCTCCTGTTTCTGTGGCAGGTGCCTTTATCACAGTGTGTATGGTTCCTGAATCATTTGCCGAGGGATTCAGGTCTCAATATTTTAATCTCCAAAGCGATGATATTAGAAATTCAGTTTTTAAAAGGAACTGTTTAGGGTGTCAGCACATTATGATAATTATCTGGGAGGATCGTCCTCCACGCCCCCCCCCACTTCTTCTTGAACTGCACTTGTAAGCTGATATTCACCTTAATACAAAGAGTGGGAAGAATACAAACTATTTATGTGTGTGTCCGCCACCCCCAACCTCATCCTCATCTCCTGTTCCCACATTGCCAACACATGGGGAGTGTACTCTGTTCCCCAGAGCACATGCCTGAATAAGCCTGATTGCTTTCTTGTACTTCTTTATAAAACTTTAAATATTCATTGCACCATCAAATTAAACGGGATTCTTTGGCTGTCATTCTTTTCAACACTCTGAGTACTTTTCTCCAAGACCTGTCCTACCACCATCTGAAGCCTCTAGAGACTCGGCATTTATCTAACATCATCCCCTATAAGCGTGGCTCGCAATCGAGTGAGAGGGATGCTAATAGAAACAGGAGAGTGGGCCTTGTTTCTGAGATCAGGTGCTCAGTTGGAGATCTGAGGGACGGCGGTGAAAAGACCGTTTCTCATGGCTCAGAGAAGAAGATTTGAGGATGAGAGGCCGCACGGAAGAAGACACAATGGAGTGGGCCGAAGGTGAAGTGGAAACCACCCAACAGGTCTCTATCAGCCACCATTCATCCCTCTTTACCAAGTTTAAGGTCAGAATCCAGGATTTCAATATTCCTGCGCCAGGAACAAGGAACTGAGTTAGATGACATTTGGCAGTCCCTTCTAGCCCCTCAAGTCATTAAATTTCTTTGTCCGGCAGTGACGGAAGCTTAACAAGGAAGGCCTGGTGGGACCCTACAAGAGAAAGTGAGGGAGGGAAACGTGAATATGCAAATCCGGCTGAATATTAAGTATAGCATTGTGTTAGATTTCAATGCAATACATTATATTTTAATCTACTTCCTCTGCTTGTGCAGTCCTTTAACATGGGAATAGATCAGCGAGCTGCGGACTAATGTGCCAGGGACTGGGTCACCATCTCCTCGCAATAGCAATTTATAACTAGCCTGAATTGGATGAAGCGCTGCGCGGGAGAAAGCCCCGCGCTGCGGCTGCAGCAGAAGCGGCACGCCGCCGGGTGCAGAGGGCGGGGCGGGGGGCGAGGCAGGCGGCCAGTGCTGCAGACTGCACTGCGGGCCGCCCACCGTCGCTGAATTCACCGCAGTGCGGGACGCGGGAGTTTGCCCAGCTGCGGGCCGGCGTGCTTCAGGAGCATGCGGTGCTGGACAGCGCACTGCGCCCTCGGCCTAAGGAAGTCTCTGAGGAATGGAAGGAATAGCATCACCTGGACCACGGACAGGGTGCGTGCAATGGGGAAAGCCCAGGTGATAGACGTCTCCCCAACACGAGTACCAGGTGGCAGCGTGGAATTGAGTAAGGCCCGCCTCCTTACTGGGCCTCAACTTTTTTCATCCGCAAAACGAGAATTTGTTCCAGATGCTGTGACAGGATCTTGAGTGTTCTGGTCGGCTATGAATCAGTTGCTTGTAAATGCGATAGATGCCCGTAGAACAGTGGCTCTCAGATCTGGCTGGCCATCAATACTTCCTATGGTGGGAGATAAAATCCCTATCTTCAGGCCTAAGTGTGGAGTTCCGGTTCTGTAGGCTTGGGATAGGACTAGCAATGTGCATTTTTAACATGCATCTTGATTGCCTTTTCCCAGGCACCAGTTCAGAGAAGTCTGAGAAATATTGCATTTGGAATATCTCTCTGATTTTATTTTCTGATCTCTCCACCATGACTTCTCTGCCCTCATATCCCCTATCCTCTGTGCAGCACACACACACACACACACACACACACACACACACTCAGGAATCCCCATGCACAAATAACGTATTTAGTCCCCAAACTTTTAAGGTACTCATTATGTTCCAGTGAAACCTTAGTTTTCTCAAAGAAAGATAAACCATCTATAAGACAAAGCATATTCTCTCAAGAGGTCTTAGTCTCACAGGGCAAATAGGCAGACAGCTAACTGTGATGCAAAGCGATAAAGGCACCCTCAACAGGGTGTGTAGCTGAGTGCAGCATAGCACAGATGTGCAGGCTTCTGCTGTGTGCTCAGTGGGGCGGATGGCTGTCGCCCTTGGGCAGGGTGTCACTTTCCCAGGCCTGCTGCATGAGTTTTGCATGCACAGTTTCCTCCGTGTCGTGGACAGCTCTCCATCTGTGTGGTGCATAGCACCCCGCCAAGTAGAGTGATAATTGCTTTGCTCATTCATCATGGCATCTCAGGGGACACCTGACTTGCTGAAAGAGCTTCCTCCATCTAGTCTTCTGCATCACTGTCTTCCCGTGTATCCTTTTGTCTTCCTCTTTTTCCAAGGTTCTCTTTCTCTCCCTTATTTACATGTCTCCACTTTGACATCCTCAACCCCCAACAAAGAGTGTCTTTTTTCCCCTAACTCCATTCCTTGTCCCAAGCTGCCAGATACCATCTGTGCTGAGGGTGGTTTTGTAGTTGTTGCTAATGAGAGAGGTCCTTAAGAGAGGAAGCTGGATTGTTCATCACAACATATTATGGTGAAAATGGAATGAGGTTTAGCTCAGCACAGTGGCACTTTGGCTAGCTTGGTGCTAAGGAGATAGAATTAGCAAAGCAGGACCCAGGTAGCAATCAAAGACCTTAGCAGTAACTGCAACCAAACTGGCTCAGCGTTGATCATATCTCCTTCTCGCCCAGAGGTCTATGCACAAGACTCCTTTCTTCTTCAGTTCAGCTCAGTTCAGTTGCTCAGTCGTGTCCGACTCTTTGCGACCCCATGGACTGCAGCACGCCAGGCCTCCTTGTCCATCTCCAACTCCCGGAGCTTACTCAAACTCATGTCCATTGAGTCAGTGATGCCATCCAACCATCTCATCCTCTGTCATGCCTTTCTCCTCCCGCCTTCAATCTTTCCCAGCATCAGGGTCTTTTCACATGAGTCAGTTGTTCACATCAGGTGGCCAAAGTATTGGAGTTTTCAGCTTCAACATCAGTCCTTCCTGAATATTCAGGACTGATTTCCTTTAGGATGGACTGATTGGATCTCCTTGCAATCCAAGGGACTCTCAAGAGTCTTCTCCAATACCACAGTTCGAAAGCATCAATTCTTCAGCGCTCAGCAGAACCTTTCTCCTTGGCAGATACCAAGTCCTTCCATTCTTCACCCCCATTGCTTGTCTTGTGTGCTCTCTTTTTGTGTGTCTTTTGCTAACCTACTACTTGGTATCCCATTACTGCTCATCTCATCTCTCCTCTCATGGGCCTGATGCTTTGGAGATCATTATCATCACTGTGTACTCTACAGACATATCCATTTCTGAATATCCAAACCTTTCCCTTTCATCCAGGACCTCATTCTGATGGAGACTCTCTTCTAGGTCCTTCCATGTAAACCACAGGTTTCTCAAGCTTCATACAAGTCCATGCATGTGATTAGAAAGTGCCAGAACCCCTTATCCCTATTCTGACAGTTTTTTTTTTCCCCAAATTCATGGTAATACTCCCTTGAATTAACCTGATTTCTCAGCCATGCCAGTTTTCACCAATGATGGCCATATTTTTAATGCCACATTCCTGTTTGCAACAGGTAAGGCTTGGAATGATATTTCTGTGTCTGCTTCAGCTCTAAGCAAAGTTTCTGATGTGTGCCATACACACATAGCATCGGGATTCCCCAACTTTTCCCCTAGACCATGTCTTATGTTTGGCTTTCTTGCTGAGACTGTCCTGGAACGTACATCCCAACTTGAGTGGTTCTTCCTGCCTGAATCTAAGCCCTGTTTCTTGCATCAGCTTCTCTGGGTTGATGGCTGATGCCCCAGAGCAGAAATCTCATCTAAAGCCAAGAGTATGCCCCCCCCCTCAGAACTCAGCGTACTCCCATGACCACAAACACCCACTGTGGTGTCCCACCATCACACTGGCCTCCTTGGATGTGGAGCCAGTTCAGATCCAGCTGCAGTTTCCTAGCTCCTCCCTCTGCTGTAACATGGACTAATGAGTGGACACTCAACAGGGGGAATTGGACATGTTCCTATCAGTTCCCTCAGCTCCAGCCCAACCCAGCCCTTCTCTCACCCCCTGACCCCCTATATTTAATTATCATGACAACTCATCAACGTATTAGTGTTCTTTATGGGTAGAAGCTGAAGTTCACAGGGGTTGAATAATTTGCCCATGCCACTGCTGCTGCTATGTCACTTCAGTCATATTTGATTCTTTGTGACCTCATAGACTGTAGCCTTCCAGACTCTTCTGTCCATGGGTTTCTCCAGGCAAGAATACTGGAGTGGGTTAGCCATGCCCTCCTCCAGGGTGTCTTCCCTACTATTTGCCCATAGTAAACAGTAAGCTTGTGACTGTAACCCAGGCTATCAGCCTTCTTCATCCAGGAAAGATTCTCAGACTCTGTGAGCTTTTAGCTTTAGGGTGAAAAGAAGAACTCTTTCCCTATGAGTGCTTCCAAGATGGATGGTTCTTCTCACTCTTAGTTTGGTCATAGGAAGTCATAGAATTTTAAGGACATTAAATATGCATGGCAAATGCCATCAGCGTCCTGCCCACATCCCCTTAGCAGTCACTGGTTCTGTGCCTGCCGAGAGTCTCTTATTGCAAGCACCTGCATCTCCCTGCCTGAGGGCTTTCTCTAGCAGTAAGAACATGAGCCCCCTCCCTCAGCCCACAGAGAACACTGTAAATGCTAGGGAGTTAACACCCTGAGAGAGGCATCCAATCAATGACAAATTGGAATTTTGTGATCAATTACCTTGTCACCCCCTCATGAGGACACCTCTGGAACACATGTCCTACACCATCTATAAGTTCCCAGTGGGACTGAATCCCAGTCATTCACAGTGGTAAATTGTTCATACAGACCTTCTATTGGCTTCTTTCCCCATCTGACTTCCTGATTCTGCTACTGGTACTTCCTGGACTCATGTCTTACATAAACTACTTGTGCTTAAATCCTAGGTTCAGTGTCTGCTTCTCGGAGAAGCCAGGATAAGACAGTCAACTTGAAATCTTAGAGGTCCTCTGGTTCAGCCATCTCATAACTAAATTAAGTCCCAGAGAGAGAGAAGACCTGCATGCCTGGCAGCCACATACCAGGCAAAGATGGACTGGAGCCACAGATGTCTCCAACTCTTAGTCCAGCTCCCACTCCATTTGGGGGCTCCCTCCTGTAACCTCTGGCAGCCACATCCCCAGAAGTCATATATCATTGGGAATGCACCACTAGGAACTGGTGGATCTGGTTGGAAAGTGGAATGAGGATGGTAGAGAAAGAGGGAATGAGAGTAGAAAAACCTGCAGTCCATAAATCTCATTATGATTCACCCCTGTACTTTGTCTGTCAACAAGTCATATCATTCTGCCTCTCTGGCCAGCTATGGGCTGCAAGAATCTGCAGCCTCGACCCAGGTTAATTGCACAGTTCTTCTGAGACTTTAGAACCAGAGACGTTAGAACAAACTTTGTGTTTGTGTCCTGGCAAGCTGCTGTATGCCCTTCTCAAGCAGCCATTGGTACTGCTGCGTGCTGGCCTTGGTGCTGGAAGCTGGGTTGGCCTGGGTTGAGCTGGACTGGGCTGCTGGAAGCTAGAGATTGAGAACACCCTCACAGCTGAACAAGAGCTTTATAATCACTTATACTACCTCCTTGTGGTACAGGGGGAGATGTGAGACCCAGAGGACAGATGGGAGTTCTCCAATGGCATGATTATACCTGCTATTTAAGAAGATCAAATATAACTTGGCTTTGATTACCTCTGTCAATGGAAGGGAAGAGGAAGCTCATAGAATTCTAAATAGCATGTAATACAAAATAATTTCTATTTTGAGTATAGACTGAATTCAAAGCCATTGGGGGAGCAGGGGTTGCAGGTGTACTTTTGTAATCATGTTGAGCCTTACTGAATGAGGCAAGAGACAGAAAGATGGAAAAGGTAGGGAGAAGAGTCAGGAGTAGCCAGCCTAGGGTTAAGGGTGCCCTGTGGACAGGCTACATGAGGGTAAACTACAAGCCATTCCACAAGTACAAGCATATTTCCTTCACCAGACCTTACAACATTGCCCCACATACGCATGCACACGCACACACACACACACACACACACACAAAAACATGGTTTTAAGAGCATCTTATCTGCCACCTTTTTCCAGAATCTCCAGCATTCTCCTCGCCTTGTCAGTCTACCACATGCATTCTGAAGCCCTTCATCTTTCGTCCATCCAACCATCTTCCCCTATACCTCTGCTGCTGAGCCCTGGGAAGAAAAGGCGCATACTGAAGGTATGATCCCTGGGTGGGGAAGATCCCCTGGAGGAGAGCATGGCAATCCACTCCAGTACTCTTGCCTGAAGAATCCCATGGACGGAGGAGCCTGGTGGGCTACAGTCCATAGGATAACAAAGAGTCGGACACAACTGAAGCAACTTAGCACCTATGAACTGTGACCAGAGGTTGGATCTCATGCCTCAATCTAGCCCCTTATCCCCTTAGGACCTGGGCTTAGGTGATCTACATTTTTCTGGAGAAGGAAATGGCAACTCACTCCAGTATTCTTGCCTTGAAAGTTCCATGGACAGAGAAGCCTGGTGGGCTACAGTTCATGGGGTCGCAGTGTCGGATATAAGTGAAGCAACTAAGCACGTGTGATCTACCTTTCTCGCTGTCTGCTGTGGCAGTCCTAACCTTCCTCAACTTTGATATTCCTTTTTTGAAATATTTATTTTTTGCTGCCTTAGGTGTGGTTGCTGCATGCAGGCTTTCTCTAGTTGCAGAGAGTAGCGGCTTCTCTCTACTTGAAGTGCACAGGCTTCTCACTGCGTCAGCTTCTCTTGTTGAGCAGCACAGGCTGAGGATGCTCAGGTTTCAGCAGTTGATGCTGTGGTCTCAGGAGTTATGGCTCATGGGCTCCACAGCATAAGCCTAGTAGTCATGATGCATGCATGGGCTTAGCTGCCTTGCGGCCTGTGGGATCCTCCTGGACCAGGGATCGAACTGGCGTCCCCTACATCGCAAAGTGGATTCTTAACCAATGGACCACCAGGGAAACTCCTTCTTCAACCTTTCTGAAGATCCTTAACGTCCCACTTACTCTCTGTAGATAACAACATTTCCCTGTTAACAATGAACAATTGGGCTATTAGGCATGGATTCCCTCAGCTCCATTAAAAGTCCATCTGCTCTCACAATTATGTATTCCTTCTTTCTTTCTCTCATAAAGAAGGAAGTGTTCTTCTGCCCAAAGAAAACCCCTCTATCTGTGACGTAGAGCCTTTATCCTATCTCTCCAAGGACATTTTCCCATCAATAAGGTACTCTCTTCCCATGTACCTCTCCCTTCCACTGACTCTTACCTCTCAGCACAGAAGCAGTTTCAAGTTTTTGTCATTTTATAGTCTTCTTCTAACTAATCATCTCCTTTTTCACCTTCCTTGAAAAGCCAGATTTTCTTTAAAAAGCAGCATACATTTCTCTCACCCCCACTCATCCCTCCATCCACTGCACAATGGTATTAGTTAAATCACTTCACTGATACCCATTTGGTTAGGACACCAGTGACCTCATAATTGCGACATCCACTTAGACTCCTCCCCTGCAATTCAATTCTTAGTTCATTTTCCCTACCACTTCACAGTTTTGAGCACCTTAAAAATCATTCTTCTTCCTTGGTGTTTGTGACCGTGGTGGTTTTTTCCCTCTTAGATCACTCCTCAGTTTCTTGAGCACTCCTTAAAGATTTTGGTATTCGCCAGGATCCTGCACTTGATCCTCTCCTCTTCTCACTTTATTCATTCTCCCTGAGTAAGCCCAACCATGCTCCTGGGCTTCTCTCCCGTGAGTTCATTGCTCCCAAAGGCATGGTCTAGAGTATCCCTGTCCTCTAAACCAGGCATGAATATCCACCTTCACTGGATCTTCACAAGCACCTCAAACTCATCCTATGCTCCGCAGAAATTATCACCCTTTCCCCACAAGTAGTTTTTTCTCTTATTTTCTATAGCAAAGAACTTGAGTCACCCTTAACTCCATTCCCCACCTTCCTCATACCTTCCTATACTAGTATTTCATACATTACACATCTGTAGTTACCCAATACCTAGTCTTAAGGCCACTCAACACACACTTGTTTATTTGCCAGTTAAACATTTTCATCTGCTTTTTAGGTGCTTGTCTGTGTATGTGTCTGTCCTTGTTTTGTGTTTAGTAAAAACAATTCTAGACAGGAAAAATGCAAATTATCACTTGTCATCTATACTTTAGTGTCGTTAAGTTTTCTGATGGGAGAATATGAAAGGAACACAGGAAGAAAGCCCGAGGGCCTTAGAAGGTACCAAATGGAAACAACCCAAGGTGGCTGGAGCACTTGCGTCAACTCTGCCAACTTCTCAATTTTCTCTCGGCCTCAGCATGCAGTGTTCACTAGCTTCAATTTACAAGAAGCTTGTTATTGCTTCACATCTATCTCAAGCCTGACCCATCTGTGTCTGGATCCCATTGACTCTTGCACCTAGGGAGATGTAAAGATTTAGGACAGAGTTGTCTGGTCTATAAACATAGCTATATTTTTCCTCCTCTCTCTCTTTCTCTCTTGCTTTCTTTCTTGCTTTTACTTAGCTAGAATGTAATTAAATTTGAATTGCAGCCAAAGCCGATTTGTGAGACAAGCATTTGGTTAGTAATATCAAGCCAACCAGGTTAAAAAAACATCAGCAAAACTTCAAAAAGGCCAATAATCACATTGTGATTGAAATTCAGGCCTTCTCTTCTCATCCTCTCTCCTATTAACTCGGACAAGAGCTGGAATTCCTCTTGGGACTCTTGGCTCATTGCATTTTGCAGAAAGGTCTGGGTGTTTGTGTGCACATTGCACCGAGGAGAGATGGGACTCGGTGTTTAGACACACATGGCACAGAGGGAAGGGCCACAGCAGTCCCCCTAACCGTAAACTGAGGATTTCTAGTTTGACTAACAGATCCCACGATATTAGAAGAGGACTGGATTTAGCAGAATTGGGGGCTTAGGAAATTGGGATATGATGGAGGGACAGTGAAAGAGCAGGGAAGAATCAGATGGCTGGAACATCAAATTTTGGAACATGAGGATGGAATATAAGAAGAACACTGAGATTAAGAGTCAGAGGGAAGGTCTCTGAGGATCATTCTTTCATAAAACAACAGATTCTTAAGATTGAAAATGAACTCAAGTGGCATCTATTCTCACACCCCTTCACTATCCTACTGATGTGGAAACTGAGGCTCAGGAAGGAAATGGACTTACTCGAGGAAACCCAGTTGCATTCAATCAATTACTAACACATAGTAACAGGCCTAGGCTGTGCCTGCTGGTCTGGGAACTTCCAAAGTGTCCTTAGATACAGTGTCTGCCTTCCTGGGATATTATACCTGAGTAACAATGGATGCATCTCTCCCGACAGCCTGCACCCTCAGCTTTCTGTGACCTGCCGCACATCTGCTCCTGGTTAGCTGTGACCTTGGCCCTTTCTTCCCAAGATTTTCTCAGGATCATTTTTGGAGAGCTCCTTGAGGGGAACTGAGTACAGTCAGGAGTGTGTGTGTGTGTGTTCACATGAGTGTCTCGGCCAAGCAGAAGCCCACTGGCCAACTCTCACTCCCTCTTAATACCAGAGAGAAAGAGTCATAGAATGTTCTCCATGCCTCTGTACCCTTCCTAAATGTGGCCAGTTCGTCATAACTCTCCTCTGTGGACATGCCAGGTAGATCTCCACTACCTCTCAGTGGTTGCATGTAAACCCTAAAGGGCAGGGATGATACTACTTCCCCACTGGAAGTGGATTTTCTATCTACACTTGTTGGATGGATGAGTGGATGAATAAATGGATAGGTGGGTAAATAATGGGCATTGAATGAAGAAACAGAACCCCAGAAAGTGAAACAACCCATCCAAGCTCATGTAGTTAGCGTCGGGCAGAGTTGAGACTAAAAAGCAGGGCTTCTAACTCCTGATCTCATGCTCCACGTGGCCCCCTGAGCGAAGACCTTGAAAGACAGAGACAGACATAGGAATAAGCCAGAGAATGACCAGCTTCTTGGTCAAAGCCAGCTCAACACACTTGTGTGAAGCCCCTTAGAACTTAATAAACAGCATCAAATCTAGAATCCAAAGAACTGGGTTCTCATCCAGGCTTTGATGTTGGGTATACAAGTCACAGCTCCTCTCTCAGTGTCAGTTTCCTTGTTTGTAGGATGGGTTATATTTGACTGCGTAGCATTCAAAGGGCTCTGATGGGGTATTCTGAGACCCCAGCATTCTAGGTGCCAATGGATACTCAAGTTCCATTAATTCATTTCACCAACAAATAATAATAGCAATAATAAAAATAATCATTATGACTGCTATATTTTCCAGCTGGATGGGAGATATTTGGCTGGGAGGCTCTTCCTCCCTGTTGCTATTTGGGGAATTCAGAGCTAAATATAGCCCAGTGGCAGGCATTCCAAACACCATCGTCTCAAATTAGGAAATACGTTTGCACCTCCTATCAACAGTCCTGTGGCAGACATGCTGACAACTCTGGCAAAGATGCAAGAAGACTGTTTCCGCCCATGAAAAAAATCCATGTCTGCCTCCTAGAAAAAATGGTCCGGAGATTCTGTGGATAAAACTGATGGCAGAGTAAAGAGGAAGCACTGGTAAGGATTGACCCTATCACTCCAGAGGCCTGGTGTATAATCACTACTATCTACTGAACACCTACTACGTGCCAGGGTGTGTGCTAAGCAGTGTGTATATGCTACTTCAATCCTTATGGCAACCTTGAAACGTAAGTTCTCAAGGCCACATAGCTTGGAAATAACAGAGGAGAGATATGTAACTTTGGCTGTCTCAACCCAAGGTCCACGCATCTTCCGCTGCATTGGACACCTCTCTGCGGTTCCTTCCTCTCCTGCTTCCTTGAGCACCGTTGGATATTTAACCATATTTCTTTCTTTGTTTTGTTGTTGGTTAGTGGCTAAATCATACCTGACTCTTTTGCAACCCCATAGACTGCAGCCTTCCAGGATCCTCTGTCCATGGGATTCTCCAGGCAAGAATACTGCAGTGGGTTTCCAGGGGCATACTGGAGGCTCCTCCTCCAGGGGATGTTCCCAACCCAGGGATAGAACCCGCATCTGGTGCATTGGCAGGCAGATTCTTTACTACTAAGCCAGCAGGGAAGCCCTCCTTCTTTTAATATATATTTATCTGGCTGCACCAGTTCTTAGCTGCGGCATGCAGGATTTTTAATCGCAGCATTGAACTCTTAGTTGCAGTATGTGGGATCTAGTTCCCTGACCAGGGATCAAACCTGGGCCCCCTGCATTAGGAGTGCAAAGTCTTAGCCACTGGATCACCAGGGAAATTCCACTTAACCATATTTCCGACCTTATACTTAACATACAAAGGTAAATAAGACTCCATTCTTGCCCCCTAAGGACCCCCCCCCCACCCAGTTAATGCTGCATGGATAACACTGACCATCAAAATTCAGCATGACACAAACAATACTAAAGATAAATACAGGGTGATGTGGGAACATAGACTGGGAGTGTCAGGATATACTCCAGAAAGGAAGTAAATTTGAGTCAACACATAAAGGGCGACCCATAGTTAACAGACCATCAAGCAGTAGATGGCCCTCAGCAGGAGGAGTGCAGAGACAAAGGAAAGGCACGCTGAGTTTGGGGGGCGGCACCTGGGGTTCGATGGAGTCCTGCCCCCTCTGTCTCACTCCATCTCCCCTCCCAACGTGAAACGGCACCATGAATGCACAGAAGGAGAAGAACCAGATCAAGGCACCCTGAATTAAGACCTCTCCTTGCTCCTTCACCAAATGAGAGAAGCATCAAGTCCTTTCCCTCGAAAACCTCAGACTCCAGATTCAGGGATTAAAAAAAAATAGCATGTAGGAACCTGGATGATGGTGGCCTGGGGCCAGAAAAACTAGAGGAAACCCTGGCCCCTTGCTTGGCCTTCAAGCAGCGCTCTGCACCCTTGGCATCTGAGACCGGGCAGGATCTCCAGGGAGTTGATGCTTTTCTAGTTGGAACTGACTGCTGCCTTTGGCTCTTAGCACCTTCCCATGGGCAGGGAGCTCTTGGGAGATGAATGCAATGTCTCACCAAGCAGCATCCACTCCTGCCTCCCTCCTCGGACACTTCCTCTACCCCGCTCCTCAGATCTTTACTCACCCCCTTGTCCCACTGTTCCCTCCTCCTTCCGGCTGAACCCACCCTGCTCGCACCCCCAGCCTGCCTCCCACTTCTCACCTCCATGCCTCCTCATTCTCCCGCAGCACTTCCCTATCCCGCCTTAGCTTCACCATGTCAGAATGAAAAAACTAGCCACTGTTCATGCTTTGTTCCTAAACCCAAGCCCATAAAACCTCCTTTCATTTGAGGAGAAGGGAAAGCAATAATTCAGGCATTAGCAAGGAGCATAGCACACTTATTTGTAGTCTTCGTGGAGTTCTTCGGAGCTTCTCCCACATCAACGCCTGCTCCCAGAGCAGCAAGAGCATGGGGTACAAGATGCAGGAAACGGCCCAAGGGGCGTGCAAACAGCAGGCATGACAGGATGTGACCTGTGTGACCTGACACCTGTCCCCTGCCTGTCACTCTTGGCCCCGCCTCTTGGGATGTGACTGGGTCCCACTGCTTCTCCAGGACCCTGGGACAGTCTCCACCATCTTCATACAAAGAGGCTTCAAAGAGCCTGAGTCCAGCTCAGGGGCGACTTTCATGGCAGGGCCAGCCCAGCCCTGCTTTTCACCCAAAATGTAAAAAGCTGCCATGAGCTGAGAATTCCCAATCTGAGGGATGGATAGACCCCATCCCTGGCCTCAGGGATTTCCAGTTTGAGGAAGTCACTTAAGTCCATAATCTCAGAATTTCCAATCACAACCCCTCTCCTCGAGGAATTCAGCTGACTCCCCCCAATACTTGAAAAATACTAGAGGGGTGATGCAGTAGAAAGAGAAAGAAAGCACATGATCTTTGAGGCATGGGGTGATGCTGACAGTAAAATATTATAAATCCCAGCTCCAAGCATAGCTGACATCTTCATCTGTAAACTGGGGCCTTGCTTCTTTTCCTAGCAACCTGCATCCCAGAGAAAGTCCATGGAAACATTTAACTGCCACACCCTCGAACATGCCTGTGGGCAGGACGATGACTCCTCATGATCTCTGCCTTTGTGGCCGTTCCTGCCAGCCTCTCTTTGTTCCTCATCCCTGTGACTCTCAGTTCAATCCCTGACTCCCAGACTCTCTAGAGTAACAGTAGTAGCATCCTTCTGTAATAGGCCCACTCCATGCCAGGCACTGGACTGGTTGCTTAATAAAATCTCAATCCCATCCCCTTGGTTTTAGATCCATTCCCCTTCCTGGGAATTTCTGTGTTGATTGCCAAAGGTAAATTCCACTTCCTGCTAGTCTCACGCCTAACCCAGATTGGCTGCATGTTCTAGGGACTCCATTACTGGGATGTCAGTTGAGCAGACACCTGTAATCTGTAACCAAAACGTTACTATTTGTAAACCTGCCCAGAACAATCAGCCAACACAATCTTCCTGGGCTTCTTAAACAGCTTAACACCCCAACTCCCACAGCCCAAAGTTCCCCTCAATTAGTTCATTTCTTGAACTCTTTATTATGAGGTTACAAATCCATTTTCCAGATGGTGTCACTGGCACAAGGAAAGCCTAGGACCCTGGCTCAGATCCATCCACTAGTCTACACTGAGAAACATAGCTAGGGAATTCCTTGGTGATTAGGACTCTGAGCTTCCATGGGTTTGATCCCTGGTTGGGGAACTAAGATCCACAAGCATCATGGCATGGTCAAAAAGAAAAAAGGAAGTAGAAAACAGAAGCATGGTAAGTATCTGGAGGTGATGGAAGCTGTGATGGAAAGGGCTGGGGTCCCCTCCCTCCTGCTGGGCTGCCCCCATGAGTGTGCAGCCACCCACTCCCCTGCAGGCCCACCACCAGGTGGGCTGTGCCTTGCTGCTCTGATGCAGGCTGCTGTAGCGGTCAGGGTGGAAGTCAGAGAGGGAGGCCTGACACGGAGCTAACAGTAGAGATATCCTCCTGCCAGGGACCCTGAGGAGCTCTGAGGCTGGCTGCCACGCAGGTAGGGCAGGTCTTTGAGGATGACGGGGTTGGCAGCCTCCTTTCTCTAAACAGTTGCCCAGAAAAATGAGCAACCAGGCCTGGGATGATACTGTGGCTTTTCAGATTTCTCTGCTGAAAGGCTAGCAGAGAGAGGCCCGTGCCCATCACCATCTCTTCGTCAGTCTCCAGAACAGCCCATGGGGTGGGGAGGGAGTAGGGAGAGAAGCCATTCTTAGCTGGAGATTTCTGAGTCCTTCAGACAGGCTCCTATCCACTCTGAGTCTGAGAACATCAGCTTTATCATCTCTGCTTCCTCTGGGATCCCCCAGTTTGGGGGCCCGTTTGCCTTTCCCAGAAGTAGGGGATCAGTAATGTCCTAGGCTCCTGAAGGACCAGGAAAGCTGTAAGGTAACCAATTATCCCAACTTGCCTGGAGAATCCCAGGGACAGGGGATCCTGGTGGGCTGCTGTCTATGGGGTCGCACAGAGTCGGACACGACTAAAGTGACTTAGCAGCAGCAGCAGAGGTGTGGGAAGCAGGTTCCTGGGGTGCGGCACTTTCAGGGCTAACACTGGCAAGGCCTAGGCAAACCAGGATGAGCGGGTCACCCTAAACGACTGTCTTTTCCTGCTCACTATGGACCCCAGGCTCCTGGTCCCCTTCTTCCTTCTTGTTCTGGATTGAATCTCTCTGGATTAAAAGCTCCTTGTTCAGCATTTATCCCAGCCTAAAGGACAAAGTAAGCATATTAGAGAAATGGGCAAGTAGCTACTATCCTCAAAGCCGCAGCCCATGAACACTAAAACTGAGAAATGAGGGCTTGCAGAGCACCCATGAGAGAGATACAATGCAAAAGAGAGGAAGCTGGCTGTCTTCCGGCCAAGCAGGTGCTCTGAGCATGAGGCTGGCCCCTGTGGCCTTGACCACGCAGCTTTGTTAAGGTTGCGCACTGCTTATCTCAGAGGACCTCAACATGAAGACCTGGCTGGGAAGGGGAGTGGTATCACAGAACTGAGAGCTTTCAATGGCTGGTATGGCCAGGTGAGCCATCTCCCCCATGGGCATGGTACCCAGCAAATGTGCCCTCTCCCTCCACTCTTGTTCACCAAACCCCTGGAACATTCGCCGTCTCCCTTTGTTGGTTCTCCTGTCGTTCTCGGCTAATCTCAGAGCTCACCTCTTCCAGGAAGTCTGCCGAGTGAAGAGACTGCCCTGAGTTTCCACTAGTCTTGATTCCGCTTCTGGTAAGATTACGCTTCTTGCCAGATTCTGATCTGGCAAGATCTTTGCTTAAGGGGCCGCATTCTAGTTCCAAAGTTGGTGAAAGGTTTGTGTCTTCTAATCTGAACTTAGAAGGACAGAGTTCCTCAGGACAGGGCCCAGGCACAGCTGAATGGATGCATCAAATCCTCAAGTGCAGCTGGGCATCCCTTCCGCCAGTTGGCATGGCCATAGCCTGCATATTATGGTTTTTAATGTACATTTAAAGGCCTTGCACTGTAATTTAAATTGCACTGTAATTTAAATTGCACTAAAGTAAAATGCCTCCTTGCTTCCCATTACCGTGTGTGCATATGTGTGTGGATTTTGTGTGTGAAATGCCCATTACATATTTCTTATAATTGGGCATTTACAAGCCAGAAGAGTAGAAGAAAGTTCCCAGACCAATCTTCCAGGGAAGGAAAAAAGTAGCTCTAAGGTTCTATACGTTTGGGGAGAAAAACAGAATAACTGGCTAATGTTCATAAGAAGGAGTAATTTGCCAATTAGGACTCAAGGTATTTCTTCCCCAAAGAGTAATCATTTGTTTGTCTTAAATGAACAAATGGGTTGATTACGATTATCAGCACGTGGAAGTGTTGACTGAGCCTGACTAGCAGCTGTGAAATGCAAACAGACGTGTCAGGACATAATCATATTCTCAATCCTGCTAATGACTTTGATGAAGGCAGAACATCATACTATACACTAAAAAGCTTAGCCTTGGGGTTATATGTTCATATGAAAATTCTTTAATTAATGCATGGCACCTCTGTTCTTTGGGGTAGCCTTTTGCTGCAAATCTGTCACTTAAAAGCTAAGCATGCTGGTATTTATCATTATAAAGGAAACTCTTATTTCCCATAAATTTGGGGGTATATACAAATACTTTCCAACAATATTTCCCTCATATTTTCCAAACATTCTTAATGAAAAATTTCAAGCAGACTGAAACGAGAAAGTAATTTGTCAGTGACTATGATATACTTGGGGTTTCCCAGATGGGCGTCTCTGGTGGCTCAGACGGTAAAGAATCTGCCCGCAATGTGAGAGACCTGGGTTTGTTCCCTGAGTCAGGAAGCTCCCCTGGAGGAGGGAATGGTGACCCTCTCCAGTATTCTTATCTGGAAAGTCTCCTGGACCAAAAAGTTTGGTGAGGTACAGTTCATAGTGTCTCAAAGAGTCAGACATGACTGAGAGGCTGAGCATGGATGGACTATATACTTATCACCTATATTCTACAATCAGTATTTTAGAATATTTGCTTTATCATATCTATCATGTATCCATCCATTAATAAGTCTTGCTTTTGATACATTTCAAAATGTATTATAGACGTCAGTGAAATTCACTTTTAAATACTTTGGTATTCACAACATGAACTAGAATTTAATATTAGTTTACAGTTCTTTTCCTATGAAATTTGCATATAGTGAATGCATCAATCTTAAATATACCATTTGATGAGTTTTTGGCAGATGCACAGGTCTGTAAACCCAAATCATCAGTCCAGAAAGCCCCCTCATATCTCTTCCAGTCACCTCTGCATCACCCTCATTCTCTGCAAAGATAAGCACTGTTGTGATTTTTTTTTTTACCATAGAATAGGGAATTCCCTGGTGGTCCAGTGGTTAGGATTCAGAACTTTCACTGCCAAGGGTTCGATTTTAGATCCTTGGCCCAGGAACTAAGACTGCATGGCCAAAAAAAAAAAAAAAAAAAAAACCCACAGAAAACACATAGAATAGCTTGCCAGTTCTAGAATTTTATATAAATGGACACATATGCAAACAGTACATACTCTTTGGCCCAAGACTTCTTTCACATAACATGTTTTAAAGCTTCATCCTTGCTGTGTGAGTCAGTAAATCATTCCTTTTTGCAGCTAAGTTCATTGACTGGAGAGCTCAGGGTTTTATATTCCATTGTCCTGCTAACGGACACCCAGATTGTTTTCAGTTTGGGAAAATTATTAACAAAGACGATATGAACATGCTATACAATACTTCTTGTGAACATATCCTCTCACTTCATTTGGGTAAATATCTAGGGGTGAAATTACTGAGTCGCAGGTTAGATGTATGTGCGTGCGTGCTCAGTCGCTTCAGTCGTGTCCAGCTCTTTGCGACCCTATGGACTGTAGCGCACTAGGCTCCTCAGTCCATGCGGATTCTCCAGGCAAGAATACTGGAGTGAGTTGCCATGCCCTTCTCCAGGTAATCTATCCAACCCAGGGATCGAGCCCGGGTCTCCTGCATTGCAGGCAGATTCTTTACCGCTGAGCCACCAGGAAAGTCCAGGTGTATATTTAGTTTTCTAAAAAGGCTGCCAGAACTTTCCAAACCAATTATACCTTTTTACAGTCCTATCAACCCCCGTTCCACATCCTCATCCACAGTGGTGCCAGTCATTCTAACTTTAGCCATCCAAACGGGCATGCAGTAGGGTATCATGCAGCTTTGGTTACGTTTCCCTGATGACTAATGACGTTGAGCATCTTTTCTCATATCATTATTGGCCATTCATTAATCTTTCTTTGTGAAATGTCTGTGCAAATCTTGGCCCATATTTATTGAATTGTTTGTCTTTTCGTTATTGAGTGGCAGGAGTGATATATATACTCTGGACACTTGTCCTTTGTCAGATGCATGTCTTGTAAACATTTCCCTTAATCTGTGACTTTTTGCCTGTTTGTTCTCTCCGTAGGGCCTTTTGATGAGCTGCTGCTTCTGCTAAGTCACTTCAGTCATGTCTGACTCTGTGCGACCCCATAGACAGCAGCCCACTAGGCTCCTCCGTCCCTGGGATTCTCCAGGCCAGAATACTGGAGTGGGTTGCCATTTCCTTCTCCAACTTTTGATGAGCAGAAGTTTTTAAATTTTATGAAATCTGATTTAACCACGTTTTCTTTTATGGTTATTATTTTCCTCAATTCTGTCTAGGACACCCTGGCTACCCTTGAGTCACATAGATATTTTCCCAGTTTCTTCTAGAGGCTTCTAGAATGTATGATCCATATCAAATTAATTTTTGTATTTGTGTTAGGCAAGGGCCTCAATTCAGTTTTCCATATCAGCATCTGGTTCTTCCAGTGCCATTTGCTGGGAAGACTTTTCTCCATTACAGTAACTTGGTGCCTTTGGTTAAAATCAAATGTTTGTTGACATATGAGTCTATGACAGACTCTATTCTGCCCCACTGATCTACTGGGGAATCCTTACATCAGTCCACACAGTTTGGATTAATGTAACTTTTATAATAAATGTTGAAGACAAGTAGTATAAGCCCTCAACCTTATTCTTTTTAATAGAGTTTATTTGGCTATTCTAAGTCTTTTTTTATTTTCATATAAAATTCAAAATTAGCACGACAGTTTCTTTTAAAAAATCTGTTGGGATTATGATTGGATTCAATGAATCGAAGAGGAGAACCTAATTTAGGGCGACTTGTCACCATACCAGTTTGGAGTCTTCTAATTTATGAGCATGGGCTATCATTCCAGTTATTTAGATCTTTACTTTGTATTTCTAGTCTTGCATTTATTTTCTTAAATTTATTCATAAGTATTTTATGATGTGTTTCTATTGTAAGTAGAATTTTAAGGATGGTTTGTTACTGGTATGTAGACATCCAATTGTTTTTACTATTTGACCTTGTATCTTATGATCTTTCTAAATTCACATATTAATTCTTATAGTTGTTTCGTTACAAAAGCCCTAATTCCTTAGCACGTCCTATGTAAACAATCAGCTCAACGTGTTACTTCTTCTTTACCAATCTTTGCATTCATTGCACTACTGTATTGGCTGGCATGTCTAGCACATTGTTGAATTAAAGTGGTCAGAGTGGACATCCATGCCTTGTTCTCCATCTTAGAAGTGTTAGGGAGTAATTCTGCAGGAATCTGTCAAATCCGTGCAAGAGACTTCTCTTCTGTAAGAGAGACGCCTATGGCAGAGGCACTAGCCTCTGAACTATCTTTTCAAGAATGTTGGCACAGCAAACAGCCTGGGAAGTCAGAGATGGTGTATCCCTCTGGAGAAAAAGGGTAATTTATTTACTGTCCAATTTGCTTGTTAGTCATTCCAGGGCAAAGGCTGAGCATGATTTCTTACAGCCCCTTATGATGAAAGATCAAGGTACCCTAGGCTTGGGGTTCCTCCTCTGTGGCACAAACCCACTTGGTGTGAGCATCCGTTTAAGCCCAATAGGACCTGGGGAGGAATGATGAGAACATGAAGCTTGTGCTGCCTGCTGGGCTTTGAGTAAGTCTTTTGTCTCTGACTCAGGAGTCTCATGTCCCCTTTCAGCATCTACTATATACTGAATAGTGTTCCCCCCGCCCCCATCAAATTCATCTGCTGAAGCACTAACCCACTGATATGACTATATTTAGAGAGAGAGCCCATAAGGAGATAATCAAGAGTAAATGAGATCGTAAGGATAGGGATCGGATCCAATAGAATTGGTGTCTTTATAAGAAGAGACACCAGAGAGCCTGCTCTCTTCCTCTGTCTCTCCCTTTCTCTCTGTCTCTCTCTCTCTCTGGGTGTCTCTCTCCTTTTCTCCCTGTCTATCTCTATTTCTCTGCCATGCTCAGAAGAAAGGCCGTGTAAGGACAAAGCATTGTCTATAAGCCAGGAAGACAGTTTTCCCCAGAAACTGAATCCTGCTAGAAACTTCAGCTTGAACTTTCCAGCCTTCAGCAGTATGAGAAAATACCTTTCTGTTTATTTATGCATAAAATACCAATCTGTATTTTTCTATGGCAGCCTGAGTCTACTAATACAATATCCATGAAGCTGTGGTAGGCCAACTCATTAGCTTGAAAGTAGGGTAAAATTCAGAGTCTTCATATTTCTTGATAAGAAAGAACATTAAATCTTTAATCATTAAGTATAATGTTTTCTATAGGATTTTTGTAGACAATTTTAGTCAAGTTGACCAGGTTTCCCTCTATGTTAATTCACTAAGAGCTTTTAATGTAATTGGGCATTGCATTTTGTCAAATGCTTTGTCTGCATCTGCCAATATGATCATTTTTTTTCCTTTACTCTATTAATATAGTGAATCACATAGACTGATTTTTGAGTATTAAACCAATTTGGCATTACTAGAATAAAGCTTCCTTAGTCATGAAGCCAGGTAAATATATATGCATTGCTGTATTCATTTTGCTAGCATTTCGTTATGAATCTTGTTCTTTTTTTGTTAAAGAATCTATGTTCGTGAGGGATGTTGGTCTGCAGCTTCTTATTTTTTGTACTGTCTTTGTCTGGTTTGGGTATTAGGGTAATGCTGACCTCATAAAATGGGTTAGAGAGTTTTTTCACCTCCTTTATATTATGGAAGAGTTTGTGTTCATCAATTTAGGCTGCTGTAACCAAATACCATGAACTGGGTGGGTCAAAGAACAGAAATTTATTTTCTTACACTTTCGGAGGCTGGAAGTCCCAGATCAAGGTGCCAGCAAAGTCAGCTTCTGCTGCTGCTGCTGCTGCTAAGTTGCTTCAGTTGTGTCCAACTCTGTGCTGGTAGGAGCTATATCTTCCTGGCTTACAGATAGCTGCCTTCTCCCTGTGTCCTTACATCACAGAGAGAGGGGGACAGAGAGATAAAGACAGAAAGGGTTCTAGAGTTCTATAATATTTCTTCTTATAAGGATACTAATCCCATCACGATGACCTGATTCCCATGACCTCATCCAACCTAACTATCTCCTAAAGACCCCAACACCAAATAGCATCACATTGGGGGTCAGGGCTTCAGCATATGAATTTGGTGGGAGAAGGACCAAAGTCAGTCCAAAATGGAGTTTGAGTAGAACTGGTATTATTTTGTTCTTAAATCTTCAATAGTATTCATTCGTGAAGCCATCTGAGCTTGGAGTTTTCTTTGTGGAAATGTTTAATTATGAATTCAATTTCTTTAATATCTCTAGAGCTATTAATACTTTTCTATTTCTTCTTGAGTCAGTTGTGGTAATTTGCTTCTTTCAAGGAATTTTTCCATTTAGTCTAAGTTGTCAAGTTTATTGGAATAAAGTTATTTATATTTCCTTATCATCTTTTTGAGGGTCTTTAAGTTCTATAGTGATGTCCTCTCTTCATTCCTGACATTAGTCATTTATGTCTTTTCTCCTTTTTTTTCTTAAAGAGGTCCGGAGTCCTCGTTGTAGCTTTTGGTGGGTAATTTTTTTTTTAATTGTTTATCTGTTTTCAACTCCATTGCTTTCTGCACTTAGCTTTATTCTTTCCTTCCTTTTTCTTACTTTGAGTTTGTGTCACTGTTTCTTAAACTTAATAAGGTGAAAACTTAAAAAATTGATTTCAGACATTTCTCCTTTCAAATATAAACATTTAAAGCTATAAATTCCCCTCTCAGCACTGCTTTAGCTACCTCCCACAGATTTTTATGTGGTGTATTTTTCATTATCTTTCATTTAGGAGTATGTTTGAATTCCTTTTATGATTTCTTCTTTAATTCATGGTTCTTTAGAAAAGTGTTCCATTTCCAAATCTTTGTAGTTCTGCAGATATTTTATTGTTATTGGTTTTTAATTAGATTTCATAGTTATTGGAAAGCAAATATATGTATTTTCCACACTTTTAAATGTACGAGATTTGTTTTATGGCCCAGCCCATGGTCTATCTTGTAGAACATACATGCGTATTCTACAGCTGTTCTATTCTATAGAATCTATAGCATTCTATAAATACCAACTGGGTCAAGGTAACTGATACTGTTGTTCAAACCTTGATTCCAATTTTTGCTTCTGGTTTACTTGCCTTAGACTAGGGAATTGAAAACCAAAACAAGAATTTGAGCCTCTGCAAGCATTAAATAAGTATGCAAAAATATGCAAAAATACTTGGTATAGGCAATGCTGAAAACACCGGTTACTTCTCTCTTCCTCTACGTCAGCCTCTCCCTGGGGTCTGATGATCGTCCAGGATGCATTTAATGAGCCAACAAGTGCGCTCTTCCTGGTCCCTGCTCCTTCACGCCAGTCGTCAGAATCTGACCCCACTGTTCTTTGATAAGTGATTCTATCTTATCTCTTGGCTGCGTTAGAAAGTACTTTGGTAGAGGATCTGTTAGGAACGTGGGCCAGACAGCCTCAGCAGGTGAGTTACAGGTGCCACAGTTTCCTTCGTTTTCATATCTTCTTTCCACGACAGACTTCACAAATGGTCACAGCCCTTCGTCCCTCTCAGAATCTATGGGAAAGGCTGCTGGTGGTCCCCCATAACCATTCTCCCCTCCTTCTTATGTGAATCCATTATTGAACCCATTGTTAAAATGAATCCCCCACATTTTAACTGGACATGAGGCCACTCAGACAATGGCATCACTTCCCAACCCCTTTTGCAAAGTGTGGCCTTGGAACTCAGGTCTGCCCAATGGGAAGTGAAGAAAAGTGGTGTGTGTGCAACTTTCTTGTTAAGCCCTTACAGTGAGTGAGCATGTCCTCCCCTTACACTTTCACCAGCTGGAGTGCAGATAGGGTACTGCTGATCTGTCATCTTGAAGCATCAAGACAGAAGAAGTTTGAATCCCTGGGAACCTTGGGAGCGTAGAACACAAGAGAGTTCTGCCTACACTGGATGACCTACGATAAGACTTTTTAAGCAAGAGTAAAGTCCAATCTTATTTAAGCCACTGCATTTGGGGGTCTCTTCATTACAACAGTCTAACCTAAATTCTGACTAATACTGAAGCTTTCCCAACTCAGATGTCCAGGGAATCTTGGCCAATGGATTGGTGTTTCACTTGAAACATGCTTGCCATACTGATTTTCCCTTTAGATCCCATTTGGGTAGACGCTCACCTTTATTTGGCCAGGAGCAATATTTGTCTTGTTTACTATCAAATGTCCTAACTATTTATTTTATGGGCTTCCCTGGTGGCTCAATGGTAAAGAATCTACTTGCCAATGCAGGAGACTTGGGTTCAATCCCTGCTCTGGGAAGATTCCCTGGAGAAGGAAATGGCAACCCACTCTAGTATTCTTGCCTGGAGAATAACATGGACAGAGGAGCCTGGCAGGATACAGTGTATGGGATCACAAAGAGTTGGACACAACTTAGCCACCGAGTACCTACGCGTGCATGCACTATCAAATGTCTGGCGTCTGATTCAATGCCCAGCTCTCAGCAGGTGCTTAATAAATACACCAACAAATTTATGGATGAATAAAGCTTATTCTTCACAAGATGTATCATTGGCCATACGACCTCTCCCTGGAATAGGAAAAATTGCCCTCCTCTGGCTCTCGACTGTCCAGACTGACTCTACTGCCAAAACACAAGGCCAAGTCACTTAACTTCTCCAAGTCTTGCTTTCCTCATTGGGAAAAGAGAACACCCACCTGGGTGCCCAGGAAGATGCTGAAGCCTTTGACCTCAGTACCTGTGAATGTGACCATTATTTTTCTCTTTATTCTTTTTTTTTAAGTTAAAGGATAATTACTTAACAATATTGTGATGGTTTCCACCCTATATCAACATGAATCAGCCATAGGTATATATATGTCCCATTGCTCCTGAACCCCCTCTTACCTCCCTCCCCATCCCACCTCTCTAGGTTGGGATGTGACCATTATTTTGATGAGGTCTTTGTAGATGTGATCAAATTAAGATTAGGTCATTAAGGTGAGCAGTAATCCAGGATCATGGGCATCCTCACAAAAAGGGGAAATCTGGACACAGAGAACTGCACACAGGGAGGACATCATGTGAAGACTGAAGTTCTGCTGCCATCAGCTAAGGAAGCACCAGATGCTAGGAGAGAGGCCTGGACCAGTTCCTTCTAGTCCCTTCAGAGGGAGCATGGCCCTGCCAACCTCTTGATCTCAGACTTCTGGCCTCCAGAGCTGTGAGACCAGCTCTTTGGTTTTTTTTCCCAAGACATCCAGTTTGTGGTGCTTTGATATGGCAGTCCTAGCAGAGTAATACACCACTTGATGGGGGTCATGTTCCCAAACTTTGGCCACCTGATGTGAAGAAGCAACTCATTGGAAAAGACCCTGTGCTGGGAAAGATTGAAAGCAAAAGGGGGGTGGGGGTAGCAGTGGATGAGGTGCTTAGACAGCATCACTGACTCAGTGGACATGAATTTGAGCAAACTCCGGGAGATAGTGAAGGACAGGGAAGCCTGGCGTGCTTCAGTCAGTCCATGGGCTCCCAAAGGGTTGGACACAACTTAGTGACTGAACAACAAAGAGTAAAATATGTAAAGTTGCTGACACAACATGTACATTGAATAAATTCAGTTCAGTTCAGGTCAGTCGCTCAGTTGTGTCCGACTCTTCACAACCCCATGGACCACAGCACGCCAGGCTTCCCTGTCCATCACCAACTCCCAGAGCTTGCTCAAACTCATGTCCACAGAGTCAGTGATGCCACCCAACCATCTCATCCTCTGTCATCCCCTTCTCCTCTTGCCTTCAATCTTCCCCAGCATCAGGGTCTTTTCAAATGAGTCAGCTCTTTGCATCAGGTGGCCAAAGTATTGCAGTTTCAGATTCAGCATCAGTCCTTCCAATGAACACCCAGGACTGATCTCCTTTAGGATGGACTGGTTGGATCTCCTTGCAGTCCAAGGGACTCTCAAGAGTCTTCTCCAACACCACAGTTCAAAAGCATCAATTCTTCAGTGCTCAGCTTTCTTTATAGTCCAACTCTCACATCCATACATGACTACTGAATCAATTACGGTGGGAATATTACTTTACTTTTCTGAGTCTTAATTTTTTAATAATAAATAAAGAAATGCAATATAGCGGGGCTGTGTGACCATGGAAAAACTTCATAATCTCTCTCTCTGCCTTAGTTTCCTTACCTACACAAGGGTAGTGATGAGAGCACCTATTTCATTGGTTGTTGTGAGAATAAAATCAGCTCAAATGTGGAGCACACTCACAACAGCGCCTGGCACATAGTAAGTTCTCCATAAATGGGATGATGATGATGATATAAAATGAGAAGGAAGAACAAGATGGTCATTTCTCCCAGGTGGTGCTAGTGGTAAAAACTTGCGTGCCAGTGCAGGTGGTGCAAGAGACACAGGTTCGATCCCTGGGTCAGGAAGATCCCTTGGAGAAGGAAATAGCAAGTTGCCCTAGTATTTTAGCTTGGGAAATTCCATGCATTGAGGAGCCTGGTGGGCTACAGTCCAAGAGGTCACAAAGAGTCGGATACAACTGAGCAACGAAGCAGCAGCAGCTAGAAAACCAGATACTATAACTGCTTTTAAAATGGTCAAGGTGAAGAACTCCTCTTTTTTCCTGTAGTTTGGCTACAGTAAGAGACTAGAGAGAAAAGGCAGACTTTTTCATGAGGTCCGGACAGAGAAGGCTGTCTAGGGAGCCCTTAGGTGCCTTTGACAGTGGGTTCAGGATTCATCTCTCTGGTGGAAACTGCCACCAGGCCTGGAGTTTGTCCCTTAATGGTTGCTTACTCAAGAGCATCCTAGTGTGAGGGCCTCTGGGTGCCCGAGTAGAGACAGATGGCCTTGAGAAGCCATCACCCTGGTGGCAATGCTTCCCACCTCAAGCGCCCGGGTGAGCCAAGGAGGGCAGAGGTCTGGGGAGGTGCCACTCAGCCCACTGTGCTGAACAACCCCAGGGGGCACTGGGGATGGGGAAGGTGATGGTGACAATCTCTGGGTCTTGCTGTGATTGGAAGACCAGCCCCACCCACACTGAGCTCAGGAGGCAGGGAGGATAAATCTGCCCTTTTTTTATTGATGCCTCCCCCTCGTCCTCCCAGAAAAATCTGATTATCTCGGCTCCGCTGGCAGGTGTCAAAATGAAATGTTTGCTCCCAGCTCTCCACTGGGGGTTGGGGGGTGGCTGGGGCCAGCTTCTGCCTTTCTGTCAACCAACTATCATTAATACCCCTCTCTTACAGTCAATATCTGATGTCACTTTTTCTGGTTTATGTGGCTTCGTGACCTTCCCCTATTTTGTTCCTAATAAAGACAGCTCCAGGGGGGGCTGGGCCTGTGGTGAGCCCTGTGTAATTCAAGGAGCATTAAATCAGAGGGAGCCCTTTCAGACAGCAGGCAGCTCCTGGGGTCAGCACCTCGGGTCTCCGGCCACTGCTGCAGCATATTCCTGTGGCTGCGATGTGGTGCTTCCTTCACAGGAGCTTCTCACTTTCTCTTAGTAAGTGTGCCTTTCAGAAGGTTCTAGTTTGGCTGCTCCCAGGGGGTATCCTGGACTGTAGGGTTATGCTCCTGTAGGTGCCCGTGTTGCACCTGGGCACACGCACACACGAAGCTCACACACACAGTCCATCCTGGCTTCCCCATCTCTGTCTCCCAAAGCCAGAAGCTTCCTGCTGTCAGGGCTAAGCCACAGAAGTTCTCAACCTGTGTCATGTACTAGTATCACCGAGGGAGCTTTAAAAAATACAGATGCCTGGAGAAAAGCGTACTAGGCACTTCACAAAAGAGGCTACCTAAGTGGCCAATAAACACATCCAGATGCTCAGCTTCACTGGTCATCCGGGAGATGCAGAACCAAGCACAGTGAGACCCTGCTGTTCACCCCGCAGGTTGGCTAAAATGAAACACAGGTGATACCAAGTTCTTCCTGGGCCATGGAGCAACCAGAATGCCCATACACTGCTGGCATGAGTTTAACTTGCACAGTCACACAGCACAAAAGTGCTTGGAAGTATCTAAACTAAAAAACACATACCCCACCCCGCCTCGGTCCAACATTTTCTTAGGAGTGTATACACAGAAAGGCATGCACAGAGCTAGCTAAACCCACCCCTAGCAGCATTCCTCATAGTAAACCAAACCATAAGGGTTTCATATGCTCATCAACCAGAGAACTGAGAAATAAAGGATGGCATATTTATACAATGAGATTCCAGAGCACATTGAGAATGAACAGATAGCATTACAAGCAACAACTGGAATGGCTCCCACGAACAGAATGTGCATAAATGAAGCCAGAATCACAAAAACTACATAATTTCAAAATTCCATTTGTATGAAGTTCACAGACAGGCAAAACTAACCCAAAATGTCAAAGGTGGGGACGTTGCTTTACTTTAGGTAGAGACTAGGAGGGGCGCGAGGGGGATTGCTGGTGGGCAGCAATGCTGTTTCTTGACTTGAGCATGTGTGTATTCGGTTTGGAAACATCCATCAAATATGTACATTTAGGATTTGCCCACTCTTCTAGAAGAATGTTATATTTCAATTAATAGACTTAAAAAGTTACCAATATCCAGACTCTACCTTCAGAGATTCTGAGACTTAAAAATTTACCAATATCCAGACTCTACCTTCAGAGATTCTGACTTCGTTAGTCTTGGATTCAGCCCTGGCAGGGGTATTTTTAAGTTCTACTGAAATGTAGCCTTGGTCTTCCCTGGTGGCTCAAATGGTAAAGAATCTGCCTGCAATGCAGGAGACTGGGTTCAATCCCTGGGTCAGGAAGCTCCCCTGGAGACGGGAATGGCAACCCACTCCAGTATTCTTGCCTGGAGAATTCCATGGAAAGAGGAGCCTGGTGGGCTGCAGTCCATGGAGTTGCAGAGAGTGGGGCACGACTGAGCGACTAGCACATTCTAAAATGTAGCCAGAGCTGAGAACCTGGGTTTAGAGAGTGGGTGTTTGGAGTCAGAGGCAACAAGCCTGGAAGACTAGTCCTCCCATGCACTTGCTTGTGTACATTACTGAGTCTCTCGGGATCTATTTCTTCTTTTCTCTTCAGGTCTGTTTCCCCTGAGGTGACATGAGAGGGTTGGACAAAGGACCCAATGACACTGAGAAGATGCCACCGGGGAGAAACAATGACAGCTATGGGGACTCGCCTCCTTTGGCTTGTCCCCTTGCCCCCTCCCTATGGCTGGGAGTCCCGTATATCATGTACATCAAGGCAGAACCATTTTGACTGATGGAAGCACAGTGGGTCCCTTGACCATGGAGGACTCTGCTACACGAAGACCAAACAGAGCCCCCACTTACACCACTTGGAGAAGTGAGCTTCCACTGGTTTTATAAGCACAGCTTCCCCACGTGTCCCTTTCCAACCTGCTATCATGAGAAAAGAGGGTGGGGTGGGAGTAAAGAAAAATAAGGGAGGAATAGCCAGCTTTTCCCTTTGTCCAGGGAGCTTTCTCAACCTTCAATATTCCTAACTCTTTAACATCTCCAGCCGAATCCCAAAGACCTTCAATTCTGGATGTGCTCTGCCAGCCAGGGAGAAGTGTGCTTTCTTCACTTCCCACCCATATCTGGGGGTTGAGGACTGTCCCCAGGTACAGAGCCTGAAACCCCACCGGTTCATCTGAAATACTCCAGTTCGATAAAGCAAGCAGCAGCAGAGCCGAGGCAAGCCAAGATGCAGATGTTGGCCAGCTCTGCCACCTTGAGAAAATGTCATCCCCTGAGCAGGGTGCGGGGAGGGGGCCAAGCTCAAAAGCTTCCTGCTCCTCCTCTGAGTTCACTGAGAATTCTGTTCCCACATTAGTCATCTGAATGTTTAAGAAGATGACAGCTGGGCTCCCAGATGGGGAAGTGGAGGCAAAAAGGATGTGGGGGATGACTGCCAATCAGGCAATGGAGTGGCTGTCTGAGGAGGTGAGCCCTTCCTCATTTGCCTCTGCTCAGGAAGCGTAGGCGGGGGCCTTCACCTCAGCACTTGCCCCAAGCTTAGCCGCCCCAGGGCTGGGGAGGGTCGTGGAGTGGAGGTCGAGTATGCCCTTTAGTGACCAAGAAATGCATAGTTAACCAAAAGTCCTCACACAGCCCACACAAGCCAATATATATTTAGTGGAAGTTAAGGAAGATGACATCGCGCAAGTCAGCCTCTGCCACAACTGAGAAAGCGTTCCTCGGAGAGAGAAGGGGATGTGTGTTTTGCCACGGCCAGTGGAGCTGAAGTACTTATCAGCTGTGAGGAGAAAATTCCATCTGCTTCAAATGCCATTTGTAGTTGTTTATCACCCCCAGACCTAAAATGTTTGCGGTTAAAAACGGAAGGAGGACTTCAGGAAGACCTGGTGAAGACCAGCATGTACTTCTTGAACATCAGCAAATACTAGCCCATATTTGCTGAGCATTCTATGCAAATGGGCAAAAAGAAAGACTAAGAAGGACAAGGTGAAGAGAGAGAGACACACAGTGACAAGCACTGAGAGAAAGATGGACAGACAGACACACACAGAGGTGAGCACAGAGAGAGACAGGCACCTAGGAGCAGAGAGAGAGCATGATGGTCTTCCACGCCCACAGCTCAGCTCAGTTCAGTCACTCAGTCGTGTCCAACTCTTTGTGACCCCACGGACTGCAGCACACCAGGCCTACCTGCCCATCACCGACTCCCGGAGCTTGCTCAAACTCATGTCCATCGAGTCAGTGATGCCATCCAACCATGTCATCCTCTGTTATCCCCTTCTCCTCCTGCCTTCAATCTTTCCCAGCATCGGGGTCTTTTCAAATGAGTCAGTTTTTCGCATCAGGTAGCCAAAGTATTGGAGTTTCAGCTTCAGCATCAGTCCTTCCAGTGAATATTCAGGACCACAGAGCAAGATGTAAATCCACAGAGAAGGACAGAGGATCCATTGACACCACAGGTAAGCAGACGACTCCTGTTTTTGTCACCTCTTCCCCTCCAGCTCTAGAGGTCCCCTGGCTGCCTCCCTTGCAGAATCCAATGATCCAGAAACTTTAACTTCTCCTTCTCCTTGCTCCAGATCCCTGTCTCCATAACTACACTGTGATGAATAATCCCCCAAATCCCTGTGTATTCTTCATGTAAACCTGTTTGGCTGAAATTGAGGCTTCTTACTATAGGACCTGACGTACATGGCTCTAAGCTCACCTGTGGAAGGAAAGCAGATCATCAGGGCCAACTGGTTGGTGGGCTTCCTGAGGGCTGGTGAGCAGAACCATGGTCCTCTCCGAGTGCCTGAATCAGATAGCCCTGTAGGATTTGGGAGAGGGGACACTGGTGGAACTACAGGTCCCAAGGGTGAGGACAGGCATGCAAGCCGAAGTGAGAGAGGACATTAGGCTATTCAGGTTGGCTGGAGATGGAAATGGAGTCAGGGAGAGGGGAGTCACTTCGGAACTGATAGTGACAGAAGAGAACTATTTCTACTACATCACAGTTTAGCCTGTGGAGGCACGTGGGGCCCTGAGGGAAAGAGACCACCAGCCGCTAAAAATCTCTCCCTGGTGTTGGGAGTGACTTGAAGGACCTTTGCATCCGTTGAGATGCTTTCAGCTGTCAGTAACAGAGTATCTAATGAAAACAATATTTATTATCTATCTAACAAAAATTTAGAGATAGACCATTTCAGAGTCTATCCACATATTGATGGGAGTGGTCAAAAAATAAATTTGAAAATAATGTTGTTTCAAACAACTAAGTTTTGGAGTGACTTGTTACATAGTATTCTTGTAACAGTGACTGACTGATACACTTCTAAAATCATATCTTGCTAGGAGTTTGCCACTCTTGTGAGGTTGGCCTAGTCTGGAGGAAATGGAGCTAGAGAAAGGGCTTCCCAGGGGGCCTCCCTGCCCCTGTGGTTGCTCTCCTTCCATCTTCTTTGCCCCCTCCTCGATCACCCACGAGGCTGAAGGAGGCTGCGGAAGCCCCTCTGCCCTTCACCTCTTACTCCTCTCATGCCGTGTAGTCCCTCTGCTGCATCTGCTGTTTACAGACTCCTTATTACAGCCAAGGCTGCACAATCCCTGGTGAGACCTCCTCATCTGTTTCTCACAAAGCCTTCTCTCTGGACCTATTTTCCTTAAGAATTCATCTCTTTGTATCACATGGTTCCAAAGAAGCTTTCTCAAGCTAGAGGCCAGCTCCTTGGAAATCCCGCCGGCCAGCCAATTGGCTGAGGCAATGAGACATTACCTCCTGCCTTTTCCCCGCGTGCCTTCGACACTTTTAATCTTTATCCATCAGCCGTCTCTGGACAGCCTTCCACAGCTTGCCCACTCCCCACTCCAGCTTCTGTGCTCCTGGAGTGGTCTGGCTTCTGGTTTCTCCTCCTTACTCAGTGTCGAGCTCTACTATGCCCTGAATTCCGAGAACACCCTGGCATGGTGCTAGAAACGAGGGCTGCACCATTCTGGGCCTGCCCTAGAGGGTATGCACGTGCATAGAGAGGCCTAGATGAGAAGTACAGATATGCCATTAAAAGTTATTACAGGGCCTTCATGTTTCAAAAAATGTTTCTTGAGTACCTCCTGTGTATAGAGCAAGGTGCTGGGCATTGGAGAGGCAGCAGTGGCCCAAACAGTTGGAATCCCCTCTTTGAGAGCTTCAGGCCCAAGTTCTTACAGCATTCTGTCCAGAGTACAGAGGTATCCAGTAAGCAGGAGTACATCTCCCTGAGGGCAGGTGTGGTCAGTGCTCCCCCACGCACTGTCCCAGCTCATGCCTGTGGGCCCCACTCAAGCACCTGTGACCCGGCTCAGGGCCTTCTCCCCATGCACAGGAGGACCCCAGCTTCCAGGGAAGCTAACGGGCCCAGCAGTGTCCAGGGATGTGCTGAAGCTGGAGGATGAATGTCCTGGTGTCCTCGCCCTCGGGTGGGACAACTGTGAGGCTCCTCTATGCAGCAACCAGGAGGTCCCCAGTGGGATGGAGACCACTTCTCCACAGTGGGAGCTGCTCATTAACACACCCAGTGGTGGCTGCCATTCCCTCTCCACCTTACTTCCCCACATCCCTGTGGGCGCTTCCAGGGCTCACATCCCAAACAAACTACTTGCTTGCCAATGCAGGAGACTCAGGTTTGATCCCTGGATCGGGAAGATCCCTTGGAGAAGGACATGGCAGCCCACTTCAGTATTTTTGTCTGGACAACCCCACGGACAGAGGAGCCTGGGGGGCTACAGTCCCTGGGAATGCAAACGAGTCAGACACAACTTAAAGACCAAATAAACTACTTGTGCACAAATCCACATCTCAGGGTCTGCTTTGGAGGTAACCCCCAATAAGCATAATACTAATGATAATTATCATCATTAGTAGTAGAGCAGCAGAAGACTGGGGCCTCATGGTGTGCCTGGCCCCTCTTTAACTGCAGTGCCTCAGTGTGTGCTTGCATGCATGCTAAGTCGCTTCATTTGGGTCTGACTCTCTGCAACCCCATGGACTGTAGTCCGCCAAGCTCCTCTGTCCATGGGATTCTCCAGGCAAGAATACTGGAGTGGGTTGCAATGTCCTCCTCCAGGGATCTTCCTGACCCAGGGACTGAACCCTCATCTCCCCTGTCTCTTGCATTGGTAGGCGGGTTCTTTACCCCTAGCGCCACATGGGAAGCTCACCTGGGTGTGCGTGGTGCGGCAATTTGCTTCACTGTGAATTGGAAGGACAATGCAGAAGCTGAAACTCCGATACTTTGGCCACCTGATGGGAAGAGCTGACTCATTTGAGAAGACACTGATGCTGGGAAAGATTGAAGGCAGGAGGAGAAGGGGACGACAGAGGATGAGATGGTTGGATTGCATCACCGACTCAATGGGCATGAGTTTGAGTAAACTCTGGTAGTTGGTGATGGACAGAGGCCTGGTATGCTGCAGTCCACTGGGTCACAAAGAGTCAGACACGACTGAGAGACTGAACTGAACTAAAAACGAGAAAACAGGCACGAGAGGGGAACTCTGGCACAAGGGGAGGACTTTGATAAAAATCTAGGGTCCCAGTTCCAGGTCTGGGAAAGTAGCTCAGGATATTGGGAAAGCTGTGTGACTCCTAAGCCTGTTTCCCCTCCTTTCATGGTGAGGATGACACTCCCGGCCTGCCCTCCACACAGGGCTTGGAAAGCTACTGTAAAGTGAGGGGTTTTACGCTCCAGCAACATAAAAGGCACACAATGCTTTTAGAGAGTATGAAGCTCAGGGTCAAAGTGAAGGTTGAAGGACCTGTGGACAGACTCCTCCCAGGCCGCTGTTCTCAGCACTGATGAGTCCATCCAGGAAGGGCAAGATCCTTCAAGGAGCAACTTCCACGTCCCAGCCACAGGAAGTTCTTATCCAGGAATCGTTATCTTCTTCTCCAAGGTCTTTGTCCTGTGTTTGCTAATACGCTTGTCTAAATTCTCTCCCTCAGACTGGGGCTCCTTGAGGCAGGACTGTGTGTGTCTCTTATTCCCACCAGTTTCAACAGTGGTTCTAAATATGGAAAAAATGTTGCCAAGACTCTTAAGCTCGGAATCCCCAGATCAGGTCCAGGGCTCTTTGAGCAGGTGTGGGAACTGGCAGTAGGGATCCTGACCTAGACTGCCATGGAGCAGAGAGCTCATGTTAAGGGAGGTTGTCCTAATTTTGTTTGTGTAACTTTCCACTTGACTTATTTATAGGTGTCCCCACTGAGTGAGTTTACAGGCAGTAGGTCTGCCAACTTTAGGGATCTCTGTGCTGGATGAGGTGGGGGTACAGGGTGGGGAAGCAAGAGGAGTGAGGGGTGACAGGAAGAAAGAAGAGGGCATTTCAGGGCAGAGCCAGTAAGGGGCACAGGCCCTGGACCCAAGCTCCCAGACTCCCACAAGAAGTTATACGGGCCAATCTGTGCTATTTCACATACTATTTTTTTTCAGAGATTTTGGTACAGGATATATTCCTGGAAGATGAAATTTATTTCTGCCTGGAGGCCTGGCCTGGCCCAAATCAGAAATGGGTAAGACAAGTTTTTGGCTGCAGACCTTACCTCGCTAGGCCTTCCATCTTGCAGGTTTCTACCTGGCTGAGCTCTTTCACGTCCTGCTCAACCTACTTGCCTTGTGTCCCCGACCTCAGGACCCTATTCTCTTCACCTCTGCCACTTTATGCTAATGCTGGGTCCTCCAGATGACAACCCCCTTGTGAGGACAGCCCAGGACCAATACCGGAGGCACTGAACACTTCTCTTCCAGCAGGGTCTGCTCTGAGAGGCTCACAGTCATTAACTTGGTTCCCCTCATAAGCTCTTTATGATGGAGCAGCCAATGTTATAACCCATTTTACAGATTAGGAAACTGAGGGACAGGGAAATCAAATGACTTGCCCAAGGTCACACCATCAGTGGCAAAGGTGGTTTAATCCCAAGCTGTCTGCTCCCGGTGGCGAGCACCTCCCAGAACTTGGGGGCTCAGAGTAATTCCTGCAACTTGCCCTAACCCCAACTGTGTTCGCTTTTCCTTCTTCCAAACAAGTGGCATCTTTGTTCATGATATAATTTTCCTTTGTTTATTGTTTACCCCTGATCCTTTGTGTTCCCTGCCAGACCAAAAATCTCCCTGAGGGCAGGCACTTCCCGGCTCCTGGAACTGGATTTGTCACATAGGAGCCATTCTGTAGAAGCCTGTGGAATGAATGAAGAAGTGATTGGCATTGGAGGCAGAGTTGGTCACCCAAGGAGGGTCTCTAATCACCCAGGGAGGCCCCAGCCAGACTCGGAGAACTGTGAGTGCATGAATGTGTGTGTGCACATCTGTGTGCATGTCTGCAAATGTGTGTGCATGTGTACAAGTGCGTGTGTGTGCACACATGTGCATGTGTGTACGAGTGTCCATCTGTGCTTGAGTGTCTGTGTGCTGTGCATCCGTCCTGACAGCGCTGGAAGCTGTCAGACTGTCGGGCTGGCTGGCCTGGGAGCAGCCTAATCATGCCTGACAGATTGATTACAGGAGAAAGTTGCTGTGTCTCTATTGAAACAGACAGGGGGAGCGTGTCTCCACTTAACCTTTCCCTTCACACAGGGATGGAGGGGGTGCAGGCTGGGGCAGGGCGGAGGGGCTGGGGTGGGTGTCCGTGAGCAGGACTGAGGAGAGTCAGCGGCGGGAGGGGGAGCAAGCCCAGGGCAGGGAGGGAGCGTGGAAGGAACAGGAGGAGAGGAGTGGTTGACTGAGGCTGGAAGACAAGGGAGGCGGACATCCGGCTGGCGTGGCAAGGCCAGGGCTTGTCTCCACGACGTGATCCAAGGAGCCCCAGGGCCATGGATGTCCCCCTTGGAGCTAAGCTTCTCCCTCTCTTGTCCTGAGGGATAGATGAGAGGGGTGATCCTACAGGGAATCTGGAGACTCTAAATCCTGGCTCTGATCATGCTCAGGAGGGTTGTGAAGGCGTGTGGTCAGGGGCCTTCAGAGCAGAGCCGGGCCCACAGCAAGGGCGATGCTGAGGGTCCTTTACCCTCAGCTAGGGGCAGAGAAGAGTGCTCAGTTGACAAGGCTGCAGAGGACCTTGGAAAAGAAAGCAGCTGTCTGCCCCTCCTCCCTCTATGGAGGGGGAAGCAGTCCAGTGCAGAGAAGGAACCCTCCCAGGTCAGTTTCTCTCCCACCATGGGTGGGATCTATTGCCTGCTGGGGGCCGAACCAGGTGAACCCTGCAAGGAGGTGGATGATGGATGAGATGGGCTCTGAGGACCATTGGTGAGGATCTTCCTGGATCTGTTCCTTCTGTCCTGGAGGCCTCACAGGAGGGGACTGGAAGGGTCCATGATAACACAGCAGACCCTGGAGAAGGAAGCACCTTACTCCACCTAGGCCTGAGGTCTTTCCCACAATCCCATCAGGGTCACAGGGAGCAAAAGAGATGCCTGCATTTTCATTCAGTCCACTCTTCCCCGGGTAAAGTGGCCCTGTTGCTTCTAGCAACCAGAGGACTAACGTTCTGAATCATTATACTTTTTAAATTAGGAATATCTAGTGGCAGATATTATGTGTCACCGAGTCACTCTTTATAGTATCTTTGTGTAGAACTTGTAAATGTTACTGGTGACTCAAAGTTAAAACAAAAACTGAACATATAGTAGTTTAACCTAAAATACTTTATTTTAGAATGATTAGGGAGGAAAATGAAACTGGACAGATCCAACAGAGGGATAACAGTGGTTGTTGCTGGGGAATCAGATCTGGGTAACATTTATATACAATTTTCTGCATCCCTTCAGTTTTATCATTACAACAACAGGCATTGCTCTCCAAACAGCAGTATGCCTGGTTTTGAATACACAAAGGATCCCAGTTCGGTAAATGAAACACACATAGCAAAACGTCTGAAAAATAAAATTTAAAAAAAGAGAAAGTAACAATGTCTGTGTTTTTGAGGCTGGGAGTGATTTCTTTTATTTTTCTCCTCTTTTCATCTTCCTAAAGCATCTGCATCACTAAAACTGAGGGTGCAGGGTGGGCATCGGCCTAGAGGGAAAGAGAAGAACAGTATTTCAAACAAATAAGGAAACCATTCCAGTCATTCCTTTCACTGGCTTCGAGAGGAAGAGAGGAAGATAATTGCTGCTCTGGGTATGGATCGGAGGCCCTTGGAATAACTCACACAATGCCATCAGAGCAACAGTGAGCAGATTTGCTAATGGCCTTCTCAAATCTGTTCCCCTCTTTGTGTCTCTGCCAGAACTCTGGTTTGGTTCTGTTCGCCCTCCTCTCAGAGGCCACATGTGCAGAGCAGGTGTCTCATACCCGGGATCAGTCGCCAGTGTTTCTCAGTGGGGCATTATTGGCATTCAATTATACAATGTATATAGCATTTCTCCACCACCCCCAGGAACAGTGTGCTCAGATGGACCCCCATATGTTAGGACTTCTAAAAACTCTTCCCCACATGTCCAAATGCCCCCCAGTGAAGCTGTTACACTTTGGTTGAGGACCACTGGCAGCCAACAGCAATGACTTCCTTTCTCTTGCCAGTGACTCAAGAAAAGCAGGTGCAACAAGTTGAACTGTGTCCCCCTCTTTACCCCCTTAAAGGGCTTCCCTGGTGGCTCAGAGGGTAAAGAATCTGACTGCAATGCAGGAGACCCAGGTCCGATTCCTGGGTTGGCAAGATATCCTGGAGAAGGGAATGGCTGCCCACTCCAGTAATTCTTGCCTGGAGAATTCCAAGGACAGAGGAGCATGGCGGGCCACAGTCCATGGAGTCACAAAGAGTCAGACGTAACTGAGTGACTAACACTTTCTACACCCCCCAAAAGATATGTTAAAGTCTTAACTCCCAGTACCTGTGAATGTGACACCCAGAAATAGTCTTTGCAGATGATCAAGTTCAGATGAGGTCTTAGGGTGGGCCCCAGTCCACTGTGACTAGTACCCTTATAAAAAGGCACCTCTAATGCCAATCATTTCTTCATTCATTCCACAAGACTGTACAGAGTGGCTCCTATGTGACAAGTCTTGTCCCAAGAGTCAGGAAGTGTCTGCCCTCAGGGAGCCTACAGGCTCAGGGAACACAGCCATTCATGAGTAAATAACAGTTCAGTTCAGTTCGGTCACTCATTCGTGTCCAACTCTTTGTGACCCCAAGAACCACAGCACGCCAGGCTTCCCTGTCCATCACCAACTCCCAGAGTCCATCCAAACCCATGTCCATTGAGTCGGTGATGCCATCCAACCATCTCATCCTCTGTCATCCCCTTCTCCTCCTGCCCTCAATCTTTCCCAGCATCAGGGTCTTTTCAGATGAGTCAGCTCTTCGCATCAGGTGGCCAAAGTATTGGAGTTTCAGCTTCAACATCAGTCCTTCCAATGAACACCCAGGACTGATCTCCTTTAGGATGGACTGGTTGGATCTCCTTGCAGTCCAAGGGACTCTCAAGAGTCTTCTCAAACACCACAGTTCAAAAGCATCAATTCTTCGGTGCTCAGCTTTCTTTATAGTCCAACTCTCACATCCATACATGACTACTGGAAAAATCATAGCCTTGACTAGATGGACCTTTGCGGACAAAGTAATATCTCTGCTTTTGAATATGCTGTCAAGGTTGGTCATAACTTTCCTTCCAAGGAGCAAGCACCTTTTAATTTCATGGCTGCAACCACCATCTGTAGTGATTTTGGAGCCCCCCAAAATAAAGTCAGCCACTGTTTGCACTGTTTCCCCATCTATTTGCCATGAACTGATGGGATCAGATACCATGATCTTCGTTTTCTGAATGTTGAGCTTTAAGCCAACTTTTTCACTCTCCTCTTTCACTTTCATCAAGAGGCTCTTTAGTTCTTCTTCACTTTCTGCCATAAGGGTGGTGTCATCTGCCTATCTGAGGTTATTGATATTTCTCCCGGCAATCTTGATTCCAGCTTGTGCTTCATACACCCCAGCATTTCTCATGATGTACTCTGCATATAAGTTAAATAAGCAGGGTGACAATATGTACTCCTTTTCCTATTTGGAACCAGTCTGTTGTTCCATGTCCAGTTCTAACTGTTGCTTCCTGACCTGCATATAGGTTTCTCAAGAGGCAGGTCAGGTGGTCTGGTATTCCCATCTCTTTCAGAATTTTCCACAGTTTATTACAAACAAGGGAAGATTATATTGCAAGCAAAGATGCTAAGTGCTTGGAACAAGGGAAAGGGAACACAGTCAGGGTGTTGGGCAGGTGGTAGGAATCACTTCTGAGTCTCCAAGTTCTAGAAGCTGCTCACTCTTGGGGGAAGACAGCCTGGGTTCAAGCCACCTGTGCCACTGATGATATGATCTTAGGCAAGTCACTTAATTTCCCTGTTTCTCAGCTTCCTCATCTATAAAATGGGTGGTAACCCTAGATGCTCCTCACAATCAGGTTATGAGGGGAATCAGGTTAATGTATGTGAAACACGCAGAGCAGGCACAGGGGAGGACAGTGTAAAGAGATCTGGGGCCAACGCCATGTGAAAACTGGATGATGCTCCACCAGCCAAGAAGGCTCCTTTTGGGGCAACCAGAAGCTGGAAGAGCAAGGAAGAATCCTTCCCCAGTAGGTTTCAGGGGGAGCTTAGCTCTGCCGAAACCTTGATTCCTGACTTTCAGCCTCTGGAACCAGGAGAGAGTAGATTTCTATTGTTCTGAATCACCCTGTTTGTGGTACTTTGTTATAGCAGCCTTAGGAGCTAATGGGCTTCCCTGGCAGCTCAGATGGTAGAGCTTCCGCCTGCAATGCGGGAGACCCGGGTTCGATCCCTGGGTTGGGAAGATCCCCTGGAGAAGGAAATGGCAACCCACTCCAGTATTCTTGCCTGGAGAATCCCATGGACAGAGGACCCTGATAGGCTACAGTCCATGGGGTCGCAAAGAGTCAGACACGACTGAGTGACTTCACTTTCGCTTTCACTTTAGGAGCTAATACAGCATGTGACCTCCTTCTGGCCAATAACATTCAAAGGAAAGTTGTCTGGGAGAAATGTTTCCCACTAATACAAAGAGACCCAAAATAAATAATGATTTATCTGATAACAATAGTTTTTTCTGCATGTGATGGTGGGAGAGAAATAAGGCTGTATATATATAATCAGCTTATAGAGTAAAGAAATGCAAAGAATGTGGGCCGTTGATGATTACTGTTGAGTCTCTGAAACAACCAATGCTGTATCTTCTCACTCTTGGGACTTCTTGTTATGTTAATAATAAATTCACTGATGGTTGAAATCATGTTTGATCTTGGTTTTCTGTTTCTTACACTAAAGTGCATTCTCAGTGATGCAACATATGGTGTCAATCAATCAACAGCCTCTCAGCCTAAGACCCATGGTGGATGTCATTGACGAGGCTGCTAACTATTGATGGCTCAGTTTAGAAGTAGCCAAACCTTATTTTATCAATATTAAGTCTATGAGCATATGTCCCTAGAGAGAAATCTGAGGAAGTAATTGGTTGCTTTGTCTTAGTTAATCTTAATTTTTCAGACATAGTCACAGAGATGAAGAGAATCACATCCTGCCCACGCAGGGAGGGAGTTTAATGTTCCTTTCGTACAGGGGCTTTCAAAGCATGGTCTGGGGCCAACAGGCCAGAATTATTTTTATAATAATACTAGAATGTTAACTTCCCTTTTCCCTTTTCCTTTCTCATGAATGTGCAGTGGAGTTTTCCAGAGGCTGCCTGACATGTGATATCACAGCAGATTGACTGCAGAAACAGGTAAGAGAATCCAGCTGTCTTCAAATAAAGCAGATTTTAGATTTCAAAATATGTGGAAGAAGGCCACTCATTCAAAATTTGTTTGGTCAAATAGTTATTTTACCTAAAAGTATTATTTATGTCAATTTGTCATGGGTTTGTTATTATTTTATAACAGTATTTTAAAAAAAAAATTCTCAGTAGATGAAAATAGATATAACTCCCATACAAGAAAGTCCTTTGGAGTCCTCAGTAATACTTAACAGTATAAAAGGGTCCTGTGAGCAAAATGTTGCAGCGATTGTGATTGAGAGACACCACGGTTGACCCAAGAAGAAAGGGCTTCTCTTATTGTTGGATCAGCAAACAAAATGATGGAAACGGGATCAGCCAGTGATAACAAAAGCAAACTTCTACAGGTGCCCGCAATGGGCCAGGCATGGCATGGAGAGCTCACACTTGTTACCTGTATCATTCTCACATCAACCATTTATCCTTTACCACCTCTGTATGAGATAGGCAGGGAGACAATCCCTAGGGAGAAAACCATGAATTCAGCAAGACAATTCTCTACCGAAAACCTCGCAGCCAGTAAGTGCGGAAGCCGGATTCAAATCTGCCACCACTGCTCATTTTCTGAATCTGGTGTCTTTAGCCTCTACGCTTTATAGAGTTAGGAACTCAAGCCAGACATTCAGCAGTATTTGAACTTCAGTTCAAGCTCTGGGCTCTCTGGGACCCGCTCGTTTGGAAAATGGGCATGAAAATAACTCAGTAGTAAGGATAAGCAGAGGTAATGATATGAGAGCAATTTGTAAACGGTAAACCTGATGGGATCATTATGACCCATCATTCCAGCTGGGCTCTCCTTTGTGGGGACCATTTTGGGGACTATTAAAACCATGGACCCACTCTTGTGATTGAACACATGTATGTTTGTTTATGCACACACATGCTCACTGGCAAGGTGTCAGATGACACATACATTTTTATAGTAATCCTCAAAGGCTTGCTTTAATCTGTAAATATTTAATTTCCTCTCTCTCACACATGCACACACATACATGCACATACATTATCTCGGTAGCTTATGTGAAGGACAGGCTCACTGAACCAGGTTTAAAAAAAAACACCAGTATCCCCACAGCGAGAATAAGGATTGGTCCCCAGTGCTGGCCAGTGGGCTGCCCTCCTCTCTGGACCACCGTCAACAGCACTTGAAAGGTGACAGTCATTTGTAGACCTCTTCTGAGTCTTTCTCAGCGCAAAGCTAAATAAGCACCATTCCCAGGCACGACTTTGTGAGGCAAGTAATAGAGTCTGAAACGATGATTAGATATTTACTGTAGCGAAAGCACTGAACTGACATGTGCTTTAACAACACTAAACGGTAAACCAGGGAGGGAAGGCGAGCCCCTGGAGACTGAGTGCCCGGGACTGACTCTGGAAGAGGAAAGCCGTGTCTCAGGCTGCAGGCATGCTGGACGCGTCTTGGCAATAGCAGTGGCCTCCTGGCCCTGCATTTGCAGAGGGGGAAGAGTCTGGCCTGGGTCAAGAGACCAGTACACCACCACCTCTCCCCAACTCTTTGGGCAAACCACATCCCCTCGCTGGGTCTCAGTTTCCTCTACTGGGTCCTAAGGGTTGATCAGATGACCCATAGAATTCTGCACTCCTTCCCAATGAGGTCTTCAGTGGTCACATCACAGTGGGGCTGGTGTCCAGAGGAGTAGGGGTGAGCGATGGGAACAAGAGTGAACTCTGGGGCCAGAGCCTTTGACCAGGTATTTTCAGGTTCCTTGGCAGCTTCCTAGCTCCCTAGAAAACCTCCTAAAGTGTGTGTATTGGGAGTGGGAGGTCATCAGAAAAAGCTCTGGGTGGCATAAATGCCAAGAAATGGAGGCAGAGACAGAGGGAGAGAGAGGCCCAAGGAGGGCATAGGAAAGCATCTCTCTGGCCCTTGTCCATCCATGATGCTCCTGCCCAGCAGCCCCCTTGGGCCGGCAAACCTTTGCTCCTGAAGCCCCTGCACTCCTCACGCCTACCTCCCCATGGCTAACTCCTGCTCCCCGACCCTCTTTATCTGTCCCCATCCCTCCCCATCTTCTCAAGCTATTGGTCTGGTCTCTTGGGAACCCCAGAGCTACACTCCTGCCTCACTTGCAGTAACTTTCTGGTCCCAAATGTTCAGACAAACCTCATTCTCTGCTCTTGCCCACTCTGTGTGTAGCAGAAACAGATTATGCTTTGCAGTCGGAAAAAAAACGTCTATCACCAGTGCTGGACCTTCAGGCAAGATCCTCAGTTTTCTTATGTGTAATTCAAGGCTAACAAGGATACTTGACAGAATGTTTTGGTGATTATACACGAAGGTATTTTGTCAGCCAATATGACATTAGTTCAGTTCAGTTCAGTCGCTCAGTCGTGTCCGACTCTTTGTGACCCCATGAATCACAGCACGCCAGGCCTCCCTGTCCATCACCAACTCCCGGAGTTCACTCAGACTCACGTCCATCGAGTCAGTGATGCCATCCAGCCATCTCATCCTCTGTCGTCCCCTTCTCCTCCTGCCGCCAATCCCTCCCAGCATCAGATTCTTTTCCAATGAGTCAACTTTTCGCATGAGGTGGCCAAAGTACTGGAGTTTCAGCTTTAGCATCATTCCTTCCAAAGAAACCCCAAGGCTGATCTCCTTCAGAATGGACTGGTTGGATCTCCTTGTAGTCCAAGGGACTCTCAAGGGTCCTCTCCAACACCACAGTTCAAAAGCATCAATTCTTCGGCACTCAGCTTTCTTCACAGTCCAACTCTCACATCCATGCATGACCACTGGAAAAACCATAGCCTTGACTAGACGAACCTTTGTTGGCAAAGTAATGTCTCTGCTTTTGAATATGCTATCTAGGTTGGTCATAACTTTCCTTCCAAGGAGTAAGCGTCTTTTAATTTCATGGCTGCAGTTATCTACGTGCTATAATTTAGCAACACCATACTCCATTTATTTTATTGTCATTATCTCCCTCCCAGCCTTCATGGATATGGTGAACTTTGCACTCACAGGCATGTTTTGAGGAGAAAGCCAGTTTCTCTTCCAGGGGATCCTTTGCTTTCACACACACACAATTGAAGCTCCAAAAGTGGAACTTGGGAGAAGACAGGTGAAGAAGAAAGAGTGGTACATGTCATAGGGAGGAAGGAAGGATGGGGTGGGGGAGACAGGAGAGGAAGGGACAAGGGGGATTCTTCTGTTCCTGCCCCTGGGTTCTCTCACTTGAATATCCATTACTGGGTTAGAAGAGACTCATTACTGCCTGGATTGTGTAAAAGGACTCCTGGAAGTATCCCCTTCCCATTTCCTTTCCTGGATATTCTTTACTTCCTCCATGGAATCATTGCCCGGATCAGAATGAACCATGAGCAAGACTGAGTGTCTAGGCTGGCAGCTATGTGAACCCCAATTCTTCCAGCTTCTCCACCCAAGCTTACTTTTGGGGGGAGAGGGCTTGGTAATACACAAAGATGGAAGGAAAATGTCCCCTCCAGCTGGCCCTTTGGCACCCCACGAGACAAATGCTTGTGTTCTCACTGCCTGAGTCACACAAACGCCAGTAAATAGCACAAACATTGAGCCACACATCTCACATTTATAGCTGCCATTCTACCAGAATCCTTAAGCAGTTCCTTGGGTCCGTTTCTTTGTCAACAGGTGGAGTGGCCAGGAGAAGGGTCAGCACCGTGTAGCCACCCTGGGCCTATGCTCAGAACCCAGGGCCATTAGCCAATGGCAGTAGGATCTTAGCACCTTGACACAATACACCAACATGCTGGAAGTCAGGCTGGTGGTAACTGTCTATGTGGTGTCTAGGTTCCAAGGAGAAAGGATGACATCTTTGCTTTGGTCTGTACAATATTCAGCCTGGGGCAGGAGAGAGGCATCAAAAAACCAGAGGACACTTGGCAAGGGCCTAGGCCAGAAGGTGTTGGAACAGAAGATGGATAAAGGGGAGGAAAAAGGGTGAGACTGAAAGGTAAGGGTGGAAAGGAAGGAGGCAAGAGGACAGCAGGTCTAGGTTGCTTTCTCGCCTCCTTCCCCAGCTCCAGTAGAAAGGGAGAGTCCTTACTGAGAGCCACCAATATTGTGGACATGTTTCCTACAAATCACCTTGGAGAGCAAGTGTGAGGTTCTGGCAGGCACATCAGCACCTTCCGTGCCCTTGAAAGATTAGTCCTCTCTTTGGAAATGTCATCCGGTCAGATGAGCAGAGAGGGAGGGAGGGGACATCCAACCAGACATGATCCCTCTCCACAATCAGCTGCATGATCCAGCTGGTCCAGATGCCTCTCACCTCACCCTCTGACCTGGTGAGAGCACAACCTATGTCTACATAGGCAAAACAATGAACATTTCCACACTTAGGTATAAGTTGTATACATGGAAGGTGAACAAGGTCACTCTCTCTAGGGGAAGGTTTCTCAACCTCAATGCTATTGACATTTTGGGCAGGATGATCTTCTTACTGGGGGGCTGACCCTGTATTATAGGATGTTTAGTCTCATCCTTTGCCCCTTCCCACTAGACGCCAGTAGAACCTCGCGGGGGACAACCAGAAAGGTCCCCAGATATTACCAAAATTGCTCCCCTTCATGGAGAACTGCTGCTGTCGGAGCCATCTGCTTCCTGGAATGAGTTTTCAGCAATGGTCACTCTACCTTCTTGGGTCTCTGGGGGACACGCCTCACAAGTTGGCCTCCATGGGTAGCCCCTACCCTGTCCCATCTCTGATGATGCATCTTCCAGAAGCACCAGGGAGGAGACAGTTGGTGGAAACATCAAAGATGTATATTTTTATTTTACTGCTGGGTCCACTCTGCTGACAGTCCTACAAAAGCTGGTAGAGACCAGAGATTAAGAAGCTGTAGTGTTGGTCAATGAGAGGCATAAACAGAGAGGAAGATGCTGACTGGGCAAAGCAGACAATCCATCTCTGCATCTGGGCATGGGGACCATCCACCCCTGGAGACTTCCATCAGGTCCCCAGTGCAGGCAGAAGCAGAAGGCATCTGGGGGGCTGTGTCTACCTGGGTACCCTTGGTCTTGATCAGGCCTCTCCCTGCCTCTGTCGTTCCATCTACACAATGGAAAGAGCAGAACTTGGAGAACCATCCAGTGTTTCTGCCCAACTCTGATGAACCGAGTTCTAAGATTCCCTAAGATCATGATTAGAAAAAGTCTGATCTTGTGGTGCATTGAGGATGTGCAGAGCACGCTATGAATTCCCCCAGGTTACCTCTTAATTACCTGAACGGATATAGGCAAGCATTGCTAACTCTAAAGGAAAAGATAAATCCAAAGTTAATCTGCCTAGCCATCAAATGCTACACGATTCTCTCCTTCTCTCCCCACTCTGCCTCTCTCCCTCCTCGCCTCCCTCTACGCTCCCCTCCAACCCCGCCCTCCCACCAATCACAACAAATTGACTTGGAGCGGAGGGCCTGTCAGGAACATTATCTGCCTGTTCAGACCGAAGGGGTTTTCTTTGTGCATCGTGCCATGATTCATCTTCAGAAAGGATCGATTCCTGGGCGTCCATCTCTGCGTCTGCAGAAAAACTCTCTAAAGCGGCTGCTTCTCCACTCCGCCTGGACCTCGGCTCTCATTGGGCAGCAACAGCTCTGCGGTTTGTTTGCTTCCGCCCCTCCAGGAGAAAAATTTACCCAGGGGTGGGAGGAGATGCTGACACCACTGAGGCCCAGCTAAAAGCAGCTCCTCGGAGGAAACGAAGCCAGGACAATGGGCCCTCGGAGGAGAAGCCCAGCCAGCACCCAGCCCCCTCCAACCACTCGAAAGGCGAGACTCCCACCTTGCGTGTTCCACACTGTGATTATTTATGGACAGGTAAAGTGTCCTTCAAGCAGCCCATTCTTCTCAACAAGCTGTAAGGCTGGAGAGGGCAGGCATCAGCCCAAACCAGGCTGCTCAGGGAGAAGATGGAGGGCTTTGGGGGCTGGGAGAGACCCCCTTCATCCTCCCTCACTCACTCAGCTCGCCTTTCAGGCTGACCTTGAAGAGTGGAGGCTGGCTCGGATTTCCTGCGTTGTGTTCATCCCCTGAACTGAGGGCTGTGTGCTCCAGAACAAGGGGAGGCACACAGGGCTTGCTGGGAGGGCTGACTGAGACCGGGTCCAGGGTCTGGGCAAAGGCAGAAGGGAGGTCTCACCTGGTGTCCCGCCACCCTCCCTCCCTGGACCTTCTCTGCAGGGTCCCTACCTCTCCTATCTCAGGGAATAAGATTGGACCTCAGAGTGTCATCTGAACAGAGTGGCAAAAATGTGTCAGTGACATCAGACCCTGCTATGATCAGACATCCCTCAGTGTCTCTGTCACCCCCTGGACTCCCAGGAAGAAGACCCTTGCCCTGCAGACAGACTGCGCACAGTGTCAACACACTCCATTCCCAGGGCTTAGTGAGCAGAGATCAGTAGTCAAGCCACTGGGATGAGGCCAAAGCACTCTGGACGCCCTTCTGGCTGAGGTCAAGGGTGGGGCTGTGGGGTTCCCCTGGGGCCAAACCAAAGGTGATGGGGATTTCCTAAACATTTCTAACAATGATGATGGTGGTCCTGAGGCCCCTCAGTCTGAGCTGAGGCAAGACTGGTGCTTCGGGAAAGGATTTCTTAGTAGCATGGCACACTGACCTGGGTCAGATTGACCATATCTCTGGTCACGTCTTTCATGGAATACATCACTCATCAAAGATCAGAATGGGAGTGGACTGACTTGTGAATAACTAACCACACACAGTAGCCTAGGGAGAAGGGCACCTTTGTTCCTGGAGTTAGTGATTAAGAGGCTGGTAATAAAGAATTGGACCCCTGTGAGTTGGAGAAACAGGGATTCCAGGCTTGGAGGGGATCATGGCAGTTAAGCACTCAATCTCTGACATTAGATGGCCTATGTTTGAGTCCTGGCTACAGAACCAACAAGCTCTGCAACCCTCGGCAGTCCACTTAATCTCTCTGTGCTTCAGTTTCCTCGACTGTAAAATGGGGCTAATAATAGCAACCCACCTCCTAGGTTTGCTGAGGGGATATAATGAGATAATAGAACAGTGTCTGGCATATAGTGAATTGTATGTAAGTATGACTTGCTATTATTTTTATAGTTATTATTGGACTCAGAGAACTTGAATTTGATTTCTACCTGACTCCAAGTCCAGGCTTCGAGCCAGAGACTTAAATTCTTTAGGCTTTGGCTTCTTGTATAGCCTGGTTCCTGCCTCCTGCAGTGGCTCTATGTGTTAAAGACATCAGCCTCTGCTGTGACCAGCTCTCTTCCACCCCCACCTCTGCTCCCCAGCCCCACGCCCAGCACTGTCTATCATTTAAGACCAGCTCTTTACTGGTTACTGTAAAAGTTCAGTTCAGTTCTGTAGCTCAGTCCTGTGGAACTCTTTGAGACTCCATGGACTGCAGCACGCCAGGTTTCCCTGTCCATCACCAACTCCCGGAGCTTGCCCAGACTCATGTCCATCGAGTCAATGATGCCATCTAACCACCTCATCCTATGTCATCCCCTTCTCCTCCTGCCCTCAATCTTTCCCAGCATCAGGGTCTTTTCCAGTGAGTCAGGTCTTCTCATCAGGTGGCCAAAGTATTGGAGCTTCAGCTTCAGCATCAGTCCTTCCAGTGAATAGCCAGGACTGATTTCCTTTAGGACTGACTGGTTTGATCTCCTTGCTGCAGAAGTGGACACTGACATCTCGAGCCTCACCCTGTGCTGCTGGTGGTGACACAGCAGCTGCCCTTCCTTCTCCCTTCTGACACACCTATTTTGGATGGGGGTATGGGATGATGGACAGGGAGACCTGGTGTGCTGCGATTCATGGGGTTGCAAAGAGTCACACACGACTGAGCGACTGATCTGATCTGATCTGATGGCAACTCACCCCAGTATTCTTGCCTGGGAAACCCCATGGACCGAGGAGCCTGGTTGGCTGCAGTCCAGGGAGTCACAAAAGACTCAGACAGGACTTAGCGACTAAACAACAACAAGTCCCAAGCCGCAGGGGATGAAACCTGTTTAGTCTAACTCAGTCCTGAGAATCCCATTCCCTCTCGCCAGTGATTTAGGACTGGTCATGTAATCCTGCTCTGGCCAATGAGATGACAAAGAAGCCTGGAGGGGCCGTGGCCTGGGAAATATTCCCCTCCCCCCAACCCACAAGGAGGGATGCCCCGTCCCCTCAGCTGCTTGGGAGCTGGGCAGCCGTCTTGCAACTTTAAGGGACAGCGTGGCCCCAGGCAAAGTGGACAGGCAAAAAACAGAAACAAAAACATGCTGGGCTCTGGTGACGTCTCTGCACTGCCCCAAACCTGGAATTACCTCCTGTGGGCCTCTGGTTATGTGACCTGAATAGACCCCTACAGCTGAAACCCTTGGCCAGATATTTGATTACTTGCTGCCTGAGAGATTTACCCAAAACAACTCTCACTGCTTTATTTCTTCCTAAATCTCCCTCTGATGCTGGGAGGGATTGGGGGCAGGAGGAGAAGGGGACGACAGAGGATGAGATGGCTGGATGGCATCACCGACTCGATGGACATGGGTTTGGGTGAACTCCAGGAGTTGGTGATGGACAGGGAGGCCTGGCGCGCTATGATTCATGGGGTTGCAAAGAGTAGGATATGACTGAGCGACTGAACTGAACTGAAACCCCATGAGGCAGGGAATTCAACCAACACGGAGGCAACTATATTCCCACGCTCAGAACAGCCACCCTGGGGACACTTGAGGAACGAAAGCGTTCTTCAGGTCAGGTCTCAATGACCAATACACAATTAACTGTGACTCACCGCATATGTCAAGTCAAAATATATTCACTATCTAACCTGAAATACCATCATATGACTTTTTCCAGGGAGATGAAATTCCAATAATATCCTATAGAAAACTCCCCCATACGCAGATTGACACTTGCTTTCTTTTCTTTCCTTCCAAATAGAGATAATAACAGATGGGACTTTAAGAAACCTCCCCTGCAGGGCCCTCGAGTGTGTGATGTTGGGGTATGTGGAAGGAATGGCATTTTATACCTGGGAGGCTGCCTTATAAAGGATGCACAGACAATGAGCTGACTCCCTGGGAAGTGGGCAGCTCCCCTAAAGCCTATTCCTACCACCGTAGGAATAGAAGACAGGAGACTGATCAAGGGTCCCGGGACTGATAGAGGTGGGTTTTCAACTCCTGATCTACATTGTCTGTGAGACCCTGGACATTTCACTTCACTTCTCCGAGCTTCATATACTCAAGAGGTAGGTGATGTCACCTAGATTTGTTGTGAGAATGAAAGGTGTTTAGAAGCGGTTAGGGAAATCGCAGCTACTGTTAGTACTCTGATGCCACTGAGGCTTTAGATAAGGTGATCTCCAGCAGAACTACAAATCCCCATGGAGGAGCAGGCAGCGGTCACCAAAAGGGAGGGGACTGGCTATATCCACCCACTGAGGCATCCAGGCTGAGCGCTAGGGGCTCTGGGCGGCACTAGCCATCCAGGGAAACCCCTCTGTGCTTTTGGGGGCAGACCTTGCCATGGATCTGAGTCTGCAGCTGCCTTGCTTGGATCCTTGGACAGTGGGAGGAAGCTTAGGGCTCCATGGGGTGAGATCCTAGAGGATCGGGATGGACATTCCTCAAGGGAGCATGGAGTAGTAGGTTGTGTTTGGTAGCCAGAGGCACTGGAGGCTTTATTTCAGCTCTGCCCTTGGTTGGCTGTGCTACCTGGGGAAGTGTGCTTAACTGGTACACGCCTCAGGTGTCCCATTTGGAAGACGGAACTCATAACCTCTCCATCATAGGAGTAGGTGGGATTTGATGGAGATGCCAGCTCTTAGTGACTCGTGCCAGGGCCCCTCTCCCTGACATCTGTGGGCATCCCAGGCCTGGGCTACCCTCTGGAAGGGCCCAGTGTGTGGGGGAAGGGAGAAAATGTTCTGAGTTGAGGAATGAGCAAAGTGGCTCATTTTCAAGTCCAATTCCCCATGTTAATGAGTTTTGCTGAAAAGCCCCATGCAAGCACTTTTCCTGCCATTTTGCCAGATTTGATTCTCGCTGATAACACAAACACGGGCGGCTGCTCGAGATAGATTACTGCTGTTGGCAGTGGGACAAAATGGTGCCGGTAAACCACTGGGCCCGGGGCAGAGCAGAATGGACTTTGTTCTGATGGGGGTCCCCATTTTGATGTGTTTCTCCTTCACCAGCCCTGGCTTTCACCCATCCTGTCCGGGTACGCCCAGCAGACAGGTAGATATAATCTTCAACCTAAGGGATCACGTTGGAAGAGGAAGGGAGGAAAGGAAGTGCTGCACTTCCTTTGAGGCCACACTGGGTCTTTGGAAGGAATCATCGTAAGACCTAGGGCCAGTTACCAGGTTACCTGGCAACAAGCAGGACACTGATGGAGCAGGATGCTGAACTGGTTAGCTTTGATGAAGGAGGGGCATGGGAAAGAGGGGTCACACAGGGCTGCCTGTTGGGACCCAGATCACATTGCAGGCTTTTGTAACTCTATATGATGGAGAAGGGCTCTCGGACTTGGAAAAGAACTTTGTAGCTTTGGTTTCCAAGAGGGCTGACTCCACCCTCCTCACCAGCCAAGAAACCACAAGGCAAGTTTTCTCCCACATCACTCAGCCTCATACTCCACCCATCCCACACACTTCAACAGGACGAGAAAACGGGGGCTGCGGTTGCCGTCAGTGCCGGGTGAGCAACATAAAGCAAACGAAAAACCAAACGGGAGTGAAAATCACCCAGCCGCCTTGCAGACAATCATTGCCATCTTTCACAAGAAACTCCAGTCATTTTCTTTAAATGGAAGATTCTTATCTGAAAAAAAGCTTTACATGTAACTTGAAGGCAAATCAAATGAAGAAATAAAGGCTCTAATATAATTCTAACTCTGGCCCCAGAGGAATTCTAGATAAACACACATTTTAGGTTTCTCTTCTGATATTATATCTTCTAAAATAAGATATTTTAGACATAAAATATATAATGAATAACACAATGAACATCATGTATCCAGCAACCGCTTTATGAAATAAACATGACCGTTTCAATTGAAGCTCTTTTTAAACTCTGCCCAGTATTGATCCGTGTTCCTGTGCCCAGGGCTCCCACACCCCCGATCTGGCTTGTGTCTGTCATGCCCATCCTGTATGGGCTTGTGTGCTCTTACCACGATATATGTATTCATAAACAACACATAACACTGGTTTATATGTTTTTCAACTTTGTACAAATAATATTATATAGGAACCCACTCCAGTATTCTTGCCTGGAAAATCCCATGGACAGAGGAGCCTGGTGGGCTACAGTCCATAGGGTTGCACAGAGTCAGACATGACTGAAGTGACTTAGCACGCACACATGCACATTATTAATTGTATGTGCTTTTTCTTTACAAAATATTACGTGTTTGAGGTTTATCTGTACTGAATCAGCAGCTCTGATCCAATCATTTCTCTGTCATGTAGATGGCCATTTTGGTTTTCTCCAATTGTTGCTATTGCAAACAAAGCTTAATGAGCATCTGGGTTCATATCTCCTTGTGACACATGAGAGAGATTCCAGGTACACACCCAGGAGGGGAATGGTTGGGTGAGGTGTGCACCCAGACACTTCTGCAAGCAGGTTAAATGGAGCAAGTGAGGCAATGCCACAGAGACCCGCTGGTTGAGAACCTCGATGGTCTGCATCACAGGAGACACTTTGCCCAGGGGCAGGGGCATCCACACTCACAACATCAGACCATGATCAAAGTATCCAGAAACTTTATCCCAAGAGAAGGATATACGGTGAAGGGGGGTGGCCGTATGCGTGAGTGGCTTTGTGTGTGTGTGTCTCTGTCTGTGTGGTATGTATATGCAAATGTACATGTAGGTGTCCCCACACTCCTGTATGTGTGTGTGTGTACGTGTGTATAATATCCATGGGAGCAGTGTCCAAAAAGTGCTGCCTTTTTGGCAAGCGCATCCTGGCACCTAGAAAACTGCCTAGATCATTCAATAAGCATTTATTGGCTGAAAACCCACCATGTGTGGATATGTGTATGTACACCCTGGAAACAGGTGTGCATCCCAGGTCAGGGGGGTCTGAGAGCTGGGATGCTGTGGCTGGGAGCGGAGACATGGCCTGCACCACAACCCTTCAGTGCAAATGGAAAAGCACACCATCAAGCCATGAAGAAAAGCCAAAAGTTCTGAAGCTTGAAACAGACGGTGCACCCCCTCTGCATTTCTGGGCAAGGACCTAAGAGGATGGTTCTTGGTAATTAAACAAAGGACAAAGCCAAAAGAAAACCCAGAGGACGGTATTTGGTCATCTTCTCCACAATAATAAAAGTCCTCCTCAGCAAGTTTGAAGAACCAGCACAATGGAAGCCAAAGAATAACAAATAGAAGCAAAAGGAATGAAACAGACAAGACAGGAAAACCAGTGCTGGCAAGTGATAAGCAAAAGTCAGGTCTTGAGTAACCGCTGAATTGGAGGGAGGCTCAGTTCTCTGGACTTTGCTTGTCACCCAGGCTACAGCAGTTTGGGCGACAACGAAGAAGAGATAATCGTCTCAGCTGCTTCTGGCTTTGTGTCCCCGTAATAGGAATATGCCAGGCAACAGGGATTCCTCTAGGAGAGATGATGAGGTCAATAGACAGGAAGAGAACCATGTGGGGGACCAGGATATGTAAGCGGCTGGGAAATATAGGTGAGCAGGCATGCTCATGGTTCAGTATCAGGGGTCTGACTGCCAGCTCAGCAGGGAGAAGGCGCAACCCATTGGTCGGAGTAAAACAGTAGACTTCTGGCCTCCGGGTCAGTTACTGGCAAGAACAAGGCAAGACAAGAGCTAGTTGGAGGGAGGCTGCAGGTTCTGGAGCTGGAGAAAGTGAAAGTGTTAGTCACTCAGTCGTGCCCAACTCTTTGCGACCCCATGGACTATAGCCTGCCAGGCTCCTCTGTCCATGGGATTCTCCAAGCAAGAATACTGGACTGGGTAGCCATTACCTTCTCCAGGGGATCTTCCTGACCCAGGGATCGAACCCAGTCTCCTGCGTTGCAGGCAGATTCTTTACAGTCTGAGCCACCAGGAAAGTTCCTGGAGCCAGAGGGCCAGGGTCAAATCCTGGGGCTGCCACCTACTACACATGCGCCCTTGGCAAGTTACTCGCTCTCTCCATGCCTAAATTTTGTTACCAGTGAAATGGGAATGACATTAATAGGTGACATTGATTTGGTGCCTACCACAAGCCAGGTGTTGCCCTCAGAGCTACTTACACATCACATAGGCAGGTTTCCTAGCGCAACCTACTTCATAGAAGAGGAAAGCAGAGCTCAGAGAGATGCCTCCTGGAACTGTTGTAAGAACCTCAAATGCACGACACGTGCAAAATGCCTCACACAGCTGTCTGTGCTGGGATTGTGGCTCTGTAGTGGGGCCGGGGCTCAGGCCAGATGCCTGGACGGAGCCGCAGCACAGGAAATGGTCAGGCTACCCGTCTTACCTGGGGATCGAGAAGGGCAGGTGCCAGGTCTCAGAACCAAGGCAGGACCTGCTTTTGAGACCCTAGCCTGTCTGTTTACTTCTCCAACGCCCTCCCACCAAAGGCCTGCTGTGGACTAGCCACTGTCCCCCACTCGCTGTGTGTCTTTTCCTGTGCTTTCCCAGGCGGCTATGATTCACTCACTCTGGGAATGATGCCGCCTGCCCAGATGGCTCAGTGGCAGAGCTGGGTTTCCAACCCCAGCCATGTCCCCCGCTCAACCCTCGGCTCTCTCCCTGGCCCCACGTACCCGCTTCCATCTTCTCTGCCCGCTTTACTGATACCTCGACTTCAAGTTGTATCTGCTTCCAACTCCACCCACCCTGCCCCCCGTCGTGATGGAGACAACCTGATGGCAGGGCCGTCTCACAGCCCTAAATTTTAGTTTGAAGAAGCTAAGTGTGTAAGCATTTTTAAACACCTTTAAAAATGAGATAATTTGCTCCCATAAAACCTAAGTCTCACTCTTGCAAGGTAATAGGGTAGGCCTGTGCCTGGCATGCAGAGTGCCTCGCTTGGTACTTTGCCACAGTCAGACTGGCATAGTGACCAGAGCAGGAGCTCACACAGACAGACAACAGACAGTCACGGGACACACGTGAGACGATGCACGCAGAGACCAGCCCGTGCCATCTGACGCAGCACGTGCCACACGCACAGACTCACAAACACAACACAGGGAAGGCTGGCTCGTGGCACACACTCGGCCCTTACACAGCACACTAACTCCACGTGCAAAGGCCAGGAGAGGTCCCCTCCTGTCGTCTCTGCCTGTTGGGGTGCAGGCTGTGGTTGAGAGTTGAGTGGCAGCCTTCTCTCCAGTCTAGGAGGACCCGTCATCCCCTGACCCACGCCAGCCGCGGTGCTGAAGGTGGGGTGGAACCGTGGGAGAGGCGGAGAGTCTAAAACACAGATGTCCCACCTCCCACCAACCTCCCATAGCTTTGGTTAATCTCTGACCCTGGTGACTAGATCTATTTATTTCCAGCAGAATAAATAATCAATTAGTATCGATTTTCTAAATAAAACACCGCTTTGTGCGCTCTGGCACAAGAAGCAAGTGCTGGGGGCTAGAGTTCTGAAGAAGGAAACCGCTTGAGTCTCTGCCTCTAGCTGGCCTTTGAGTGGCCACCTGGTCCCTCCCCAGAGACCAGGGTGGGATCAGGGGATTGGAGGCATGGGACCCTCACCCCACTCCAGGAGACCCCCCAGGCTCCTGATGTCTTCCTCCTTTACCCAAGACCTAATGGCCTTTAAACCTTATTGGGTAAGGGATCCAGATCAGTGTTTTGCAAACTTCTCTTTGTTATCACCCTGGGGATCTACCATAGATAAACAGTAATTAACGCTACAGATTTACCCTATATCCCTGGAGGCCACGAGCCATTGTAATAACTGAGATGATTCCTCTTCCTCCCTGGACAGAACCAGCCTGTAATCCCAGGGACCAATCTTTCCCTGATTGAAATGTTCCTGCTCTGTTTCAGTGGGCCCCAGGAGAGAAAGCTGCCAGCCCTTTTAAAGGGAGGTCAGAGGGGGCCTGTTCTCCCATCAGAAAAGTTGGGACCCAGAGAACCAAAGGCAAAGGGAGCAGCATGGAGTCCAGCCAGAATGATTAGGTCTCTGGAGGTTTCTTACAGGAAAGAAAATGAGCTGACCTTCCTGGTCTCCAAAAAAAAAATAAGGAAACTGCAGCAGTGGAGACGGATGCAGGTGTCAGGAAGCACTTCCTGGCACCCCAGAGCTGATAAGTACCATGGGGGCTTGAGGTCATTACTTGTTTATTGATTGGCCGAGAGCAAGAGGGAAGCATCACAGAATGGATGAAAAAATGAGGTGTGGCAGGGGGAGGGCACAGGCCCACGGCTCACTGCTCAGCACCCTCCCTGATTGGCTCTGAGACTGTGGGCGAGACACCAAAGCACCTCTCTGAGCCTCAGTTTTCTCACCTGCAAAATGGGGTGAAACCTATCTTCGAGCTTGGTGGTGAGGGTGACACTGTAGGATGCCTAGCACCACCTTTGCAGATTCTCCGCCAAAGTGAGCTTTTGTTTGATTTTCTTTCCTTTGATATCCTTCCCAGGTTTACTCTCCAGCCTTCTTGAGCCTGCTCCATCTTCTCCCACAGCATCTTTAAGACAGTCAGGGATCCCTGAGAGTGTATGCATCCCCAACCCGCTGTGCACAGCCCTGAACTTGGCGTAAAACACAGGACAGCTATGTTTTACGGAAAACTAACCATGTGTCAGGCATGGTACCAGGCATGGTACCAGGCATGAGATAAGGAGCTGTTTCATGTAATACTGTTCTGGTTTTCTGTTGCTCCCTACAAATACCCTGGAACTGTGACATAAAATAATACCAGTTACTTATTTTTCTCATGAATCTAGGGGTTGACCGGGCTCAGCTGAGTCATTCTCACTCAGGGTTTGTCCCTGATGAGTGCTGGTCAGATGGGGTAAAGGCATCTCACTCAGCAGACAGTGGATGCTGGCTGTCACCTGACCTCAGCTGGGAGAGGAGAAAATGCCCACACGTGGCTTCCTCACAGGAGACAGACACACAGACAGAGAGAGTTTTATGACCCAGCCTTGGGAGTCAAGCAGCTTCACTTCCACAACATTCTTTCCACTAGAAGCAGGTCACTGAGTTCAGTCCTCAGTCAAGAGGGGGAAGTGAAAGTCTTGAAGGGAGAAGTGCCAAGGGTTTCAGATGTGCTTTAAAATCACAGTCATTCATAAAAATCCGGCAACTTATCCAGTATTGTCTCAATATATAGAAGAGGAAGTTGAAGTTCAGAGCAGTTTTGTAATTTGCAGAAGAAACCGTTTCACTCTCAAGTGGAGAAAGAGTTCTGCCTTCAGGCAACTTATATAAACGAGGAGACCTACCCAAGAGGGTATCTCAAGCAGAGGGAAGCCATCAGGGAGCTCCTCTATCAGGGGAGCCCCAGTTAGGGGAGCCCCAACCCTGCCTTCAGGGAGCCCCAGTCTGAGGGGAGACACAGCCTTGCCCTCAGGGATCTCTCAGCTTGATGAAGGGCTCAGAGTCACTTAACTTCAGGGATTTTTCTGGTTCTTTCTGCACTCATTGATCATAGCTTCTTGATTTCTTCATTACATTGGATGATACTTGGCTTCATCGCTTGCTTTGGAATATGGAGGGTATCTCTATCAATGTCTTTTAATTAATTTAATTAATTAATTAGGCTGCACCAGGTCTTGGTTGAGGCATATGAAATCTAATTCCTTGGCCAGGGATGGAACTCAGGCCCCTTGCATTGGACCACTGGGCTATGAGAAAATCCCAGAAATAAAATGAATTAAAACTTTTCTATGTCTACAGGTCAGGATTTCAATCCTCATGTACTGGAAAGAAACTTGGACTGGGAGTGGGGTTTTACTCCCAGCCCTGGAAATAACCTAGGAGACCACTTTCCTCCTTCAGACCTCCATCCACACCATAGCAACCCCCTGGCATCATTAGAATCAGTGACATGTCAAAGACAAATCCTGAGCATGGAACACATAGCTGAGCCAGGGTTAGAACCCAGACCCTACAAGGTGCACAGCCCAAGGCTGTTTGAGGAACATTTCCACGGGAGGGCAAATCAAGGGGGTGGAAGGTCCTAGTGGGTTTCTGGAGGATGGTGAGAGTCAGAGTGGAGCTGGTGAGGAAGAGCAGAATTCCCACTCATCCCCGGGGAGGTGCCGGGTTCCACGCTTTCCTCCACATGCCTCCTCTTCTGACTTGGTCTCCAGAGCTCCCAGGGCCTCTGCCCTCCTGCAGCAGGTGTGGGGAGGTGTCATATGTACATTGGGACAGGACTCTGAGGCTGGAATTTGTAAGGAGCTGGAAAGAGACAGGAATTCTTGATAAGGCATATCTCCTCTCGGAGTCCCATCTCCTCATCTGAATGCTGGAGACAAATCCACACCCCATGTCCGCCCCACAGTGTGGTCGCAGGGGTGAATCACCCTGCGCTGGTGTGCACCTACCTGATGGGAGGAAATTCTGCTGAGGTTATGTTTGTTTTAAATTTTCACAGCAGCGTTTGGAATCTTGTTCCCATTTTGCAGAGGGGAAGCTGAGGAGGTTCACCTGGAAGAGCTAAGGTCTTAGCTAGGTAGGAGTGTCAGAGTCAGCACAGACTTTCAGCATCTATTCACTCACTCGGCAAATGCACTTTGCCACTCCAGGTACTGTGTCGGACCCCAGGCAGAAAGCACTGACCCAAGGGCCTGGGTCTTGCCCTCCTGAGGTGACAGTTTGGAGTGGAAGACAGGTTTATAGACAGGTAACCACGAGGGCACCGAGTGTTCCACACGTGGAGAACTTCAGGGCACTGCAGGGCAGCCACGAGGGGAGCCTGCTGGGATGGAGACGGGGGAAGGTATCCTGAGGAAGTGACATGCTGGCATTTCCAGAAGGAACTAGAAGAAACTGACTCACCAACTGGAGGAAGCATTAGGTGTTCCCCTGTGTCACCAAGACCAGGGACAAGGGCCAGTTTCTCTCTGTGGGCACTGAGAAGGATGCTGGGCTAGGAGGCCTGGGGAGCTGGAATCTCCATCATGGGGAAGAGGGGGCTTAGGTCCTCTGTGCAGAGTCTGGGCCCTGAAGGTGGGTCAAGACAGCAAAGTCCCCAAGTCACTCCGGACAAGTCACTCCGGACAAGTCACTCTGGACCAGTCACTGGAGACATGCTGTTAGCCCCCTTGCTCCTATTTTGGGTGAAAGAGGATGCCCCTCACATGTTCCCCCACCTGCCCCACCACAAAGAAGACTGGTGTGCCCACCAAAAACCTGGACCTGATCTCCAAATTTACTTCTGTCTTTCCCCTGGGTTCATTCATTCCATGTCATTCTTTCTGAGTCTCCTGATCTGTGCCTCCATTTCCTTATCTGTAAAATAGATCTAATAAAAGCACCCATATCATGGATTGCTCAAAGATTAAAAAAGCTAATATAAGTAAAGTGATTAGAACAGTCCTCAGCACATGGTAAACGCTCAACAAATGTTATTTACATGTTACGATAGTCATCCCACAGATAGTAGCTGGGTCACTCTTTTTGTTTAACCCCTTTCAAAAGCATGTGTGTGATTTTGGGTGGTAATGGTGATAACAGGCTTGCCCAGTGGTAATGAATCTACTTGCAATGCAGGAGACCTGGGTTTGATCCCTGGGTCAGGAAGATCCCCTGGAGAAGGAAATAGCAACTCACTCCAGTATTCTTGCCTGGGGAATTCCATGGACAGAGCAGCCTGTGGGGCTACAGTCCATGGGGTTGCAAAGAATCAGACAGGACTGAGTGACTAAACAACAACAATGGTGAGGACTGTGATTATGATGTGAGGAGTGGCTTCAGTGACGATGATGGTCAGTTTTCACAGTGATGATGGTGGTGATGGTGGTGAGGATGACATAGAAATGATGAAGACCCTTGGTGGTGATTAGTGACACCCTGCAATGGCAGCTTTGGGGGGCATCTGTTTTCATCCCAGGTCCCACTTGTTTTGGTGAGACTCCCAAGAACCTGCTCTATGTCTTGTTGCTCTTGGTTCCTCCTAGCCCCAACCTCAGCTGAACCTGGTAACCAGCACACAGTGGGTACACAAAGCATGTTTGCTGGATGGACGTCAGACCTCGTCCCAGACAGATCTCTCTCAGAACCTCTTCATCACAAGAAAAGAAATCCCACCCTTTCTTATCGTAACTGTTTTATCTGTCGTGATTTAGTTAAGAGATCCTGGTTTCTTTACCCAAACCACTCTCACTGCAACAGAAGGTTCTTCACCCCTCCTGCTCTGCGGCGGGAACAAACTGGTGACACCTCACCTTTTTCTGGAGCCCCGTGCCGATACAGTGACTGATGGGAGGCATCAGCCCTGCCCTGCAAGGTGCGGCTGGGGGTGCTTGTGGCATTGCTCACTATTGATTGTCAGTGACCAAGAGATGCTTGTGGGGAAAGGAGAACTCCTGCTTCTGCAAGACATCAAGGACCAAATAACCCCAAAAGGTACTGGAGCCACAATTCTTGAGAGGTCAAATCATTCAGGTAGAGCCTGACCTGCCCAGGTCCCCCAACTGAAAGCAGATCCTTCTCCAAGCAGCCCTGCCCTTTTGGTGAGCACTCTCCAAGTGGCCAGATGCCATGCCCTCTTCTCCATCCACCGCCATAAAGAACAGAATGGGCCAGCCAGGTCTCAGACCAAAGGCAAACGGGTCAAGACTGCTGGCTGTTATTTAAAATCCATTTTGTGCCCTCTTCCCTTTCTATTAGGATGTCTGCTGTTTAGTTGGGGGCTGCTGCTGCTGCTAAGTCGCTTCAGTCGTGTCCGACTCTGTGCGACCCCGTAGACGGCAGCCCACTAGGCTCCTCTGTCCCTGGCATTCTCCAGGAAAGAATACTGGAGTGGGTTACCATTTCCTTCTCCAATGCATGAAAGTGAAAAGTGAAAGTGAAGTCGCTCAGTCGTGTCTGACTCCTAGTGACCCCATGGACTGCAGCCCACCAGGCTCCTCCGTCCACGGGATTTTCCAGGCAAGAGTACTGGAGTGGGTTGCCATGATTATCATAAATAAGATTATCATAAAGACAATCTTTCTTGGCCTTAATTGCAACTTGGTATTGGGCTCTGGTGGCTCAAATGGTAAAGAATCTGCCTGCAATGCAGGACACCAGCGTTCCATCCCTGGGTCAGGAAGATCCCATGGAGAAGGGAATGGCTACCCACTCCAGTATTCTTGCCTGGAGAATTCCATGGACAGAGGAGCCTGGCAGGCTACAGCCCATAGAGTCACAGAGAGTCAGACACAACTGAGCAACTTACGCTTTCACTTACATGGACTATATGACCAACTTTTGGCAAATGGGATATGAGAAAAAAAAATAAAGAGTGCAACTTCTGGAGAATGTCATTAAAAGGAAGGGAGTAAGCACTTCTTCCCTTCTTTTGCCTTGCTGGCTGGAATGTAGACATAAAGATGTGGCTCCAGCAGCCATCCTAGACCGTGAGGTAATGTGGGTCTAGAGGCCATGAATGGTGGGGAAATAGGATAGAAGGAGTCTGGCTACCATGTCACACTTTGGCAGTCTAGGAGTGACTACTTCTGGATTTCTTAGCAGCGAAAGGGAAATAAATCTCTCTTATTTAAGCCACTGATATTTTGTTCATTTTTCATTTTCTGTTACTACAGACTAAACCTAATTCTAATTGACACATCCGTGGACTGAAACTAGTCCCCAGGCATATTTCATTTGCCTACACATCAATGTTCATATGTTTTAAATTCAAGTCCCACATGTTAAACCAAGATTTTTTTTTTCACATAAAAATTTGAATTGTGATTTCTTCTGAAACTGCAGTTCAGCCTGGTGATATTGGAAGAAGCTGAGTAACAGCTGCCCTTTTCTGTTAGAACCCAGGTCCTTCTGTTCATCACAGTCTCTGTTGTGCCCCTTTCACTCTATATTCCTCCCTGGTACCAATGGCTCCGGGCTTGAATCCCTGAGGCAGGTTCTCACTGTCCACACTCAATTCCCGAGGAACCCTCCTCGCCCTGCCTTCTCCATATGAGCCCCTTACACACCATCTAGAACCAATCAGAGTCCTACTTTCTGGCCCAGCCATGCGGTGGGAGCTTTCTCAGGCAGGGAGTTATATCTAGAAGCAAAAGCAAGGTGGGGAACAGGCCTGGGACTGGAGTAGGGGCTCATCCTGGGCCACCAGCAAGTCTGTGGCACACAGACCTGGAGTCTAGAGTCCTGAGCCCCAGCCTGGTGACCCAAGCTCCTGAGTCTTTGGAAGAGAAGGTTTTGGTAGAAGAACTTTCCTCAGAAGAGACAGAGTTTTTCTGTTCTCCTAAAACAAAAATGAAAACAGAAACAAAACCAGCCCAACCCACTGTGTCCAAATCCAGGCAGTGGTGGGAGAACGTGGACAGGAAGTTGCATGGGTGGCATCCTGGTAAAAGACTGGCCACCTGCCTCCCTCTCTGAACCCTAAGCTGTGACAAGGACAGAGGCCAACTCTCAGTGAGAGCTGCTCAATTTCAGTCCCAGGTGAGGACTCCCTTCTCGAAGAGCTACAAAGTTGTAATTCTTTCATTCTGTCATCCCCAGCTCCTGAAGAGCCTAGTATGCGGAAGAGGTCAAATGAACATTGATGAATGGATGAGCTAACAAGTAAATGAATAAAGAAACAAGAGCTCAGGGCCTGTGCAATAAGCCTCAAATTCATGCAGGCATTGCCTGCAAGTGAGCTCAGTCGTGTTTGACTCTTTGAGACTCCCTGGACTGTAGCCCACCAGGCTCCTCTGTGCATGGAATTTTCCAGACAAGAATACTAGAGTGGGTTGCCATTTCCTACTCCAGGGGAATCTTCCTGATCCAGGGATCAAGCTCACGTCTCCTGTATCTCCTGCATTGGCACGCGGGTTCTTTACCACTGTGCCACCTGGGAAGCCCTCAGAAGGATGGCACGGTCACAAAAGCTCCCCTTCCCCTCACAGGTTCCTGTTCTTAGGAATTACCAGAGATTCCCGAACGGAGGTTCTGGGCCTGCTGGTTCCAATCCCCTCCCCCTTCCCTTGACTCTGTAGACCCCTCCTGAGTGGAGGAGAGAGCCTAGAAGTAAAGTTCCCAAGTGGCCATGGTAGCCTCCTCAAGGGCACCCTGCTGTTTGTGGTTCCTGCTGGCCCTGGGAAGGGACTAAGACGCGATGCTGCCCCATTTCAGCACCACAGTGACTGATGGGAAATTGCTCCACTATTAAGACCCATGCTTTGTCTCTACAAGCAGAAAAATTAACTAGAGCAGCTAATTAATCAGAGAAATGTGCAACATCTCTGTTATTTTTAATTCCTCGCCCACATTAATGCATTATTGGTTTGCTTTAAAACTAATTCACAGCCCCGTCTTGATTCCCTTATCTCAGGGTTGCCAGCTCCGGGCTGGACGTGAAGCAAGCTCTGCTGCTGATTCCCCAGTCCTTCAAATCTTCTCAAAGCACATTAGAGTCACATAAACAGGACATGTAATGAGACAGCCCTACTTTGCTTTGATACTTTTAATTACCAGCCTGAGAAAGACAAGGAAGAGGCGAGGAGGCCCAGGACAGACGCCTGGGGCCTGGCGATGCACACTCGTTGCCTGCTGCAGGGATAAAGTCAAAACCAGCTGGCTCTTCTCTGAACACCTTCCCTGTCTCAGGGCTGCTGGTGGTTTCCAGCAACAGAGAGGCACCGGGAACATGTTTAGTAGACATGCGACCTATGCCGATTCAAGGTACACAGAAAAAGATCCCTTTTTTTAGAATTTGAGTTTCCTTCTCCCCACAGAAGCCTGGCAATTTAACAAGGAAACTTCCTGAATAGGAGATGCCAAGCAAGGACTTTCATCTTCCTCAGGCGATCGTGTATTCAATTGACCAACACTTTATGAGCACCTGCTGTGTGCCAGGCACTGTCTCGGTTATTGATGATACATCCGTGAACAAAAGAATCACTGATTCTGGTCCTCACAGAGCGGCCACTCCAGCTGGAAGAAGATATAACTGTAGGCACGATAAAGAGCTACATTACACAGTGTGGTCCTGGGTCTTGAATTTCTACACATCTTGCAAGTAAGAAACTAATTGCTTCTCGTTCTAGATTTTTCTTTCAAGGATGTTTGTGGAGCAAACAGCCTTGGAAGCTAGAGGTTGTGTCCCTGCTGCCACAGAGGGAGGCATGCTTTCTGTCCAGTTTAGTAAAATTATTATCTCTTCTGGAGCAAAGGACAGGCATCCTGTCCATTATAAACGATTTGACTTCCTGAGCACCCGTTCCCCTCCTGTAACATTACCCCTCACGTGGGCAGATCTCATCCAGTCCTCTTTACATCACCCTGTGAGAACAGGGGCTCAGGAAACCAGTGTGAGAATTACACTAGATAAGGTGGGTTGAGATGTGTGCCCCCCTCCCATGCTAGTGAAAATGATCAGTAACACCACCTCTGCCCTCAGAGACACATAAGTCAGCTTCAAGGCACAGCCCAGGACGGTTGTTGTTGACAGAGTTGTCCTGACTTCCTCCCGCAGGTCCAGGTGGAGTCACCTGTAGTTAGCACATCAGGAGGGCTTCTAAAAGAAGGAAGCAGCAGACACGAGTTCCATCCCTGGGTCGGGAAGATCCCTTGGAGAAAGAAATGGCAACCTACTCCAGTATTCTTGCCTGGGAAATCCCATGCACAGAGGAGCCTGGTGGGCTACAGTCCAAGGGGTAGCAAAAGAGCCAGACACGGCTTAGTAACTAAACAGCAAGCATTGTGGTCAAAGGCAGGGGACTGGACCACTGTCTGAGCGCCCTGAAGCCCTCCCTGACTGCTCTGCCCTGAGAACCACTGACTCCTCTCACCCCCAATCACAATTAGTCCCTTGCTCCCAGCGTGGGGCCGAGGTCTCTCTCATTCTCCCCTGGGTGTGGTTTTTGTCTCCCTAACCAGGTTGTGAGCCCAGGGCAGGTACCACGTGTCTGAGTGTCTCCGATCTGTCACACAGCTGGCTCTGCTCATCATAAACCATCAATAAATTCTCAGTGACAAGAGCAACAAGCCTCCCGCTCAGTGCCAAGCACAGTCCTTCCGCCACATAACCTGTGCAAGGGTCTGGAGGGAAAGTGGTGGGGCCACTGGAGCCACCTGGTCCTCCTGTCTCCCCTCCAAGCTGTCTTCCCACTCAGCTTGCTCTGGCCTGGCCGTTCGCCCACCTGCGAGGGGCTCCAGCCCCTCCTCCCCCACCCCCACGCATCCCAGGAGAGAAGGAGGTGGGGATGCCTGGTTAAGTACTTTCCTGTCTGCATCCTGCTCCCCCAGTCTCCACGACTATTATTGGTAAGTGAACCAATTTTCTCTCCTGACATCTGTAGCTCTTAGCAGTGAATATATTTGAAAAACCCTTTATGATTACTTGAAATCTTCCCTGCAATTTGATTCCTGATATTTCTCTGTACGCACTGAATGATTCTTTTAACTCACTATTTCTTACACCGCAGGCCTGCCCATCTCCCATCCCCCACACACCACCTTGGATATTTAGCCCCTTCCTCCCACAACCTGCAGAGAGGCGGGCAGGCCAGGCCAGGGCCCACCTCCTCACCCGCATCCTCCCCATCTGCCCCCAACGCTGCTACCCCAGATGGACAGCCTCCATCTCCAAGCCTCATGCTCAGCCTAGGACTTTGTAACAAGGAGAATTTCTCAGGGAGCCAGAGTCTCCTTCTCCCCCATCTGCCATGAGCCACATACACCACCCGCTGCCTGGTCTCAGGATTATTTCCAGTTCCTTCCAGAACACTTAGCGTTTCAGCCTCGGCACGTGAAGCTGACTTCCTCCTGGGGGAGAGTACAGTTCGGGAATGATACTAGTAATCAGTACAAACTAGAATGGGTTTCAGAATACTGGCTGCTGCTGGGGTGGGGATGTGGTGGGGCCTGAGCAGTGCATTGAGCCCTGTGGATGCGTGCTTAGTCGCTCAGTCATGTCTGACTCTTTGCGACCCCGTGGACTGTAGCCCACTAGGCTCCTCTGCCCATGGGGATTCTCCAGGCAAGAATACTGGAGTGGGTTGCCATGCCCTCCTCCAGGGGATCTTCCTGACCTAGGAATTGAACATTGCAGGAGGATTCTTCACCATCTGAGCTACCAGGAAAGCCCGCATTGAGCCCTATTTGGCTCTAAAGACATTGCTGCGATGTACTTCCACAAGGGCTTTCCTTGTGGCTCAGCTGGTAAATAACAAATCTACAATGCGGAAGACCTGGGTTCAATCCCTGGGTTGGGAAGATCCCTTAGAGAAGGGAAAGGCTAGCCATTCCAATATTCTGGCCTAGAGAATGCCATGGACTGTACAGCCCATGGGGTCGCAAATAGTCGGACATTGCAGCAACTTTCACACACTTCACTTTCCACAGTGGTGGTGTTTGGGGGGTGGTGGTGGGTGGTGGCGGTGAAAGTTCTAAAGGCACAAACACGTCATCAGATCCAGGTTAACTCTGCAGACGTCTCCCAGCTACAAGGAGCCTGTATCCAAACACGGTGTTAAGAGAGTGAGTCTTCGTGGGGCTTTCCTGCTGTCCTGTTGCTGCCAGACCTTCAGGCATTTGCTCTAGACTCCAAACACCATGCAATGGCATCCGACACCATGCCTCTCACTCACTCAGTTACCCATTCATTTAGCTGACAAACAGTTCCTGAGCGCTTGCTATGTGTTAGGGAGCCTGGCTGGAGCTGGGGGGACAAAGAGGGAGCGAGCCCGGTTCTGGCCTCCTGAGCTCACAGCCAGGTGTGGGAGCAGGATGCAGAAGTGGTGGTGCAAAAAATGGGGTGGTTGGAGGCTCAGAGCCCACATCCTGGAGTCAGACTGTCTGGGCTTGAACTCCAGCTACTACTCTGTTCATAGTGGGACTTTGGGCAAGACTCAACTTTTCTGGGCCGCAATTTCCCCATCTATAACAATATTTACCTCATAGGATTAATATGAGTTGATATATGAAAGCTGGGGCTTCCCTGGGGGCTTAGTGTAAAGAATCTACGTGCTAATGCAAGAGACACAGGATTGATTGCTGGTCCAGGAAGATCCCACATGCCCCGGAGCAACTAAGCCCATGTTGAGGCTGTGCTCAAGGGCCCGTGCTCTGCATCAAGAGAAGCCACTTCAATGAGAAGCCCATGCACCACCACTAGGGAGTGGCCCCTGCTCTCCACAATCAGACAAGCCCACGCAGCGACGAAAACCTAGCACAGTCATAATAAATACATAAAATTATGAAAAGCTGTTAGGACAGAGCCTGGCAGATATCAACACTATATAAATGTTAGTTATCCCTGCTAAAAGATGGGATTCACTCTGTTTCCTGGTACCATTGTAGAAAGAGATCTTATTATATCGATCACCATTGCAGATATTCAAGCTTTCTCTTCTCGGGATCCATTTCTCAGTAAGAAGAGCTGAGAACTGGAGAGACTGAAAAGACCATTTCAGGGGAAACGGAGTGTCCCAAAGAGATGAGTTGAAGAGGTCAGTAGAGAGTGAGCAGGGTAATGGATGTCCCTTGACCCCCATCCACTCACATCCAGGGAGCATGCCCTGCTTATGTCCATGCAGGAAGTGGGTGTGGGAGTAGGCTCCCTCCAGAGGGACTCATGGGGTAAGATCACAGGTCTTCCCATGTTCCCTTCTCCTAAGGGTCATTGCCCTCAACCCCGGGCTTCCCTGATAACTCAGTTGGTAAAGAATCTGCCTGGAATGCAGGAGACTCTGGTTTGATTCCTGGATTGTGAAGATCCCCTGGAGAAAGGAGAGGCTACCTGCTCCAGTATTCTTGGGCTTCCCTTGTGGCTCAGCTGGTAAAGAATCCTCCTGCAATGTGGGAGACCTGGGTTCGATCCCTGGGTTGGGAAGATTCCCCTGGAGAAGGGAAAGGCTACCCACTCCAGTATTCTGGCCTGGAGAATTCCATGGACTATATAGTCCTTGGGGTGGTAAGGAACCAGACATGACTGAGCAATTGACTTTCACTTTCCAGGTGGTAGGTGCCTCTAGTCCTGCTTTTTCACTGGACTTTCTGTGAGCCTGTCCACCTGGACTGGCAGGTCAGAGGGTGGGCCACACCCCCCAGCCAAACTGGAAGGGCCCAAAGCCCAGCACAAGGTCTTCTGGATCATGTCGTCTCCTCTCTGTTCTCAAAATGAGCTCGGCCCCCAGGGCTCAGGTCAGCTTTGGGGAGGGGTGGGGAAGTCAGATGCTGAGTCATGAGAACAGCTCTGAGGCTCAGAGCATCCTGTCCTTCCTGACAAGCTGCTAACACAGATTGGGTTCTCATGGCGGAACCAGGCGTACCTGTCCTCCAGGCCCCATCTCTGCATCTACAGCATCCCCCTACCCCAGATCTTAGCCCCAAGATAACCTGGGCACAGCTGGGGTTCTGTGCTGCTCAGTGAGGTCCACAAGGAGGAGCCAGAGGGCACCTGATCTCTCTGCACTGTACAGGGAGGGGCCTCCTGTGAGGTGAGTTGATACCTCCAGGCAAATATTGTTGCTGCAGCACCTAACACGATTTACATTCACTCAGCAAAATTCTTCAGTCCTGTGCACTATTGTCCCCATTTCACAGATAAGGAAACTGAGGCTTCCAACAGTGAAGAGGTTTACCCTGGGCATACAGCTCATAGGGGCAGCTAAGACCCTACTGCCATGGTCTCCTAGCTCTTCCTTGGGGTTCTCTGTCCTCTGTGAGATTCCTGCTTACCTTGGGTTCTCGGCTGAAGAAGAGTTCAGAAACACAGGCGCCCCAGGAGGAAGACCCAGGGGAGAGGTCCCTCAGGGATTGCCTGTGTCCTGTCTCTAGAAGTCAGAAGAATTTGGTTTCTGGGTCTTCCCAGGCCTGCTTTTGCCCCTGTCAGGCAGGCAGCCCGCGTGCCGGTGGCAGGGTAAGTGTGCAGGGGCTTGTTGGGCTGTCCCGAGAGTGAGCAGCTGCAGGGTGACACAAGCAGAGCTGGCACGGCGGGGCTGCCGCCGCCGGGACCATTACCGCCTTGATTAATTAGGCGCCTTCCACGCAGAGCCTCTGGGCTCCTGGGGCTGCCTGTCAAAACTGCAGGGCTCAGCAAACTGAGGGGCGCCAACCCGGAACCACCATCCAAACCTGCTGTGCTGGGGAGGGAGGCAGCGGGGTGGGGCGGGCGGCGGTCTCTGCCACTCTGCTTGGGTGAAATAGCCATGAGTCTTTCCTTCTTGGTCCTGAAATGTCGCAGGACCTCACCAGCTCCAAATACCGTTTATTGAAGACCTGCTTTGTGTATCCACTTCCTCAGGGGCTTTATCAAACCTAGGAAAGAGGAGGGGAGGGGGTCCCATAGCTTCCAACTTGTGGCTCCTAAGACCAAGGCCCCCTGCCCTTAGCACCCCTCTCTCTCATTTAGGGAAATCACTCATGAGTCACATACAGTAGTCACACTCCTCCTTACATTCTCTCATCCAAGATCCTCGTCTGGACTAGGGTAGGGGGTGGGCTGGAACAAGTGGAGGAGGACGAACTGGGACCTTCACCCAAGCCGAGGCCAGTGGAAATGCTTACCTGCAAGTGCCCACATGCCTCTTCTCCAGGTACAGGCTGGAAATACCTGAATAACAGATTATGGTCATCTTAGCTTCTAGACTGCTCCATCTCTGCATTTCCTAGTTTAGTAAACCGAGATGCTTGGTGGTGGTAGGGTCATGAGTTAGGCTGAAAATAACAGCGAAGCATGTCCACTTCGAGGGAAGCATCACCATCAGTGGGATGCTTCTAGCCCTTCTCCCTGGGGTCTGGGCATACTTCTACTTCATCCAGAGCATGTGGGTCGAGTGCCATTTGCAAAGGGCTAGGTGCTCAGCGATATTAACACAAATGAGACAAGTGGCTGCGCCTGTCCTCACAGAGCTCCCCCTGGTGGAGGAGACAGGAAGCACATGTCTGTGATGGCAGGAGAAGGGTGTAGACTTAGTGGGTGGCCCCCAGGTGTTACATCCAACATCCCCAGCTAATGCTGGGGATAGGGAGGGAGGCAGAGGAACTTTTAGAGGCAATTAGAACAAGTGCTCGCTTGAGGGGTCCACAGTGAGGACAATAAGAATGAGGAGAGAAAGGCAGTCTAGAAGGGGTGAAGGACCCGGAGGTCTCAAACTCTGTACTGCCCTGGGAGTTGTCAGGTGAGCCTGGCGTAGGATGGGTGTAGACTCCGCATCAAAGAGAACTTAACTTATGCCAGTGTCTGGGCTCAGTGCTTTGTCAGCATCTTTTCATTTAAATCCTCACAGCAACCCTCGGGGATAATGATGGTAGTATTCTCTTGTGCAAATGTGGAAACTGAGGCTCCGGAGTCTGCTGAACTTGCCCAAGCTTGCAGAATTAGAAGAAACAGATGGCCAGCCATCTGCTCTGTGGGCCAGATTCACCTGCTGGCTTGGCTGGAGGAGGGAAGGCTGGGGAGCCCAGTGACTCCAGGTCATCTGTGATTGGTTGGATGCAGCTGGACTGCAGGATCATACTAGCCTCTCGGAAAAAGCTATACTGTACAAGGTGTAGTGGCTTTCCCACACCAGAGAATGAGCTACAGGGATGTGATTGCTGAGGATGGAAAAAGGCGGAGAGGAGTCTAAAAGGGGAAATGGGGTGTATTAGTCTGCTTGGGCTGCCACTAAATACCACAGACTGTGTGGCTTAACTATAGAAATGTACTTTCTCACAGTTCTGGAGGCTGAAGTTCAAAATCAAGGTGCCAGAATGGTTGGCTTCCTCCAGTCTCACCCCTTGTCTTGCAGAGGGCTGCCCTCTTGCAGCCTGCCCACATGGTTGTCCTTCGGTGTGTGTGCTCTGCTGTTGTCTTTGTGTCCTAATCTCCTCTTCTAATAAGGACACCAGTCAGATCAGATTAGGGCCCACCCAAGGGCTTCATCTTAACTCAGTTACTCATCTAAAGGCCCTGTTTCCAAATACAGTCATCTTCTAAGGTACTGCGGCTTAAGGCTTTGATATATGAATTTGGACGGTGTGCTTAATTCAGCCCATAACACTCCACCCTCTGGATCCCCCCAAAGCTATGTCCTTCTCACATGCAAAATACATTTACCACCAGCCCGATGGCCCCAAACTCTTATCCCATCCCAACATCAACTCTAAGCCTCAGTGATATGAAATAGGTCCCAAATTGCTAAATAGGGATAAAGGTAGAAGGGAGTTCAAAGAAAGAAAGAAGATATTGCTGAGGCTATAGCTCCATAAATCACAGAACAATCTTCGAGTGGGGCTGGGAAGGATCCACTGAAAGCAAAGGGCCTGACATTAAGATCTCACCAGGCCAGGACCATCCTCGTGGAAGGGGACTGGGTTAGTGAGGACAGGGTAGGGTGAGAGGTTAGGAGGATGGGGGGGTTGTACAAAGCTCTGAGTATGAGATTCGTCTGCCTGCTCAGCCTCTGCATGGAGACAACTCTGTGTGTGTATGTGTATATGTGTGTGTGTGTTAACACCATTATTGTTTTGCAGTCTCTGCTTCGGCACCTCAGAGACACAGGAGCCAGGATGATGGATCTATTGATTAAGATTTTTGTTCACTTCAAGATATGGAACGTGAGTCCCTTTTGAGACACATTTTGCTGGAGGCAGTTGCCTTTACCTTGAATGTTATTGGGCCTCTTTGTGCCCTGATGTCTAGAAGAAGATGTGGGCCCCCCTAGAGAGGCAGAGAGGGACCTGATTCCAGGGTGGGAAACACCACAGGGGCCTGAGCTTCCGGAGTGGGGCCTGTTCTTGGGTCTCTGGGGAAGCCTGCAGAGCCCAGCCTGCCAGCCCCGATCTTGAGTCTTCAGTGACTTGAAGGCCCTCAGAATGACAGGAACTTCAATCTGTGGTTCCCAAATGTCATTGCACATGATCACCACGTGGGGGGCTTGCTAAAGTAACAGACTTCTGGTCTTTTGTTTTGAGACGTCTAGGAGTAAGTGGAACGATCCAGCACTTCGACAAGCAGCTCAAGGGAGTTTCATGGCACATGGATCAATACTTTGAAAGAAACCTGGGTCTCATTCAGTCCCCTTATCAGCGTGATCAACTGGAGAAGGTGAGCCCAGAAAGTGATGCAGAGGCGGCCTAACTCTACTACACTCTGGTCACCCCACAGTCCTTCAGGAAGAAGGAAGACCTCTGTGGGGGGATTATCAACCCTGTCAGACTCACTAGAAGTAATACCCTTCCACAGCTCTGTCAGTGCCCACCAATCAAAGACCCTGGGAACACACCAGCCATGGACGAAGTTGGGTTTATTACTTGTTGCAGGGAGGAAGAACATACATGGAGGGGATGGAGGGGAGGGACCTGATTGAGTCGTAAGAGGACAGAGCTAGAGAGAAGCCATCGGAGGATTTGGGCTTTGGTCAGGTGATTTGCAGAAGAGTCCAGGAAGACAGCAGTCTGCTCAGGATTGAGAGCTGTCAGAAAGCGGGGCCATCCCGTGAGTGGGTATCTCAGTCAACTTGATCCATGGGGAGGCGGACACTATAATTAGTGAAAGAGCAGCAGTCAGTCACCTTAGCTGGGAGGAGGGCTGTTTGATATGTCATGGTTTGCACAACATTCATGTCTTGTCTGTGTTCAGGCGTGGTTATGGAACAGACTTGTTTTGAAGCCCATCATGGTTGCAGGTGGCCTTGTCTGATATTAATGTTCTGGGAAATTGTTTACATTCAACAGGAGGGCACCAAGGCCAACTCCCAGACAAGAGGGCTGCTCTCCTCCTTCTCATCACCTTATCACAGGCCCCATCCAGGAAACTGGGTGTTTTGTGTACTGTCCGAAGGAAGGACAACAGCCTCTATGCTGACCTCATCACCAACCCCTCCGCTACTCTGAGTCCCAGTGAGGCTCCAGGTGTTCCTTCCCCGACTCTACACATGGAGTCGGCTACCTCCTCTGGCTCCTCCCTCTCAGCAATGGTTTTCCTCCCGTCCCTTTAGCCGCTGCTCGTCCTATTAAAAGGCATACCCTGTGCAAAGGAGACACTCCCGCTCTGTTCCTTTGTGTCTTGGTTTCACGTTGCTGCTCTGCTGCTGAGTTGCTGGGTAGCTATGACTGTCACCAGTGAGACCCCACGTGGATTTCTCCCTCCAGTACTCGGCCCAGCCAGGCGCTCAGACAACATTAGTGAGGGTGATGAGTAAGGTGTTGAAGCTGATGGTGTTTCTAGTGTTGACTTGGATAAGTGATGATTTGGCTAGCATGGTGGTGATCACTATCAGAGCGACAGTGAGAGCGAAGGGGTGTGAAGGATAGTGATGGGGGTGGTGATGGAGGTGATAGTGGTGACCGTGGTGACAAGGTGATGGTGATGGCATTGTTGGTAGTCGAGATGGTGAAGAGGGCAGTGTTGGAGTGGTGATGACAGAGTTCGTGGCCACCACAGTGATGGGGAGGGCAAATGCTGTAATTATGGAAAAGATTAATTTGTAGGTTGAGACCCTTAAGGTTTTTCAGTGGTGTTCATGGAATAATCTCAGAGAGTTTATTAAGTCTTCTACTTCTTTCTTCAGGCAAGGAAACTCTAAATCAACTTTCTAAGGTTGCTTATGGGCAGACAGTGATGCAGAAAGAAGATGGTACGACAGATCTCCCGTCTCCCATGTCAGCAGCCCCAGGCTTGCCCTACTTCCAGGCCCCTGGAAAGGAGGTGCAGATGGCTGCTTCACTTCTGGCAGTGTCCTCAGACAGAAGGGGGCTCCCTGATGGGCTCCAACAGCTGTCAGGCACCTGGGGAGACTCAAGAGACCTGTCTCTGATAAGACCTGTCATATGCAGGCATGGGCAAGTGTGGATACAGGATAAGGGGCTGTCCCACAAGGCAAGGGTGCACAGAGCAGATGGTCTAGACCAGGACACTCAGGCCAAGATACAGGAAGGTTGGGTGAGCTGACTCAAAGTGAACAGCTGGGAACAGAGAAGGCAGGGCTGACAGCCTGGGGTGGGACTGGCTAAACCTTCCAGGGAAATCACTTGTTTGGAAAATGCTTGAGGCAAAAGGGCTCTGAACTCAGGTCAAATATTGCATCTAACAATGGACTGTTTTACCCACCCTGCTATAGGGGCGCCCAGTGACTGACCTTGGGGGCAGGGAAAGGGGGATCCTATAAAAGGGGCTGTTACACCCTACCCTGGGCTTCCCAGGTGGCTCAGTGGTAAAAGACTCCACTTGTCAATGCAGGAGCCACAGAAGACATGGGTTTGCTCCCTGGGTCAGAAGATTCCCTAGAGGAGGAAATGGCAACCCACTCCCGTATTCTTGCCTGGAGAATCCCATGGACAGAGGAGCCTGGTGGGCTACAGTCCATGGGGTCACAAGAGCTGGACAGGACTGAGCAAGTGAGCATGCACACGCGCGCACACACACACACATCCTACCCTGGGAGGGTCTGACCTACTCCACATGGCCTCCACAACTTCATCCCTCCTTAAGACACTCAGAACTCAGAGGCATAGAGATCAGGGGGCCTCAGGTTTAAAGAGATCCCTCAGTCAGTTCAGTCATTCAGTTGTGTCCAACTCTTTGCGACCCACGGACTGCAGCATGCCAGGCTTCCCTGTCCTTCACCACCTCCCAAAGTTTGCTCAAATTCATGTCCATCGAGTCGGTGATGCCATCCAACCATCTCATCCTCTGTCATCCCCTTCTCCTCCTGCCTTCAGTCTTTCCCCACATCAGGGCCTTTTCCAAGGAGTCAGTTCTTTGCATCAGGTGGCCAAAGTATTGGTGCTTCAGCTTCTGCATCAGTCCTTCCAATGAACACCCAGGACTGATTTCCCTTAGGACTGACTGGCTGGATCCCCTTGCTGTCCAAAGGACTCTCAAGAATTTTCTCTCACACCACAGTTCAAAAGCATCAATTCTTCGGCCCTCAGCTTTCCTTATAGTCCAACTCTCACATCTATACGTGACCACTGGAAAAACCATAGCTTTGACTAGATAGACCTTTGTTAACAAAGTAATGACTCTGCTTTTTAATATGCTGTCTAGGTTGGTCAGAGCTTTTCTTCCAAGGAGCAAGCGTCTTTTAATTTCATGGCTGCAGTCACCATCTGCAGTGATTTTGGAGCCCAATAAAATAAAGTCTGTCACTGTTTCCATTGTTTCCCCATCTATTTGCCATGAAGTGATGGGACCGGATGCTCTGATCTTTGTTTTTTTGAATGCTGAGTTTTAAGCCAGCTTTTTCACTCTTCTCTTTCAGCCTCATCAAGAGGCTCTTTAGATCTTCTTTGCTTTCTGCCATGAGGGTGGTGTCATCTGCCTAGCTGAGGTTATTGATATTTCTCCCCGTCATCTTGATTCCAGCTTGTGCTCATCCAGCCTGGCATTTCCCATGATGTACTCTGCATATAAGTTAAATAAGCAGGGTGACAAAACACAGTCTTGACGTACTCCTTTCCCAATTTAGAACCAGTCTGTTGTTCCATGTCCGGTTCTGACTGTTGCTAGGTGATCCCTAGGGAACCTATGAATCACATGGTGATCTTCACAGTACTGGCATCTGGGGAATCAGCTGCATAATATCCCCCAGTGAACATTCTACTCTGTATCATTCACGGTCCAATCAGGAGAACATAACCCATACTAGGCATTTCCAAAAGAGAGGTTTAATACAGGAAACTGGTTACACAAGTATTGGAAGAGCTGAGGAACCAAAAAGAGGGTGCAGAAGCAACCAGAGGTCAGCAAGAGCAAGAAGCCACTATGACCCTGAGGGCAGGGGGGACAACAGGAGGTGCTGTTACCAGAAACCAGGTGCCAAGGCTGTGGGGTAGGAGTTGGAACCACGTTGGAGTATCAGCCATCCTGAAAGAAATGCCTTAAAACAGGACAAGAGAGGGAGAAATACCCTGGTTCCTCACTTTTCGTTTTCTGCTATCTCCCACTATTCCTCCAATTAGCTGACCCAACAAGAGACTAGCTGGCAAAGGAGGCTGGGAAGCATCATATGCAGGAGGGCTGGAAAGAGATCTGAAAGCAACGAGGCAGTGACCACTCTAGGTTAGGACCTCAGGAAACTGAACTACCTTAAGGTCTCAAGGGCTCAGTGACTAACATCCCTTCCCCCACACCTTGTTCAGAGTTTTCTGAGAAATAGATACCGGACTCAAGCAAAATGGAAACCAAATATTACCTTCAGTACCACTGAAGAACAGTGGAGACTGTGGCATTAAGGTCTCTTAGCAAGGTGGGCTTGTAATACCTCATGACTAAATTTACCAGGCTTACTGAGTCTCAGGTAGAGCTGGGCATCTGCAATCCCACCCTCCTCCCATGGTGGGAATAAGCAGAATATCTGTGCTTTCTGTCAACAGGAAGATCCCCAAAGCGGAGAGCACTCAGATTCTCCCCCAAAGCTGCCCATAGAGAAATCGCCTCTTCCCCCGGGGGGCAGTGAGGGAAGTGATGGAAAGAGGAGAGGACTGTTGCTCTAATGAAGGGCCCTTGGTGTGGAATCAGAGACCAGATGACCTGAAAGCAGAGTCTCCAGTTGGGAATGATGAGTCACCTTTATGAATCCCTGCCAAGTGGTCAGCCAGCCACTCCTGAAAAAGGTGAGTAATGGGGACTCAGAACCATGTGAAATAGCACATTCCATCTTTATACAGTTCAGATGGTTAAAACGTCCTTTATAGTAATCTGAGTTTTTCCTGTAGTTTCTATTTCCCCCTGGGGTGAGAGCTTAGGGGCTTCACATAATATCTCTGATCCATTTTCGGCAAGACGGTGTTGAAGATGTACTTAAAGAGGACAAGCAAGTATATCATCCTGAGACACAAGTTCTCTAGGCTAAACACTCCCAGTCCTTTAGATTTGCTCTTATGTGTCCTTAGTTTCCCGACCATTCAGCACCCTAGTATCCTCTTTCTGGACAAACTGAGTTGGTCAATATCCTTTTTAAGGTATGGCACCTACAACCAACCATACCAAGAAATCACCTTGTCACCTCTGCCACCAAAGTGACCATCCTGAAGGCCCCCTCAGTATAGGGGCTTTAGAGTTACCATCGCTAGTTCTACCCCATGAGACGGGTACAATTGTCTTTCCATTTAGAGTTGGGGAAAACAGATTCAGTGAAAATATGACTTTCCTGGGGTCCCCCAGTTAACAAGTGACTCAGGACTGTCAGGTCAGAAAGCCTATGTTTGTTCCCCAAGGATCCACAGTTCCCAATGCTGAGAGTAACCCACTTGCAGACCCTATGGTTGAGAGAGCTCCCGTGACTCTGGATCCACAAGGAGTGAGAGGAAGATGAAGGAAGGGGAACAACAGGGGTCCTGGATCCCAGCCCCTTCTCTGTCCCGACATGGATGCTGTGTTTGCAGCCCGTTGGTGACCCTGCCCTCTTCACTGGCGAACATGACCTTTCTTCTTCCAAAAACCCATCTGCTCAGAGCAGCAGTGTCTCCTGGGTCCTCACAACAGGAAACCTCAGGACACAGAGCCACACTGTTCTCCTATTTATTTCAATGTGTTTTAGGCAAATAGCTCCTGTAGAAATGCTCATCTCTGTCTATAGCGGAAGAGCTCTCAGCTGTTGCCAGTACTTGAGACAGGAAATCACGTGTTAATAATTCATCAGAGGGTGTGTGTGTGTGTGTGTGGCTACCTGAGAACAAGTCTCATATTTCTCATTTATAGGCTTCTGATACCATCCGACAGAAATCCATTCTTAAGTGAAATATTGATAGGTTTACTCTGCAATCTTAAGCAGGCCTCCTAAATTGCTGTAATTAAGGCTAGTAAAGAGGGGTGGCAGCAGAGAGGGGAGACCAGAGATGCTGGGCCTGAGAACATGCACACATACATACAGCTGGTGATTAAACTCAGCTGATGGTTGAATTAAAAAAAAAAAAAGAGTCATAAAAAGACATGTCAGGAGCTAGGGCTCCTGCTCCCAGCTCAGAGTCCCTGCCCCATCGAGAGAGTCCCTGAGAGCCATAGGCCCTTGCTCAGGTGTCCTGCCTATGGGACCCCTGCTGTCTGGGGGCTGGGGGTGTCCATGATGGGGTGATAGGAGGTGGTCAGATGGGGCTGCGAGGGAGTGGGCTCTGGAGACTCAAGGAGACATGGATGGGCTAGAAAGTCAAGAATTAGAAACACAGGAGCAGGGACTTCCTTGGCGGTCCAGTGGCTAAGACTCCACACTTCCAGTGCAGGGGGCCCAGGTTCGATCCCTGGTCAGGGAACTAGATCCCAGTGTTGCACCAGGCGCAGCCAAATAAATAAAATAAACACAGGAGCATGCCACAGGGGGTGAAGGATTTGTATTCTCTTCGAAATCGAGTTTAGGGCTCCTTGGATCATAGTCAGGAATGCCCCGGGAGACTGTGATTTCAGATCTGTATACACTAGCAGATAATAATCTGAAAAGGAATTAAAAAAAAAAAATTCCCTTTCAATACTGTCAACATGAATCAAATGCTTTGCCACGGATGTAACGAGGATGACAAGACTGGCACACTGGAAATTCTACACCATGGCTGAAAAATATCCTGAATACATGGACAGATATTCCATAGCGATGGAAAGACTTAAGATGGCAATACCATGGAATGCATCTTCAATCTGAAATGAAGATTCGATATGACTTGATCGCTCAGAGCTTTTGTGTCATCAAGTGTTATGAAAGGATAAAAGAGATCGAGAAAGCTGCTGACATAGACTTGGGGCGGGGTGGGGGGGCAGTAAGAGTACACCCTGCTGGTCTTTAGCCAGATGTTATGCAGCCACTAGCAGTCTGCTAAGGAAACAAAGGCAGTGTCTCAGAGCATGACACCAGACCCCCTCACCCACGACATGCATTGAGATAACATGGGCAGCAGGTGAGTCATCCCGGGCTAAAAAATGATTGACATGAATCTTGAAGAAAGGCAGATTTCCAGGCAAATATATCATTTCCTTAACATAGATGAGCAGAACAAGGTAGGAGGGAAACTTGCTGTTTTGTTCAAGTCGCTTCTGAGCCTTTTGGGGGAACTGACCTGAAGCCAGAGTCTAGCGGAAATACATAGGCTTTGAACATCGCTGAAGACCAACATTTCCTTAGGAAAAAATGCACTGCTTAGCTCAAGGTCTTTGTCTGGGAAATTCTTACACATCAGGAGGTGGCTCCGAGGTGGATTTCTACAAAGAACATCCGTGCAAAGGACAAGCCTGCACAGCTGGGGGATTTCAGAGGGGCTTCCTTCCTGCTCCTCTTCTAGGACCTTTTTCTCCCTGTGTACACTTTCCTTCCTCTTTCTCTTCCTCCCCCCTCTCTCCCACTTCCTTCCTTTCCTTCTTCCTCTCATCTTACCTTCTTCCTCTTTCCCGTCTTTCTTTCCCGACAGTATCAGAGGCCATGGTAAATATTTTTCAGAAAAGCTTTAATTAAAATGTTAAACCCTCAGCTGCAACCCCAGCGACTTTCCCAGAACTATACGTCTTCTCAGCAGCTAATTATTTAAAGTAAAATAGTGGCATTCAGTCTGTTTATGAGAAATTAACATATTAATGCGGCGGTAATTACGCTTTAGCCCAGACGTTCTGTCCTGGAGTCTCAGCTTCAATGGGCTGTGTCCCCAGGGCCTGGCTCGCCACACCTGCACAGGTGTCTCATCTCCTCCTGGATCCCTGAGCTAAAGTGGGAGGCCGAGCTCCCTCCTCCAGACACCGTTTCTCTCTGTCTGTGAATGCTGCATCATAATTAAGAAATGCATGAATCAGAGAAGGAAGGAGATGGTGGGAGCAAAATGTGAGGATGAGGACGAGTGGGAGCAGTGGAAACAGCCACGGGCATGGGAATGGGGACAGGGCGTAAGTGTCGGCAAAAGGTCCAGCAGCTGACACAGATGGAGCCTCAGAGAGGGAGGCTGTTTCCTTCCAGATTGTGGGGGGCGGTGGAGCGGGAGGGTGGGATGGGGCAGGGCGGGAAGAGGATTCCGACCTGGACTGGGGTCCTCTGGAGGGGCTGTGAGTCTTGGTCACTTGCATTTACTCATTCATCTGTTTAATTATTCATTCATCAACAGTCTACGTACATGAGCAATGCCGCAGGTGTATCACGCACCGGGGGCGGAACTGCCAGTCTGCAATCCCCAGCCTCAGGAACAGCCTAAGAGCGTATCACCTGCACGCATACTTGGCCCCTGGTTCATCTCCTAGAGACACAGAACCACGTGCTCTGCATTTTCAGGATGCAAAGATCATCAGAATAAAAGGCATGGGGGCCACAGAGAGGTGAACAGGAAAAGATGTCTCTTCTTCACCATACCACCACTCACCCTGACACGGAGAGGTGCCTGTGTCCCAGCAGGTCACACCTGGAAGGCCCTCCACTGGATTAGTCTAAATGTCTCCTTGTACAGCTGAGAGATGGAACCCAGAGAGGGTGTGACACCACTCAAAAGTCACACAGCTAGTTTAACTGAAGTGGGACCAAAGCCAGGGCAAACCCCACAGATACCCCTCAAGAAGTGATGTCAGAGTAGGGGGATTGTCCACAAGAATGCACCTGTCAGGCCAGGTTCCACGTCTGCCCAGAAGCTGGCACCACGTGAGCGGCTGAGTAGGGGCAGGTTGACTCTCTTAATGGTGTATGGCGCTTGGAAGCTTAGTGTGAGAGAGAAGAGATCAACAGTTCTGGATCCAAATCCCATCTCACATGCCTAGTTGCCGGGCAGGCTTGTGTAAGTTATTAGAATTTTTGGAATCTTGTTTACCTCCTTTGTCAAATGGGCACAATAAATCCTGTCATCCCCAGAAGGTATAGGGACCAGAATGGATGTAGAGCTCTGGTACAGTGCTGGGCAGGAGATCAATAAAAGGAATCATTACAGCATGAGCTTGGCCACCGGGGTAAGTCCAATTGTCTTCTGAACAGGTGCCACTTAAGCCAGGGCAGTGACACAGGAGTTTCAGGGGCAACAGGGCAGATAGATTTTGATTTTGTTCTTGTTGTTTCATGGGTTTTTTTTTTTTTTAACATTTCACAGATAATCTGCTAATATAATTACCCCTGGGTAACTGGGAATTAACTCACATTTCCAAACACTATGAGGCACTGCGGGTGAAAGAGCAAAAGGAAAACATCATGTGTATTTCATTGTACAATATGCAAGAAACTACCTCCTGCATCATGTCTGTGTATGTGTGTGCACGTGTGCACGCTCAGTTGTGTCCGACTCTTCAAGACCCCATGGACAATAGCCTACTGGGCTCCTCTCTCCTTGTAATTTTCCAGGCAAGAATACTGGAGCAGATTGTCATTTCCTTCTCCAAGGAGATTTTTCCGACCCAGGGATTGAATCCGCATCTCTTACAAAGAATCTGGCAGGCGGATTCTTTACCAATGTGTCACCTGGAAAGCCCCAGAAGTGAAGGATCTGCCCTCTCTGAGGCTTGAACTCAGGACCTTCAGATTATAAGACTAACGTGCTGCCTACTGCACTAAGAGGGCAGATAGTCTGACTTTCACTTCATGTCTGTACTCTAGTCTTTTTGTCTCCATCTGGCTGAAAAGCTGTGCAGACACTGGGTGGGGTCTATGAATCCCTAGAAGCTTCTTATGTATCTGTTCATTTTCCAGAGAAAAGAGTTTGTAGTTTTTCTCAAGACTTTCTTCCTTCAGGGAACCCTCAGCCTGTTGTGGGAGATTCATTTTCTACCTTCAATCTGAGATAGAGAAAGCTCTGCCCTCAGGGAGCCCCAGTCTGAGGGGAGACACAGCCCTGCCTCAGGGATCCCCAGTCTGAGGGGAGACACAGCCCTGCCTCAGGGAGCCCCAGTCTGAGGGGACCCAGCTCTGCCCTTAGGGAGCCCCAGTCTGAGGGGAGACATGGCCCTGCCTCAGGGAGCCCCAGTCTGAGGGGAGACAAGCCCTGCCCTCAGGGAGCCCCAGTCTGAGGGGAGACACAGCATGGCCTCAAGGAGCCCACATCCAATAGAGGAGATACAACTGATATTTCCAGGTACATCCCAGTCTGAGGAAAACAAAAAATATCAGAAATAATTCACACATGCCAAACAATGGTGTACCAACTGAGCCCCGGGCACTGAAGAAAGACTCAGCCAAGGTAGGGTCCAAGCAGAAGACCCCAGCCCAGGCCGCCCCAGCCCCTCCTCTGCAGCTCCCTCTAACTAAGGCTCAGGCTACATACAGGCAGAGTGTGGTTTCAGACCCTTCAGCCAGCAATTAGTATTCTAAACATGAAATTAATTTCTCCTACAAATATGAGAACCTAGTAATTTGTTTCACTTTTATTTTATTGTCAGATAGGATTCATTTTCTACATGATTTTATGGTTGGATAGGATTCATTAGAAATTTTCCCCCAACTCCTTCTCTTAAAAAAAAAATAATCTTCCTTCAGCTGTTCAGTCAGCGGTTGAGCTGGCCTTAGCTTTCCTTTGAGTCACCGGCTCCCACACAACTGCATCGCCATAGCCCCAGGTTCTGCTCCGTGGTTTCACTTTAATTTCCAACTCTGAAGAGCCAGGTACTGAAATGGAGATAAATCTCTCTGGAAGCTCCAGCAATGGGACCTTTGATAGTGGAGCAGTGGGGAGAGTTAATGGCTCCAGGGCTCCTCTGTGTTATTTACTGACGCGGGGACCCTCACTAGCTCAGACTAACACTTCTAATCTATTTAGTACCCACGCTGGGTCACTTAACTTTGTTACCTGCTCTTATTTCTACCTCTGCCTGTGTCCTCCTTACCCACAAGGTCACTGAAAGCTGACCCTCCTGGGGTATGTTCGGCCTGTGCCGGGCAGGACCCCTAAATGCCAGCCTGTGAACCCTTCCAACAAGACATCTTCAGCCTTGACCACAGACTCTGCTTTCCCTTGTGTCCTGCTCACTGACCTCAGAAGTAGTCAGAGTTAGGCACCTTAGGAGTTCCCCTTTTGTTATACAAGCAGGGAGGACTCCTTTCTCCTTCAGACTGGGGCTCCGTTAGGCAGGGCCGTGTCCCCTCAGACTGGGGCTCCCTGAGGCAGGGCCATGTCTCCCCTCAGACTGGGGCTCCCTGAAGCAGGACTGTGTCTCCCCTCAGACTGGGGCTCCCTGAGGCGGGGCTGTGTCTCCCCTCAGACTGGGGCTCCCTGAGGCAGGGCTGTGTCTCCCCTCAGACTGGGGCTCCCTGAGGCAGGGCTGTGTCTCCCCTCAGACTGGGGTCCCTGAAGCAGAGCTGTGTCTCTTCCATTAGACAGGATCACGTGGAGGCTGGCAGGGGCTAAGTATTAGGGTCAATTACTCCCTCTCAGTCCAAGTCACCTTGTTACATTTTCTCACTAACCCCTGCTTCTCTTTACAGCACAGACCCTGACTGTAATTAATCATCTGCATAATTATCTGTTTAACATCTCTCTTCTCCTCTAGACTGTAAGTTTCAGGGGGTCAAGGACAAATGTGGCTTGGTCTCTGCTCTATCTAGCACCTGTGACACTGCTTGGCACATAAGAGGCCCCCAATAAGTATGTTCCTCCTGAATGGCAGATGAAAGGACAAAGTATTCTGTGTATTTATACACACTGTCATAGAGAGCATGGGAATCAGAACCCAGGCGTGTGTCAGGACTGTGGACTTTTCCTAAGGGACACAGCACATTCTCAGCTGGCTCTCCTGACAGCTGTAAGATGAGCACTCAGGGCAGGATAACACAGGATCTGGGAAGAAAGACCACGTGGGTCTGCAGCCCACCTTTGCTCCTCACCATCTGGTGATCTCCAGCTAGGTTCTTAACCACTTCATCTATAGGTTAATTACAGCAGCCATCCCACAGACATGGATCTTACAATAAATGTAATGCACTTAGAATAGTGCCTGGCACATAGTAGACATTTGACTAGTGTTAGCTGCTATGACTACTGTTATTAGCATTACTTTTGTGCAGATGGGAACTGAGGCTTCAAGAGATTAACTTGTCCAAGGTTCCAAGGCTGTGACTGAGCAGGGCCAGGATTTCCTTAAACCCTTAATAACCACCAGACTTCCATGCCCCCCTCTGATATTAGAACAACTGGGCATTGCTGATTAAGAAGCACAGGAAGGGGAGAAATCAAGCCACTTTTGATGCTGCAGCCTTGGAGAAACTGACCAATGAGGAACAGACCCAGATTCTGATGGACAAGAGGAAGAGAGACAAGAGGAAACCATGAAGTGGCCAAGTCCTGGCCTCCCAATCAGGCTGGGATGATGTCCCAAGATGATCCCAGGTCCCTCCTGACCTGGCCCTTTCACCTCTCTGAACTCATCTCCTACCACAGTTTACCTTAATTATGCCAAATACACTCCAACCTCAGGGTCTTTGCAGTTCCTGGGCCAGGAACCCAGTTCCATCAAGGTGAGGTCCATGATGGATTATAAACATGGTGCATTTGTCACCAGTCTCTTCGATCTCAGTGCCTGGACAGTGAGCATTTCTGCCTGGTCCAGGGGTTGAAGAAGAGCCTGCATTAGTCTAGCTCCTCTAAGAAGCAGATGCCAGGATTACGAGAGGGAAGACATGCCTGTGAAGGAAAATGGAGGGAAAGCTGGAGAAGGCTGGGAAAAGCATCAAATTGCAGCATAGGTCTGATGCTGTAAAGGAGAGTGGGAAGGGAGGAAGTTTGGGTCGAAAACTCTTAGACTAGTGCAGGTGAAGAAAGTTTAGCAAATGGGATAAGGCCAGTGGGGGAGGGGAGGGCCTGAGCTGCTGTTTCCCCTCCCCCATCTCACATGAAGGCCTCTGCCTTCACATCCCAGCCATGCTCGGTCACCAGCTGGGAAACGTGGCCTTAGTGCCAACACAGCGGGATTCAGAGCATGGTGGTCAAATCCAATACACTCTCTGAAGAAGGAGTTCTGAGGGGTACATTTTCATGGTGGCCATGAACCAGACTCAACCAACTCTTGGCCTGCCTCTAGTACCTTGTCAAGAAAAATGGCCTGAAATTCGCCTCCATGAGGCACTACTGCGCTATCAAGGCTGGAGACGGTGTGGGCTCACTGAGTGATTAGCTTCCAGCCGTAAGTCACCTTCCAAGGGTCTTGGTGGAGAAATCCAGGCTCACACAGCCAGGGGAATGGCCAGAGACTTCCTCCTCTGGAGATGACAACTCCTAGGTCTGGTTTTCCTGTCTCATGGGGGACACCTTTTCCAGCAGGTCTTCTGAGGCATAGTCCCAACCAGCTCACCAAGATGGGAAAGCTTCAGGGTGGCAACCAGCTGGGTACAGGCCAGGTGCCAGGAATTCAGCAGGACTTGGCGCTTAGGCAGCTCAGCTTCAACCAGTCCCTTCTCTCTCCACAGAGAGATTCTGACGCCTCTTCACTGGTCACTGTGAAGCTTCACAGAGAGAAGACAGCTGCAAATAGCCAGCCCGGAGCCTGGCTCCCCACAGACCCTCCTGTGAAGTGGCCTTGCTCCCTGCTTCTCTCGCTCCTCTAATCTCACACTCTTCGGCAGACACGCTGCCTCTGATGCCACCATAATTTGCTGGTTACATAACATGCGTCCTCACTGGGTGGCAAGTCTCACTCACTGGAGGGGCTCCAAATTAATAATCTATTATTCATGCCATCCGCAGTGTCTCTCCGCTGACAGTGGCAGTAAGAAAGGAAAGCTATACGGGAAGGAAAAGAGAGGGAAGGGAAAGGTATCCTTGGGAGCAAGCGGGTACAGGAGAACTGGTCTCTGAAAGTTTAAAATAGAAAACAGCCTCAGTGGAGCTGTCTCTATGGAGGTTGTTTTCTTTGCTTCCTGGAAGTCAAGGTCATCAGTAGGAAGGACAGGCAGGGAAGCAGCTCCAGGGTTTCATAGTAACATTCAGGGCCTCCATTCCTCCAAATAGAGCCACTTCTACAACACTGAGGTGGAGCTGGAGGGAAGGAGATGTAAAGAATGGGAGAGACACATTTCCACCTCAGGGAGCCCCAGTCTGAGGGAGACACAGCCCTGCCCTCAGGGAGCCCCAGTCTGAGGGAGACACAGCCCCACCTCAGGGAGCTCCAGTATGAGGGGAGACACAGCCCTGCCCCCAGCGAGCCTCTTAAAGATGGGACATGCCCCTCAGACATGACCCTCAGACATGGCCTCAGGGAGCTCAGACTTATGAGAAGACAGAACCTCTGTGCTCAGGGAGCTTCTAGATAAAGAAAAAACAAAGCAAAACCAGACCCTTCTCCCCCAGACTGAAAACAGACATTTTTTTCATGTGTGCAACAGAGAGGAGATTTCTAGTTATCTTAGTCAGAAACTAGAAGACAAGGCTGAAAAGGAATAACAGACATCCGGACTGCTCTTCCTAACGTTTCAGTGGAGGGGAATGTTCTAAGGGCTCATCTGTAAATTTTACACTTTCACAGTGTGTAAAATCTGCTATAGTTTCCAGCTGAATGTGCTCTGGAAGAGACACATTCACTTAGCTCTGATCCCTCCCCAGAGTAAAAAATGTGAATAATGTAATAAAGAAAATAGAGACAATGATTAGCTCTAAGAAAATTAAGAATAGTTTGGGAAGGAAACTGTTATCATACATGGCTCTTTCTAAGCAGTATTTATTTAATCACAAATATTAATACAAACATTGAATACTTATTTTTAGCCACAAGTTGTCATAAAAACACTATTGAAAGACTGGTGGGGAGAGTAATTATGCTGGGGGTGTGATAGGAGGAGTAATATCAGAGTGTAAAGTGCTCAAAGTCCTTATCAGGAAGTCAATGGATAATGTCTCGAAGGAAAATATCAAGAAAGAGCCAATAATAAAGAAGTAAAGACCAGAGGAAATAACTAAAGAGTTGAAATGTTCCGCCTGAGGAGAGGGGTTCTGGATGGGTAACTTATAACTGGTCACTGTTCCTTTACATTATAACCTATTTGACATACATAAAACTTGGATAAAAATAAAAATTCATATTTTGTAATGGCAGCAGAATGCTGTCAGACCTTTGCTATCTGCAGGACAACAGGCAGCAGGTGGTTAAGCTGATCGGTGGATAAAGTCATCAAATAGCATCAGAGGAAGGAGACCAGCGGGGCTGTCTCTACAGATGCCACCGTCTGGCTTAGGGACACTCAGAACCCTAATGCCCATCCTGTTGGAGCACACGCTGGGCTGGAGGGGACAGGGAAACCACCAGAGAAACTGACTCTAGACTAAAAACACCAGTCACAGCCATTCACACAGTGAACAATCCAGAAGCTGGCATCTGAACGCCTGCCTTTTCAGGACTTTAATATCATCAAGAATAAAATTACTTTTCTTTTGTCTAGCCCTTTACAGTCCCAGGTAGACCTAGTGGTAAAGAACCTGCCTGCCAATGCAGGAGACATAAGAGACTTGGGTTCAGTCCCTGGATTGGGAAGACCCTCTGGAGGAGGAAGTGGAAACCCGCTCCAGTATTCGTGTCTGGAGAATCCCAGGGACAGAGGAGCCAGTCAGGCTACATTCCATAGAGTTGCAAAGAGTCGGACAAAGTGAAGCGACTTAGGATGCACTTAGAGTTTACAAAGCCCTTTCACATGGATTACGTGAAATATCAGCACTGGGCCCTATCTGTCCAGTAGTACTCTTCTCCTTTTATGACTGAAAACCCAGGGCTTGGAGAGGAAAGCAGTTTACTTAACATTACATGCAAGTAAGGCATGAAGATGGGCACATCGTGATCCTCCTCCTGGGTGGTACTTTGGGATCAATCTGGGCAACTTAACACTCACACCCAGCTGAATGGGAGGTTTTGTCACGGTTAAAGTCTCCCCTATTGATTCTGATGCCCCACTCCAGGCCACCTCTGGTCCCCTTTAACTAACCTCCTGTCCCACTACTCAATACACAGCTTCCTGTGGACGTCAGGGAAGGCTAGGTTGGCAAAAACAGCACCACTAAAATTTTGGTGGCTTAATATGCATATGTGTGTGGTCAGTGGTCTCCAACTCTTTGCGATCCCATGGACTGTAGCCCACCAGGCTCTTCTATCCTTGGAATTCTCCCAGCAAGAATACTGGATGGAATTGCCCTTTCCTCCTCCAGGGGATCTTCCTGACCCAGGGATCAAACCCAAGTTTCCTCTAGCTCCTGCATTGTGAAGTGAATTCTTTACCACTGAGCCACCTGGGAAGTGGCTTAATATGACAAAGCTTTTTTCATCACTCACTAAGTCCACTGTGGGTCCAGGTAACCTTCCCGGTAGCTCTTCTCCATCTCAGTGTTCTCAGCTTCTTTGACCTGGTGGCTCCTCAATCTTGACATAGGCTTCCATGGTTGCCATGGCAGGAAAAGAAAAAGTGCTGAAGACACTTGTACCATCCATTAATGCTTTAGCATATTAGAAATACACATCAGTTCTACCTGCAATCGATTGGCCAGATCCAGTCTTGTGACCTTCACATAACAGCAAGTGTAGGGGTGAGGGGTAAAATCTTCACCTATATTCTACAGAGAAGAAAACTCAATGTGGATAAGCACCAGTGATATCTACCACAGCCTTCATGACACCCTGGAAGTGCTCCCCACTCTCTGCATGGTCCCACAAACCCCCATTCTCCCTTCCCTTACCCCTCTTTAAAGTCTGGCTGGAGTCCCATCTCCTCCTTGAGCACTCCTTGGCCACTGCTTTCTACACAGATCCCCTCAGTTTGACCAACATCAATTCTCATTATCTGTGGGATGCATTTGGCACTTATAGCTCATTAAGCATTTTCAGAGTCTTTACATATCCTCTGTTTCAAATGATTTTATCTTCTGGACTTTAGGCAAAGTATTGAGAGGAATTGCTGGTCTGGCCAACAGAGAAGAGTTTATCAGAAAAGTGGGAGGCATGGGAGCCTGTGGAGTGGCCCCCATGACTTCTGAGCCTTTGAGCCTTGCAGGGAAGAGAGTCGAAGGTACTAAGGAACCCTGGGCTTGGAAAGACTGTCTTCAAAAGCCCATCATCTTGAGAAGCTTAGACTGAAAAGTGAACACCAATTAAGAGTTGGGCGTCTTGGCAGGAGAAAGCCTTCCTTAGAACTGATGATTATCTTAATGAGGGGATAAGAAGTATTGAAAAGGCCACAGGCTGCATGGGAAGCCCACTACTGAGCCCAAGACTTAAATGAGCATGCACAAAAGACGGGAGGAAAGGCCAGCCCCCCGCCCCTGCATGCCTACTGCACCCCAAGCAGACAGGCCCCTGCGATTCCCACATGCTGGAGTCACTGCCTGCTGACATGGCTAGCTATTTATTAGTCTTTAACAAACATAACACTTACCATGTACCGGGCACTATTATGTGCATTTTATGAATACTAACTCATTTCATCAACACTGTATGGGTTATTTTTCCCCTCATCCCCCAAAGATGCCAAGGTTAAATAACTTGCCCAAGGTCATCACTAATGTGGGCCAGAACCTCTGGCTCCTTCACAACAAGAACATATATTTATCTGCTCAGCAACAGACAATAGTAAGCACTCAAGAGATATTTAAGTGCTTTCTAAATGAATGAATGTGATCTTATTTCCCTCTGAGGCCGGACAGCCAGGGTCCAATTCCCAGTTCCATTGCTTACTGTGTGAACCTGGGCAAGATATTCACCTCTCTCCACCTCTGTTTACCCACCTATAAAGTAGGGCTAATAATAGGCTTTATAGGGTTGTTGTGAGGATTAAACAATTTTTAAAATTAATAAATGTAAAGAATAACAATCCCTGGCACAAGGAAACAATCAATAAAGTGTAATTGTTATTTCACATGCTATATCATATCTCATCAAACCACTAGCTTCTGTAAATACACATTAACCATTTCTTTTCATTCTTGTCACTATCTAGAATGTGTTAGGTGGACATTTCTAAATATCCTAGAATAGAGAATTGCCTTAGTTGTCTATTGCTACATAGCAAAGTTTAGCAACTTAAAATGATGTGCATTCATTTTCCAACCATTTCTATGGCTTAGAATTCTAGGCATTACTTAACTGGGTCTTCTATTATATGATCTCTTATAAGTCTACAACCTAGATGTCAGCCAAGGCTGTGGTCTCATCTGAAGGTTCAACTGAGGAAGGATCTGCTTGCCAAGTTCAGTCTATGTTTATTGGCAAGATTCAGTTCTTCCATGGCTGTTAGATGGAGGGCCTCAGTCCCTTGCTGGTCATTGGTGGGTCGTGGCCCTCAGCTGCTTGCCATGAGGGCCTCTCCAACTCACTTTATCACAGCAAGTTCATGAGAAGAGGAGCCAGGAAGAGAGAGAGTTGGTAAAATGGAAATCACTGTCTTTTGCAATTTAACCACAGAAGCAACATGGATCTTTCTTGCCATATCCTATTGGTTATAAGCAATGACTAGGTCCAGCCCACACTCAAAGGGAGGTTTGGGGGTCCATGTCAGAAGCTGCTGACTCCAGGCTCAAACGTACTTACTGACTGAACCCAAGAGTCAGCTCTGCTTCAGATGAAGGTAGGGAACATGGAGAGGCTGATGTGGGTCATGTAAATTCCAACTAGCCCTGCCTCTAGGGAAAGCTTCCTTGAACCCTTTTGGGACCTTGGTGTCCATCCCTATAGAATGAGCAGCTTTGACTAGAAGATGCCTCAAGTGCCCTCCATCTAAATTCTAGATTCTTTGAATTTAACAGATCTTGATTCAACCAAACTGACAAAGTTAAGAGTTCTCTGCATTCTTGGAAAGTTGCCAAGATCATGCGCATCCCTCCCAGCCCCCCAGGTGAGGGTGGATCACTGTCTCCCTTCCACCACCCATGCTGTGCCGTCCCACACACAGCCTTGGTAGATGGAAGGAAGTGGGCGAGCAGAGTCCTCAGCAAAGAAAAAGTCCCAAGTGTTGCACTTGCTTCACCCACCTCCTTGCCCTGAATTGCTCTGGAGGCTAAATCATTGCCTGGCCCAATTGGCCGGGCAGGCCAGCATCAAACCCTCAGTGAGATTAAAGGCCCTATTGAGGTGTATAAATCAGAGCAGCACACCCTACTGAGAGCATGTGATTAGAATAAATGTGTGTCCCTGGGGCTGAACACAACTCTGCTGCATGCTGGGCACCTGCGTCCTCCTTGGGATCCTTCCTATATATTGTCCCACTGCTCCTGTTCTTCCTCAACAGCTCAGCAGCAGCCCACCCAGCAGACAGTCCCTTTCGAACAACACCCTCCTTTCCCTATACAGAGAGTGCCACATGAGCACAAGGAGCCCGAGAAATACTGTGGGGGATAGGGAGTCTGGAGAACCTAGTGTGGGTCCTGGCTGTGCCCCTTGCCCGCAGTGTGGCCCTGAGAGGGTCCCTTTCTTTGCTCAGCATCAGTTTCTTCATTCCATCGATCAATAGATTGGACCAGATGACTCCGCAGATCTCTTCGAGCTTTCAAATCCTACAGTTCTGATATTTATCTCAAGTGATCAGGGAAAACAGGATGTCCCTAGATGAGAGAGGATGAGTTTGGCTCTAATTAGCTGAACTGTGACCCCCCCATAAAAGTGGCTTCTGCGTGTTATCTCAATCAGAGGGAGAGGAGAGGAGATTTCAGGGTTGGCGCAGTGGTTCAGCAATGTTACTTTCCCATCTTCCTCTGTTGTCAACACCAATGAGAGATGTCCACACGCCCCTGGGGGGAGGGGGCTGAGATGGCCACATCTTTCAGTGTCACATTTTTCTGTGATGGTGTCAGACTCAGGAGGGAGACAGAGTGGTGGGCTCTCCTGGGTGCTATATGTTACTAGGAGAAGGCCTTTCCCAAAGACTGGTGTCTGATCATTACTTCTCATGTCTCACCCCACCCCCAAAAGATACACTAATGAACCTCAGAATGTGATCTGATTTGGAAATAAGGTCATTGTTAATGACCTTATTGAGTTAATATGAGGGCATACTGAAGCAGGGTATGCTTCTAATCCAATATGACTAGTATCCTAATAAGAAGAGGAGAAAGAGAAGACATGGCCATGTGAAAACAGATACAGAAAGAATACTATGCGATGAGGGAGGCAGAGACCAGGGTGATGCAACAACAAGCCAAGGAGCACCCGGGGCTGCCATTGACACCAGAAGTTGAGAGAAGGGCAAGGAACGGATTCTCCCCGGCAGCCTTCAAGGTAGCATGGCCCTGCCGACACCTTGGTTTTAACCTTCTGGCCCCCAAAACTGTGAGAGAATATATTCCTGTCATTGTAAATTACCCAGTTTGTGGCTGTCTGTTGTGGGAGCCCTAGGAAATGAACACATGCCTCTTTGGCTGGAACTTGACTCACATCCCCTCAACTGCTGGCAAATCACCAATGGTGAAGTGAGCTTGACTGTGCCACGGTCAACCACGGTTCATCAAGAAGACTGAGTGCCTTGCCTCCTGGACAAACCCAGGTTCTTAGAGACTAAAGAAGAGGGGATGGTATGATATCATCAAGTCTAACACACACATTTGGAATATGAGAAGAGTGAGGCCCCCAGCTTCCTCCACCTCCCGTATGGCAGCCTCCTCCCTGTAGGTGTGTGATGGCTCTGACCACTCTTCGTCTTTGCCGTGTGATTCTGTTTCATACCGATTCCAGAAGATCACTAAGCACAAGTTGACAGGAGGCACAGTAAGAGGCGGATACGGTCAGAGCCTTCGGGTATCCCAGCTCACACAGGAGATTATAAGAAGGGCTGAGGGACGTCCCTGGTGGTCCAGTGGCTAAGACTCCACACTTTCAAAGCAGACGGCCCAGATTCTGTCCCTGGGTCAGGGCACTAGATCCCACACGCAGCAACTAAGAGTTCACACATGCGTGTGTGCTAAGTCACCTCAGTCGTGTCCAACTCTTTGTGACCCTATAGACTGTAGCACACCAGGCTCCTCTGTCCATGGGATTCTCCAGGCAAGAATACTGGGGTGAGTTGCCCTGCCCTCCTCCAGGAGATCTTCCCGATCCAGAGATCAAACCTGTGTCTCCAATGTCTCCTGCATTGGCAGGGGGGTTCTTTACCACTAGCGCCACCTGAAAAGCCCAAGAGTTCACGTGCTACAACTAAAATAAATCCCCATACCGCAACAGAGACCGAAGATCCTGCAGGCCACAGCTAAGACCCTGCAAAGCCAAATTAATAAAGGGTTTTTTTTTTAAATAAAATAAAAGATAAAAGAAGAACTGAGAGGCCTGGGTGTGACTCAACCTGGATGAGAGATGGATTTGGAAGACACAGCTTGACCGGCAGCTTCCTAGAAGCTGGATTCTCAGTAAATGCTGAGGTTGCACAAAGGACTGAAAATGGGGAGGAACAGAAAAAGAACGTGAGACTTTAGGACGAAAACATGCTTGGTCTGCCCACCTAGGGGCCTGGCCTCAGTGGAAGGCCTCCTCATGAAGAGCCGGATAAACACAAACGTATCAAGGAAAAACAATTCTACTGCAGCCACGACTATTACAGCATCTCACGAGCATCTCATGCCCACATTAACTGACCTTTCCCCCACAGGCTCCTCATTTTGCTCTTCATTTCTGTCTCAACAGAAAGTATTTCCACTTGCCCAGGTGTCCAACCCACAGTCATGGGTGATCCTTTAACCTCTGCCCTCCCCTCCTTCACTAGTCATGCACCAACTCCTGTCAACTTCTGTGCTAAATACTCCTGAAACCCTGCATGTCTCCTGGCACTTCCCTCCCCCATCCTTTCTTGCTGAGATTACTATGACGGTCTCCTTACTAATCTGCCTGCCTCCAATCTTCCCTCTCCATTCCTTCCATCCACATTCCCTCCAGTCGGAACAGTCTTCCAGAAACCCAGATCCAATCACATCACAGCTCAAAACAATTGCGATCCCTTGCACCCCATGGCTTTTGTATTGATGTCCAATCTTCCTGACTTTCTTTCAAGGCCCTTCATGACCTTATTCCTATTTCTTCCGAAAGCTTCTCTCATGTTTCCCCTGACCCCCAGCCCCTCATCTCCATGTTTCACAAAGCCACTCTCCTCACTTCCTGCAGCTAACATGCTATCTTGAGCCCCCCAGACCTTTGAGCCTGCAACTGAGTCTCCCATGTCACCTGATCTTTCTCTTCTTCTCTGATTAACATCTGTACATATTTCAGGCTTAGACACCACTTCTTGTGGGAAAATCTCCTAGAACCCCCCACCCCAGACTGGTTTGAGTTGAGCCCCCTTGCCTTTCCCTGGTCTGCTCTGTGTTGCATGGTGGCTGACCCCCACAGGCCTCCCCTGTCACCTGGTTCCTCAGACAGGGAAGTGGAGGGCAAGAGAAAGGCACAGGACAGACATTTCATTCCTCCATCTCTGCCTAAGGGACCGGCGCAGCAGCGCCCCCTGCAGGACTCTGGCTCTCACTGTGACACACTCACTATGGATCCACGTTCAACTTGGGACCCTAATGGGGTCTCATCACATAGCCCCCACCCTTTACCCCTGTAGTGGAATAGTAGCTGCTTCCTGCCGTTGCTACTTTGCAGGTCAGTTGATCCCTTCTATCGCCTTTTAGCCAATTTTCTCTATTAAATTACTTCAGTTATAAATATCTAAGTGACTGGTTTTCCTGGTCCCACCCAACTCGCATAGACCTTCCCCATAGAACAGCTCACTGCACTTCCATAACTGTCCCCATTCACCCTGAACTCTAAGGGCCAGTTTGCATGTCTATTCTCCCCTAATGTGAGTGTTTCATGAACACAGGGACCACCTCTGCTTACTGGCCATTGTATCCCTAAAACAATGTTCGGATACAGTGACTATCTAATTAACACATGAGTGAGCGAATGAATGAACCAGTAAGTTTCATGCTGAGTTTCTTGTCCGTCCAACTGCCTGTCAAGCTCATTTTCTCTTTCTCTGTCTTGCAAACCTCCTTTCTTCAAGAAAATAATCCCTCCTGCTTGGTCCTTACCCTGCAGGCTTCCTCTCTGCTTTACTTTAGTAAGTCAGTAGAAGTAATACCGACTAAACAGTCCAAAGATCCAGGCTCATCCAGACTGCCCACTTCCCCGGCATATCTCCCAGAGCAGGCTCAGCCAAGGCTGTTGGCCAGAGGGAACAAAAAGTTACGAGGTATGGAGAACTGCACAAAGCCAGGTGATGGAATCCTAGCTGGGGCTAGAATCATGGCTCCTGTGGGAAGCTGCCTCCTGGTACCATGGAGGGTGGATCTGGAGGGAGCCTGGTGAACAGAAAGGTACTTGAGTGGTCTTTCCTTCCCAGGGATCTGAGCCCCAGGAGGCTGCCCTGCAGCCCAGCTTCGCTGGAGTCAGGTGGGGATGCAGAGACAGGAAGATTCTTGGCTGCCTGGCTGCCTGGCTTTGTTCCCAGATGTGGGCTGAGTGGAAAGGCCATGCATGGTTTGGCAGTCTAGCGCAGGAGGGGGTGGAGTGCCAGGTAGAGGGAGGGAAGCACAGGCACTGACCCAGGACAACGGCTGTGGTCTGAGCTGCTGTTTTCCCTCCCTCCTTCCTAAGCCCACGCATCACATTTCAATCAGCTCTGAGGATCTTTGCGGCAACAGGAGACAGACGGGCTGCAGAGACACAGAGCATCCAGCCACGCCTTCCTGGCCTGGACACTGATTGGAGGGTGACAAGCAGCTGCAGCTTTCTCATCATAAGCAGTAGAATCTGTTTCCAGAGCCCAGCCAAGAGTCTGCAGGCAGGAGGGATGGCAGCGAGACACTTAGTCAAAGGCTCAGGATCGGGGGTCTTGGGGGGCTGATTTGTCCATCTCTCTGCCTCCAAGATGAAGTGACTGAGCACACACGCATTGCCTCTAAGAAGACCTTCAAAGATTCCAGCCTAGACAGGCTCTGTTGATCCTACCAAGGTAATGAGATGCCCCAAACGGTAAAGCGCAGGTCACACGTGTCTCAGTGGAAGGGGAATCTAGACAGATCCTTCTCCCCATGCCAGCTAGAAGTCATCTTGGAAACTGGGTCCCCCATGGGGTGGGGAGGAATGGGTAAGGCAGAGGGAGTCCGGAACAGTGGGGTCAGGGGTGGGGTGGAGTGAGGGGACCCTAAGGTCAGTGCTGCTGGGGAGGTGAGAATCATAAGCACCTGCCACTTACTGAGTGGGTCCCGGGCTCCAGGAGCGGCGCTAGGCACTTTTAGTCATCACGCATTTTATCTTTAAAATAGCTCTCTGAGATTGTTACTATTGTCGTCATTTTGTGAAGGACGGAAACCAAAGATCAGAGAAGTGAAGAGACTCTAAAGGGTCACACAGCTAGGTGTGAGCAGCCCAGCCAGGCTCGGAAACGGGGTCTGTTTCCCTCCTTTGCAGTGACATCTGTGCCCTGACCCACCTAGGGTGCGGCCTAGGGCCAGACACGGGCCACAGCTCCCTGAGAGCTAGCAGAGGGGCAGCTCTAGAGTCAACGAAGCAGGACTTTCCCGGTGGTCTAGTGGTTAAGACTTGGCCTTCCAACACTAGGAGGAAGGGGGTTCATATCCCTAGTTGGGAAGCTAAGATCCTTCATGCCTCTGGGCCAAAACAATACAAAATATAAAGCAGAAGTAATATTGTAAAAAATTCAATAAAGACTTTTTAAATGGTTTACCGTAAAAAAAATTTTTTTTTAATAAAAAAATAAGTCAATGATGCTGGGTGGAGGAATCCCAAGGATGTGGTTCCACCTGTTGGAGGCCTTCACTTAGGGTACCTGTGGCCCAAAAGTCTCACCTGAGGTTTCTAACGTCTTTCTTGGTTATTAAGGCGGACTGAGGTCCAGCTTCACCTTCATCCCTGCATCCTCACAGTAACTCAGTGCTTGGCCAGCTCCCCAAGCATCTTCTCCACCAAGCCCTGCTCTCCCTGGGCTCAAACACTCGTTGCCTCTCACCAGGCCCAGCTGGGCAGCCTCCTGCCTCTGACCCATCTTCCATGCAGCTGTCACCACAATTTTTCTCAAAATCAAGTACAAACTCTTACTCGTAGCATGTGAGATCTAGCTCCCTGACCAGGGATTGAACCCGGGCTCCCCTACATTGGGAATGCGGAGTCTTAGCCACTGGACCATCAGGGAAGTCCCCTGGTCATAGCGCTTTCTGAAGTACCTCTGCCAGCACCCTTTTGCCTTTGGGATAAAACCTGAGTTCCATCGTCTTCCATTCCAGCCTCTCCCAAGCCAGCCTTGATCTCCTCTCCCCGAGCCACCATCTCTAAATCCTCCACGCTTCCTGGAGCTGGGGGCCTGGCTGTTCTCCTGAACGTGCCTTGCATTTCCACATTTCCTGCCTTTGCTCCTGTTCCCTCTGCCTGGGTTGGCTTCCCTGGCCTTGGTTTTTTCCCCTCGGCAAAATGTCACCTTTCCGGACCAACTGAAATGTCAGATGCTCTGTGAAGCTTTCCCCAGCATCTTCTCCTCTGTTCTAACTGCTCCCCTGCAGACTCTTGAGTCTGAGATGAAGAAGATGATGATAAGCACATTACTAACAGCTAACACTGTGGAACACTCACTATGTGCCGGGCGCTGTTCAAAGCTCTTCTCATGTATTAATGCCTTTAATCCTCAGAAGGACTCAAGGTGGCGGGTGCTATATCATCCCCATTTTGTAGATGGAGAAGGAAGGCCCAGAGAGGTTAAATCATCTGCCCAAGGTCACACAGCTGGGGAATGGAGAGGAGCATCCAAGCGCCTCTCCAAGCATCCAGGCATCCAGCAGCCAAGCACAGCAATGTGATCCAGAGCCTGTACTCTTTAGCACTCTGCAAGGCCCCTCAAGAACACTCACGAAGGGAGTATCTGACAGCACTTCTCGAGGAGCAATGCTCATAGAGATCCTCACTCACTTGTCTCCCCCGAAGGCCTGAGAGCTCCCTGAGGGCAGTGCTTGTCTCCCAGGTCTCTGTACATTTTGTGTCTAGCCCCATGCAGAGGACAAGAATAAATGAGGCATTTGTTGGCAAAACAAATGAATGACCTGTCAGTCATTATACCACTCTACCCGAGTCACCACAGGAGGGAGAAAAAGCCCCCCAGAGGATGCCCCATCTGTGAGATGACCCACTTCCCTGCTGTCTCCCAGGCACGTGAGAAATAAGGCCAGGGACAGTGTCTTCTGTTAGGGCCCTTCATGAGGCTCTGTCCATGGGGTAAGGGCGGGGCTCACACATCCCTTCACTGCCCCTTCCACTAGGGCTCTGGTTAGGGGCAAGAACCACCTTCCCCCACCTCAAATACCTAGATTCCTGGTAACACCCCGTGGCTCTACTTTTCATGGGCTCCCCAGGTCCCAGAGGCACACCCATCTGCCTGTTCTCTGACTCACCAGCCTGGCTGTAGAGCAGGAAGCAGAGCTGGACTTACAGAAGTTGGGGAATGGGTGATAGGTTCTAGAAGCCACTCAAATTCATCATGTCCCACCCTGAGTCTCCATCTGGTCTCTTGTGAGCTCCCTTCTGCTTACCCGGATGATGAGCCTAGACACCCCACCAATACCTCCCTCCCCATCAATACCTCCCTCCCCATCATCCCCACACCCTATCAGTCCCCTCTGTCCTGTGATCCCATTTCCTAAACATCCCTGAACCTGCCCTCTTTCCCTCCCCAGGATCCCAGGGCACATCATGGCTGGTCTGGAATAGGAAGGCCCCCAGGATGACCCCACTGCCCCTCCCTTCTAGTTCTTCCTCTGCTGCCACAGAGCACCTTGTGATTTATGGATGGGATCATGCCTCTTTCCTGTTCAACAGCCTTCCACGGCTCCGCACTCTCCAGAGGATGACACTCAAGCCTGTGACCATCCTCCCCGCCTCTCCTGTCTCCTCCTACTTTCCCTGCCTCTGCGTGTGCACCGCTGCCACACCACATAGGCTTGGCCACTCCAGTCCTTCTGCCAGAGCCCCCATCTCCACCTTCCCCCTTCTCCTCCTGGCCCTCAGCTCCTGCCTGTGGAAGACATGCCTTAGTGAGCAACTCCACCAGGAAGCCCTCCATGAATTGCTCCCTCTCCCTTCCCCCTCCTTTGAAATCTGGCCTCCTGCCGCCGTGGGCTCTCACATACCCCTTAGGTATCCATTTCTCCTGGGACTCGCCAGAGTTTACTGAAATCATCCTGTTGCACATGTGGCCCCAGTGAACTGTTGGACAGGATCTATCTTATCAGTGTTCCATTTCCTGTCCCTAGTTGGGCACCCAGGATGGAACTTGGCAGGCACTTGGTGAATGTGTCTTAAACAGAACTGAAAACAGCCCTGAATCATCCATCTGTAAATAGGTGAGCCCTCATGGCTGCAGGGGGAACAAAAGGAGATATTGCGTGTGAAGTTCTAAGTATGCGCTCTGCCATCACTCACCATCATCATGATCCGTGCTATTATGACTCATGCAGTGCACTTGAAAAAGCACTAGACTAGGCATTAGGAGATGCAGAGTCTAGTCCCAGACCCCACATTAACTATCAGGGTGACCCTGGGCAAGTCAATTATCCTTTCTGAATTAGTCCTCAGTAACTGTTATTTTCCTTCCTTGCTTCGCTTACATTATTGAATGGCTTCCTATATTATCCCCACCTCTCCCTTTCTTCAGCACAGATAATTAAGAATTTGTAGCATATCTTGACGTATGAACACTGCATTGATGAATACCCATAATACATAAGCAATTGCTATGATGCCCATCACAGATGTGCTCTGACACCCATCACAGAGGAAGCCTCTTCCCGTCTCATCACCCATACCCCTACATGTTTTTACATCAAAAAATAGAAAAAAAATTAAGCAAGAAGACAATCCTTTAAATACATTACACGTTAAAACAACCAAGTTATGTATTTCTTATTTTCTCATTTCTTTGTGGGCTGGGCAAACGTGATTGTTTACGCATAGGTGCCAGCCTAGACCACTACGTGGGAATCAAGCCCAGTGATGCACCTCTATAGAGTTAAATCACCAGCAGCCTCTCGCCCACCCAGCCCCAGCCCCACCCAAGGGGGAAATGACAACTTCCGCCAGCAGAGAGAGGACAGAGTCTTATCAAAAGCAGCCCTGCAGATCTGTATCAAAGCAACAAGCTCGTTCAGAAAATCACTAATATTGTGCCAGGCTATGGAGAAAAATGGTTTCTAATTATTCCCATTAGTTTTGGAGAAAGGAGAAGGGCTCCTCCTCACAGGAGCCTCTTTGAGATTTGAAGCCATTTCCTCCTGGTGGGGGCAGGGAAGAGGCAGGGAGCTACATTGCCCAGAATTCCTGTTGCTGAACCAGGGCTGGCCCCTGGCTTCCACTGGCTGGCAGTAGCCCAAGCTAATAGGCCAATCAGAGCACGAGACGAAGGATGGCATTCCCATCTGTCCCACCACGAAACTTAGGGCGGGAGTGAGGAAGGGAAGATGAAAGTGTCAATTTTTCTAAGACTATTATTAGGAGAGAAGATTTGGACAAAAACAGTCTGCTGGCAACTAAGCTGTTAAACCATGTCAAGATCAAGACAGTGCAGAGCCCAGACTGACAAAGCCACACTTCCCACCACTCTGTGCTCAGAGAATCCTTGTTCTGATGAGGAAGACACAGCCCCTGCTCCCAGAGAGCTCCCAGTCTGATGGGGGAGACACAGCCCCTGCCCCGAGGGAGCTCCCAGTGTGACGGAGGAGACACAGCCCCAGCCCCAGGGAGCTCCGAGTCTGATGGGGGAGACACAGCCCCAACCCCAGGGGGCTCCCAGTCTGATGGGGGAGACACAGCCCCAACCCCAGGGAGTTCCCAGTCTGATGGGGGAGACACAGTCTCAACCCCAGGGGGCTCCCAGTCTGATGGGGGAGACACAGTCTCAACCCCAGGGAGCTCCCAGTCTGATAGGGGAGACAGGGCTCCAAAGTTAGGACAGGGTTCAGAGTCCAGTCATACTCTCAGCTTGTGCCCAGCCCTCTTCACTCCCTGCCAAGGTGTTCTCTGCAGCCTGCCAGAGCCGGCCATGCCACTGTGATGGACCCAAGTGGCTTGGCACTTGTCCTTGTCTTCGCTCCACTGGGCCTAAGGTTGGGCTGGCTCTGGAGACGAATGGATGTCTCTCACACCACTGGGAGAAGAGCTGTGGGGAAGCAGAACCAAAGATAACAGAACTTAGCAGCCAGAGCAGGTGGTCCACCGGGGCAAACTTCAGCAGAGCTCTTCTTGGGCAGAATTCTGTATTCCTCCCACCACCCCTCCTGGATGCTGTTCGCAATTTATCCCCTTCTTTCAAAAGCAAGCCTAGCCCACCTCATTAGAGAAGCGGTCAGGGTGACCATCGCACCTCTGTCTCTAGCATTCTGTTTAAGGTAGTCAGCTGCACAGGGCTGCCACTGACATGGCCTTTACTGATGTGACATTTCTGGGGAACTTTCTGGTCTCTTTGGCCCTTTCAGATGTCCCTGGACTCCCCCAGATTAGAGCTTGATTTTCAGTTTCTCTTCCATCTGGCCCAGTGCTTCCCAAATCCAAGATCTCTCTACGACCATCATTGCCTCGGGGCTCCACAAGAGGGAGCCATCACCTCCAGGGCACTTGGGACAGAAGACCTATAGTTGAATCCCATCTTTGCCACTTGAAAGCTGTGTTACTTTGGCTAAGATGCCTCACCTCTCTGAGCCTTGGGTTTCTCAAAAAATGGGGAGAAAATGAGTATTGCCCCAGACTCACATGGCGGTGGAATTGCCAATAACAAATGGTTAAGTGCCCTGCAGCGCTAGTTACTGTTATTATTTAGCTAATGTCCCTGGGTGCAACCAACGTCCAGAAAACTCATTCTTAATGTATGAAAGGGCTTCCCTGGTAGCTCAAAATGTTGCACTTTACCTGGTAGCTCAGCTGGTAAAGAATCTGCCTGCAATTCAGGAGACCCTGAGTTCGATTCCTGGGTTGGGAAGATCCCCTGGAGAAGGGATAGCATACCCACTCCAGTATTCATGGGTTTCCCTGGTGGCTCAGAGAGTAAAGAATCTGCCTGCCTGGGTTCAATCCCTAGATTGGGACCCTGAAGGAGGGCATGGCAACCCACTCCAGTATTCTTGCCTGTAGAATTCCTATGGACAGAAGAGCCTGGCGGGCTACAGTCCTTGGGGTCACAAAGAGTTGGACACAACTGAGCATCTAAGCACAGCACAGCACAATATATGAAAACAAATAAAAGGAGTTGCTCAGTTTACAGCCAGGATGGGGTTCCTGGAAGCCCCTCCTTTATAGCCTCCCCCACTTCCTGCTTCCTTCCCCCCTTAAGACTCTAAGGTCATTGAAGAGCATGGTTAGAACAACACTTAACAACTAAGTCTCTGAAGCTTTGCTCAGCACCCATGATCTGCCAACTGAGTCCAGGTAAAGTCATCACCTGCGAACGAATTAAAATCTCTCCTTCAGAGACTGACTGGTAAGACAGAAGTGTATTACTAGAAAATGTGAAAAATTGTTACTATGGGTCATGCTCCAATATTCCTCTCTCCTGAGATGTTTGTGAATTTTGTTTTTGAGTCCTTCCTTGCACACAATGTGGTGGGCTGGTTGTCTGTTTAATATTTCCAGGAATGATCTGGAAAGAAGGGATGCTGAGGAAAGAAGGAAGACAATTCAGAGATGCCAATGATTGAGTTCAGTGAGTTTGATCTTTCCCACACCTTTCCATCTAGGGAAAAGGTCAACGCTGGAGTCTAGGGCAGTTTGGCCAAGATGGGGTAAAAATGGCAAGAATCTAAGAATACTCAGCTTTCTGAAGGCCAGGGCCACCTCTCACTTGACTGACAAGAAGAAACAGGGAGAGAAGTCCTGTGCTGATGGGGACCAGCTCAAATACCACATCTTTAAAGCCACTTCAGTCCACTCCACTTAACAACCAGTGAGAAATCCCTGAAGTTTTGGTGGGTCTTACAGGCTGATCTTTTAGAATCTGCCTGTTTTGGGCTCACCAAATGTATCATTAGAAATGCATCCAGCTGCAATTAACAGGCAACCCAACCACATAGCTTAAATTAAAAGGAGATTTTTCTTAAATATCAAGGAATCCAAGGATAGGTGTTGCTGGTATTGATTGAGCTGTTCAATCATGCCATCAGAGACACAAGTCTTTTCTACCATCCCCGCAAGCCAGCTTTCATCCTCATTGCTTAGAGTTGCAGGGACCCAAGATGGCTGCTACAGCTCCAGGCTTTACAGTCTCATTCAAGGAAGGAGGAAATGGGGCCAAAGGAGGGTAGAATCCTCTGGTGTCAGAGAAAATGCTGTAGGGACCTGACACAACCAGCAGGTTAGCCCCACTTACACAGGAGGAGCAGGTAGGCCTGTGGAAGTACAGTCAACCTTTTGGACTGGTGACCTCACCCTCTTGCAACCTGCTGCTAACCCAGCTCAGGTTTCCAAAGGATCACTTGTGCAGGTGTGTGCTCACCTGGAGTGGAATTGGTATCCCTCACCAGGTGGAATTGTTCAGTTCAGTTCAGTCGGTCAGTCGTGTCCAACTCTTTGCGATCCCATGAATCACAGCACGTCAGGCCTCCCTGTCCATCACCATCTCCCGGAGTTCACTCAAACTCATGTCTATTGAGTCGGTGATGCCATCTAGCCATCTCATCCTCGGTCATCCCCTTCTCCTCCTGCCCGCAATCCCTCCCAGCATCAGAGTCTTTTCCAATGAGTCAACTCTTCGCATGAGGTGGCCAAAGTACTGGAGTTTCAGCTTTAGCATCAGTCCTTCCAAAGAACACCCAGGACTGATCTCCTTTAGGATGGACTGGTTGGATCTCCTTGCAGTCCAAGGGACTCTCAAGAGTCTTCTCCAACACCACAGTTCAAAAGCATCAATTCTTCGGCGCTCAGCTTTCTTCACAGTCCAACTGTCACATCCATACATGACTACTGGAAAAACCATAGCGTTGACTAGACGGTGGAATTGTTATCCCTCACCAAATGTAGTGGGCGGGTCAGAGGGTCCCATTCCCGAAGTGTCTTCTTCCTTCTGGTGCCATTCTGTCTGGCTTCCCTCAAACACTGAAGACGGAATCTCTGGGAATGAAACTGTGCCCACGGAAGGCTGCCAGGTTAGTGACTCTGCTGATTATTCAGCCCACCTTCCTCTCAAAGCTATCCTCTGTAGGGAGTTGACTAGAGGCACACAATGTGCCAGACGGAGGTATTAGCTGCATTAGAGATGCAAGAGCATGAAAGACCCCGTCTCTGCCAGCTCTCTCCTCCACAAGTGTTCCAGTGCACAAGCCGGAAAGTGGTAGTGCTGTGTCCATCCATTAATTCCTATTGACTTGCTGCCTTTTATCACCAGAACAGAAGGTCACTGGATGCTGAAAGGAGTGCTGTGCTGGGGGTCCAGTCCTAACCCCGTCACTAACTCACGGTGTAGCCTTGGGTAAGGCCCCTACCCTTTCCGCCTCCTCTTCTGTAAAATGGGAATGATTATTGTATGCATCATGAGAAGCTATTAAACCCATGTGAGCAACTTATTTTGAAATGGATTATTCAAGAAGTTTCTGTAAAAATTGATAGGGAAATAAGTAAATGCTATAGTCTGAATTGAGTCTCCCCCCAAAACAATATTCATTTTTTGAAACCTTAACCCCCAGTGCTTCAGACTATGAGTGTATGTGGAAATAGGTTCTTATAAGAGGTAATTAAGTTAAAGTGAGGTCATTGGTTTGGACCATAATTCCATCTGACTGGTGACATGATAAGAAGGGGTAATTAGGACACAGACATGCAGAGAAGGAAGACCATGAGAAGACACAGAGAGAAGCTGGCCATCTACAAGCCAAGGAGAGAGTCTTAGAAGAAATCAGCCCTGCCAACACTTGATATCAGACTTCCAGCCTCTAGAACTGTCTGTTTTTTAAGTCACCTGGTCTGTGGTAGGTCATTATGGATGCCCTAACAAGCAAATACAGTAAGTAGGATAGATTTTTAAAATTTGAGGTACCTTTGGAAAGCAGTTTCACTTCCCCACCAGCACAACACGGGGTACTTCAGTGGAGAATCCTACATGACCAGGCCCTGATCAGGGCTGGGGATTCGCGCCTGCTGTGTGGGGAGAATGAATCCACCCCAAACAGGAAGGTGTGCTGTTTCAGGCACTCCCTTCAAATCAGGGCATTTGCACGAGTCCAGCTACCCACGTTGACGTCACACGAGCATCCAAAAGTAACTAGCTCCTGCCAATCGCTGAGGCAGGAGTGAGTCTATTGCTCATAACTTGTTAATGATACATTGGAAATTACAAAGCTCATGACTAATTTGCTTGTTTAAAAAATCAGACAAGGTTGAGGGTTATGCCTGAGGCATAACTTCACTCAGCCATCACTTCACTCAGCCATCCACTCACTCACGTCACTTACTCATCTTGAGTATTTCAAGAGCTCACTGCTTGCCAGGTGTTCTTTTAGGCTTTGGGGAGAGAGAAGAAAACAATTACCCTCCCTACCGTCAAGGAACTTACATTTTCCTGGATGGTCAATGCTTTAAGCAAATAAACCAGTGAATACACACACACAGTAAAGCTGCATAAGGAAATAAAACATGCAGGGAATATTATTTTTTACAAAGATTCATGGAAGAAGAACAGAATAGCTCTGATTGCCATCTGAGATAGACCTGAATGCAGCAAGGGGGCAAACCACGCAGCTACGTGGATATAGAGCATTCCATGCCGCGGGAACAGCACTGCAGAGGCCCTGAGGAGGGAGCAGGTTTGGTGTGATCAAGGAACATCGAGGAGACCAAAGAGGCCATGTGACTAGAGCAAGAGGGAGTGAAGAGACAAGAGGGAGGAGATGAGGTCAGGGAGGTAGTGGGGGCCAGCTCCTGTAGGCACAATGGAGACTCGGGATTTTATCTGGGGTGTGGTATGAAGCCCCTGGGAGATTTATCACAGATGAGTGACTTGCTTTAATAGGACCTCTCTAGCTGCTGTGTGACCAGAAAGGGCAGGTGACAAAGCAGGAGACTGATTAGGAGGCTGATGTGCAAAAAAGAGACAAAAAAACCTGGGGAGCCACAGACAGTGGGATCAGTCACATTGAGGCAGATTCCAAAGGTGGAGCTGGCAGGATTTGCTGACGGACTGGATGCCGGATGTGAGAAAAAAAGAGTTTCCATTGTGCCAACATTTTTGCCTGAGCTCCTGTGGTGGGGGGTGGGGTGAGGTCAGCCATCCACACTGACATATTCTATACACACACACACACACACACACACACACACACACAATTCTACAGGAAGGGGCAGATTCATAGCTGTTTAATCTCCCCATGGCAACCTACTCCAGTACTCTTGCCTGGAAAATCCCATGGATGGAGGAGCCTGGTAGGCTACAGTCCATGGGGTTGTAAAGAGTCGGACACAACTGAGCTACTTCACTTTCTTTCTTTAATCTCCCCAGAACTGCACAGAGCCCACAGTGCCCCCTGGCTGTGCCGCTGTCTGAGAATGGATGGCTCACATGATGTTATTTGCATCCAGCAGCACAGTAAAAACGTAAAAACCACGGCCCCGCCACACGCCCCACAGTGAGAGATGGACTTTGTGTTCCAATGGACAAAGGGCTGGAAGGCCATCAAATGTAAGAGCTGGGAGGGACCTTAGTTAAGACCTATGGAACACATACATGGAGTCCCCTGAGACATTTGCTAAAGAGCCTGGCCCAGCCCACAATATCAGAGTCTGGGGCTATTCTGTAATGTGTTCTCTGGGTGAACGTCTTACTCTCCGAAGTCTCAGAACCACTGCTCTAATGAAGCCCTTTGATTTGCAGGTGAAGAAACAAGGCCTCTCTCCCAGCTCCCAGAAGGCCTGGTTCCTTCTACTATACCAAGCTGCCAGGGTCACAGTCCAGCTGACATCACCCTTCGTGGCTTCTCCAGCTCTCTGCCTCCTCTCCAAAATAAGACATCAGTTGCAAGGAGTCCAGAAAGGAAGTGGGATGCTCCACCCCCATTGCTGGGAGGATAGGTCTCACAGGTAGAGGAGGGGCAGTGTGTCTTTCCCCGGTGTAGAGGACAGACGGCTTGGACAGGGGGGAGAAGCCATGGCTGAGTCCCTGAGAGGGGTGTGAAGCCAGATGAGGACATGGGAGCACTCCTAACACTGTTCCTACTGGGTGAGTATCACTGGAACTGTACCTTCCATAAAGCCACCCCTTAGCACACTCAACTTTAACCCCAAAGGCTAAAAGGTCATCCCACTGATCTATTATTATTGTTGCTAAGTTGCTAAGTCATGTCTAACTCTTTGGGACCCCACGTACAGTAGGCTGTCAAGTTCCTCTGTCCATAGCATTTCCCAGGCAAGAACACTGGAGTGGGTTGCCGTTTCCTTCTCCAAGGATCTTCCTGACCTACGGATTGAACCCACGTCTCCTGCACTGGCAGGCGAATTCTTTACCACTGGGCCACCTGGGAAGCCACTCATCTAGGACTCAGTTTTCTGATCTACAAAAGGGTAGCCTGAATCTTTTCATGGGGCTGAATTGCCATCTTGCTCATAGCACCATAAATCAGACACAGCAGCCAGGGCTGGTGGCACGTGGCAGCCCTGGCAGTGTTTCGCTTGGCTGAGCCCTGTCCCTGAAGCCCCCAGACCCCAGGGAGAAGCCCTGCCGGGAGCCTTGCAGTGCAGTGAACTAGCAGACCCTGCCAATTTGCTAATGTACAAAAATTAGAATAAAATCTGCTAGAGTTAACCCTGGCTCCTTGGAGCTCCATTAAACTATATGAGCTTAATTACACTGATAGGTAAAACTTTGATTCCCTGCCTCCACCATTCAGATCATCCAGTTACCCGGCTGTCTTCCCCTTCCCAGTCCCTGGCAAAGAAGTCCTCTGTAGCAATGGGAGAATTTTCTTTAGTCCCCCAGAGCCAGGTGGGCTCCTCAACTAGAAGGCGTGGGTCCCACATTTTGCCTGGGAAGGGAGGAGTTCATTGCCCTTAATTCCAGAGGTTCCAGTCACACCTCCACAGGGATGCCCTTATGTATGCATGCACACACACACACACACACACACACACTAAACACAGATGCAAATAAATGATCTCATTGCAAGTGGGAGTCCACACCGTCACACATCCAAAGCACAGGAAATAAAGGTAGGCATCACTGTAAGTGCTTACAATATGTCAGGCAATGTTCAAATGGCTCTACAGGTGTTACCCGACTTAACCCTCACACGAAACTTGCAGGTAAGTCCACTTGTTATTATCAGCTTGATTTCACAGATGAGGAAGCCCATGGGGGTTCCCAGCTGTATATGTAGAACCAACACTCTAGCACCTCTTCAGGGCCTGTGTCTCTCAACCGTGACCTTCCCAGCTTCCCACCATGACACAGGCCACCTGGGGCACATGTCCCCCAAAGTGTGGCACCCCACAGCCCACTCTTGGCGACTACAGATGCACACACGGGTCATCACACCGGGCCCTCAGGACACGCACTGCGCCAGAGCAGCCGGTGTTTCTCCCGGTCCCCGCCCCCACCTGGGAATGGCCGCAGCTTTGGAGGCTTCTCCAGGTATTCTTGCCTGGAGAATTCCATGGACAGAGGAGCCTATCGAGCTACAGCCAATGGGTCGCAAAGAGTTGGATGTGACTGAGTGACTAATACACACACACACACACACACACACACCAGGTTCCTGGGTCCCTTTCCTGGGGCCTAAGGAATTGTACATTTGTCTCATTCAAATGTAGGCAAATTGCTGAGATGGGTTAAGTCTTTGTTCAGCTTTCTTGGCAATAGGCAGATCAGGAATAGAAGCATGGACTTTAAATCATCTTATCTAAGCCCACAATATTTAATAAATCTGTGGTCAGGAGCTTTTTCACTTGCTGCTGGCAGTTAAAGAAAAGGGCAGTTTTACAGCTAAGTCCTAATATGCCGGCTCACAACAAAATCACTCCTTGTTCTGACTTAAACTCCATTATCACTCCTTCTAGCAGGGACTCACTGTTTTGTTCTGGCACTAACACCATTAGCTCAATATGCATGAGAAATGTAAAAGGACAGAGGGACTTCCAGTTTCCAGCAAGTTCCTGGGGTGCAAGTCCTTCCAGATGGGGTGGGAGCCCTGCAGGAAGAAGAGGGCACTGACGGGAGACGGGGAGAGCAGCTGCCTGGACACTGCCAAGAGCTTCCCCTGTAGGGGCACATTAGCACCCTACTTCCAGGCTGCAGAGAAAACACTAGGGCTCAAGGCTGGGGAGGTGGGGAGGTGGGGAGGAGAGGCAGGGGCACTCCCCTCACCTCTGCGGCTCAGCCTGGCTCCGGCAGGTACTGATAACACAGACTCTGTGTGTGACATCCGGCTCAGCGTGTGCCAACCATGACCTTAGGCAAGTTCAACCTCTCTGGGCCTCAGGGTCCCAATCTGTGAAATGGGTATGATAAATACAGCATCTGTTTCAGAGTTTTTGAAAGAATTAAATAGAAAATGAATTTACTCTGTGGGTTCTTTTTCTAGAAAATATCTCATCCCAGAGAATCAGGTTGGGCTTCCCTTGTGGCTCAGCTGGTAAAGAATCTGCCTGCAATGTGGGAGACCTGGGTTAGATCCCTGGGTTGGGAAAGTCCCCCTGGGTTGGGAAAGTCCCCCAGAGAAGGGAAAGGCTACCCACTCTAGTATTCTGGCCTGGAGAATTCCATGGACTCTATAGTCCATGGGGTCACAGAGAGTTGGACATGACTGAGCAATTTTCACTTTAACTTCCAGAGGACCAAGAGCATTTTAGGAAATCTTAGGAGAATCTGTACTTTCCTTGGAGGGAGGGGTATTGCTGCATCACACACTAAAGATGTCAGAATTTAGAGATGGGGTTTGGGAAGCCAGTCTTCCTGCTGGTCCTCCATGATTTCACCTCCCAGTGTCCAACCCTAGTGAGGTCCCCTCTGATGCTGAGACAGGTGGGCCTGTGCGACACACAGAATGCAGTAGAGTGTTGACGTACGACTTCTGAAGCCAGATGTTTGAAGGCACAAAGCTTCCATCTTGGTAGCTGGGATGGTTTGGACTGGGGAGGGAGCCAGGCCATGGGGATGCCCCAGCAGGCCCGTGGAGAGGCCCGGGTGGACAGGGACTAACACCTTTGGCCAGCAGCCAGCACCAAGTGGCCAGCCATGTGAGCCACTGTGGAAGTGGAGCCGCAACCCCATCAAACCTCTCAATGACTGAGATAAGACAGCCTGAGGCAGAACCACCCAGCCAGCCACTCCTGCATTCCTGACCCAGGAAAACCAAGAGCGAGAGTTTCTTGTTTTAGGATAATATTACCCAGCCACGGGGCTTCCCAAGTGGTGCTAGTGGTAAAGAACCCGGCTGCCAATGCAGGAGACATGAGACCTGGGTTCAATCCCTTGGTTGGGAAGATCCCCTGGAGGAGGGTATGACAACCCACTTCAGTATTCTTGCCTGAAGAATCCGCATGGACAGAGGAGCCTGGTGGGCTGCAGTCCATGGGGTTGCAAAAAGTCGGACATGACTCAAGTGACTTGGCACACGGCCATAGTGACTAGAACAGGCTCAAAAGCTTGATTTTTCAGATGAGGCAAGCCCATAGAAAGTGGCTTGCGCAAGGCACATAGGAACGCAGAGACTAGAACCAGACTTCTGGGTCCTAGGCTGCCTCTTTCCTTGTGCTACCTTGAACCCAGTGCCTGGCCTGGCCTCTGGAAGCTGGATTCAGTGGAGTCAGGGAAGTTTTGCTCTCCACTTCTCCCTGCTCTCAGCTTCCATCCAATATATTTCAGGCTCTCAGTCAGAGACAACTTTATTAAACAAGCCATTAATAATTATGCCAAGGACAATTAACACTTTCCAAATACCAGATGCATCCCTATGTCTCCCAGCTTCCCTTGAAGTTACGTTGGGATATGCGAGTGGTTCTGGACAATGTACTGTAATTGAAGAGAAGTGATGTCACTTCCAGGGCAAAATATTTAAGGGTTGGTTCATGACCCTCAGTACTCTCCTTTCTGTCTTCAGCAGCCAGGAAATCACCTCTCCTGGAGTCTCTATCTATAAGACACAGCCTGGACCCCTGCGTTGCCACTTACAAGAGAACTTCTCTGGAGAGTCAGTGGCCCAAGAGAGAACTTAAATTGAGCTGAAAATAAACCTTTATGTACTAAGCCACTGAAATTTCAGGTATTGTCATTGCAACTTAGCTTAACCTGCTGCTACTGCTGCTGCTGCTAAGTCGCTTGAGTCGTGTCCTACTCTGTGCAACCCCATAGACGGCAGCCCACCAGGCTCCCCCGTCCCTGGGATTCTCCAGGCAAAAACACTGGAGTGGGTTAGCTTAACCTGACTAGTATACAATATGTTTCAGAAAACATAGCTACTAGTTGGGGTGGGGTTACCTACCTCATATTGGACTATGATAGAATGAGGAATAGATACTACTGGGTGAAGTCACTGAGATTTCAGGGTTTTATCTGTTATTATACCAGAGCCTCCTATCTCATCTTTACTACTAAATTAATCATGATTGCACTTCCCTGGTGGCTCAGAGGTTAAAGTGTCTGCCTCTAATGCGGAAGACCTGGATTCGATCCCTGGGTCGGGAAGATCCCCTGGAGAAGGAAATGGCAACCCACTCCAGTATCCTTGCCTGGAAAATCCCATGGACAGAGAAGCCTGGTAGGCTACAGCCTATGGGGTCGCAAAGAGTAGGACACGACTGAGCGACATCACTTCACTCATAGACCAGTGCTGTCCTTGCCTCTTCTCAAGACCAGACTAACAGATGAGACAGAGTGAGAAGGGGGGCACCACGTTCATGCAGTAAATAATTGTGACGTTCAGGCTCTGTCTGAGCACTGTTCTGGGGGCAGGAAATATTTCCTTTGGACAAAACAAAACAGACCAGTCCACAGGGACCAGGACGCTTACTGAGTATGAAGGGTGTGCTCAGCCTTTTCTCCTCCAGAGCTGGGCCAAACTTCTCCCAAAGCCCTGGGGGAAGGGTAATGAATGGCCTGGCTAATAATGATGATAATATAAGAGTAAGCTGTTAACATTTATTTTACCACTTCCTATGTTCCAGATGTTACTCTAAGTGCTTCACAGGTGTTAAGCCTTTGACTCTCAGACTTGAAGGCACATTCCTGTTGCTTAGAGGGTGTGTTCAACAGACAACTCTTGAGCCTGCCTATGCCTGACTCGGTGGGTCTGGGAGGGACCTGAGAATCTCCATTTCTAACAAACATCTGGGCAATGCTAATGCGGAAAGCTTTTAAACCTCAGAGCAACCCTACTGGGTAGGCACTTTTATTATCCCTATTCCTCAGTGAGGGCACCGAGGCACAGACAGTACCTATGCCCAAGAAGCCTTGTGTTTGGATTGTTCACTCTTGACTGTTAAACTGCACCACGCTGTGCCCCGAGTAGCTTGCAAAAAGGCTCCTCCCAAAGTCCTACTTAACAGCTGAAATAAGAGCTTCTGATTCCCTTTAGATAAATCTGTCTTTCTCTCAGGGTTCCTGGATGGGCTATACATCTGCCTCGTCCTGTGAGGTGCCAGCTCCTGTAATGGGTGGATAAGCGCAGAGGTCAGGGACACACCTTCGAGTTTTGCAGCTTAAAAAATCTATATTTGAAACACAACTTCGGGCCTCATTACCTTTGAAACCTTAGGCAAGTTTGGCAGGTATCTGAGCTTCAGTTTTTAAATAATTGTCAAAACAGAGAAATACAAAGTTATTTAAAACCCCAGCTGACTACAGCCACTTTATCCCAGCAGCTGGAAATGAGTAATTCCCCTGCAGGCAAAGGCTCTTTGCTGGAGAGATTCTCCTGATGGGTGTGAAGGAGGAGGCCCTAGGGGGGAAGATGGACTTCAAGAAGGTCTTCTTCAATGAATGGTGTATAAAACTAGAAGAAAACAACAGAAGAGGAAAGACTAGAGACTTCTCCAGGAAAATTGGAGATGTCAAGGGAACATTTTGCCCAAAGATGAGCGCAATAAAGGACATAAACGGTAGAGACCTAGTATATACAGAAGAGATCAAGAAAAGATGGAAAGAATACACAGAAGAACTGCACAAAAAAGATCCAAATGAACGGGATTGCTATGATGGTGTGGTCAGCCACCCAGAGCCAGACATTCTGGAGAGCAAAGTCAAGAGGGCCTAAGGAAACACTGCTGTTAATAAAGCTAGTGGATGCGACGGAATTCCAGAGCAACTATTCAAAACCCTAAAGGATGATGCCACCAAGGTATCACATTCAACATGTCAGCAAATATGAAAGACCCAGGAGTGGCCACAGGACTGGAAAAGATCAATCCTCATCCCGATTCCCAAGAAGACTAGTACTACAGAATGTGCAGAATGTGCTAACCATTAGATAGTTACACTCATCTCCCACACTAGTAAGGTCATGCTTAAAATCTTGCATGCTAGGCTTCAGCATTATGTGAACCAAGAACTTCCAGATGTCCAAGCTGGGTTCAGAAAAGGAAGAGGAACCAGAGATCAAATTGCCAACATTTGCTGGATCATAGAGACAGCTAGGGAATTCCAGAAAAACATCTACCTCTGTTTCATCAACTATGCCAAAGCCTTTGACTGTGTGGACCACAATAAACTGTGGAAAGCTCTTAAAGAGATGAGAATACCAGACCATCTTACCTGTCTCCCGAGAAACCTGTATGTGTGTCAAGAAGCAACAATTAGAACCCTCTATGGAACAACTGATTGGTTCAAGATTGAGAAAGGAGTATGACAGGGCTGTCTGCTGTCATCCTGTTTGTTTAATCTATATGTTGAGCCCATCATGACAAACGCTGGGCTGGATGAGTTACAGGCTGGACTCAAAATAGCCGGGAGAAACATCAACAACCTTAGATATGCAGATGATACCACTCTAATGGCAGAAAGTGAAGAGGAACTAAGAACCTCTTGATGAGGGTGAAGGAGGAGACTGAAAGAGCCAGCTTAAAACTAAAAATTAAAAAAACTAAGATCGTGGCTTCTGGCCCCATTACTTCATGGCAAATAGAAGGGGGAAAGGTGGAAGATTTCCTCTTCTTGGGCTCTAAAATTACTGCAGATGGTGACTGCAGACATGAAATCAGAAGATGTTTGCTTCTTGGAAGGAAAGTTATGATGAACCTAGACAGTATGTTGAAAAGCAAAGACGTTACTCTGCCGATAAAGTTCCGTATAGTCAAGGCTTGGTCTTCCCAGTGGTCACGTACCGTCATGAGAGCTGGACCATAAAGAAGGCAGAGTGCAGAAGAATTGATGCCTTCAATCTGTGGTACTGGAGAAGACTCCTGAAAGTCCCATGGACAGTAAGGAGATCAAACCAGTCAATCTTAAGGTAAATCAACCCTGAATACTCGTTGGAAGGACTGATGCTGGAGCTGAAACACCAGTATTTTGGTTGTCTGATACAAACAGCTGACTCATTGGAAAAGTCCCTGATGCTGGGAAAGATTGAGGGCATAAGCAGAAGAGGGGTCAGAGGATGAGATGGCTGGGTGGCATCATTGATGTAATGGACATGAACTTGGGCAAACTCCAGGAGATGGTGAGGGACAGACAGGCCTCCAGTCCGTGGGGTCGCAAAGAGTTGGACACGACTGGGTAACTGAACATCAACAGGGGAGGGGAAAAGGACAAGGGGAAGGGATGGAGAGACGCAGGACAAGGCATTCCAAAATGACTCGGGGCTTCCAAAGGGATGTTTTTAAAGTAATTTGCTTTTCCACCCTTTTATTGTATTGAGGTATAGTTGACAAACAATATTAATATGTTTAAAGTATACAACCTTGTGATTCACAACATGCTAGTCACTCAGTCATGTCCAGCTCTTTGCAACCCCGTGGACTGTAGCCTGCTAGGCTACTTTGCCCATGGGATTCTCCAGGCAAGAATACTAGAGTGGGTTTCCATTTCTTTCTCCAGGGGATCTTTCCAACCCAGGGATCCAATCTGGGTCTCCTGGATTACAAGGAGGTATAGTAGATGAACAATATGTTTAAGGTATACAACCTCAGGATTCACAATACTGAAAGGTTGTACTCTATAGGTATCAAATATTGGCTATATTCCATGTGCCGTATTCTTGTAGCTTACTTATTTATGCATAGTAGTTTATATTTTTTAAACTTCGACCCTTATCTTGCCCCTTCCCCTTCCCAGATGAATGGATTAAAAAGGTGAGGTATACACAAACGTGGGCTTCCCTGGTGGTACTAGTGGTAAAGAACCCACCTGCCAATGCAGGAGACAGAAAAGATGCAGGTCCCATCCCTGGGTCAGGAAGATCCCCTGGAGTAAGAAATGGCGACCACCCACTCTAGTATTCTTGCCTGAAGAATCCCCATGGACAGAGGAGCCTGTTGGGCTACAGTCCATAGGGTAGCAAAGAGTGAGACATGACTGAAGCGATTTAGCATGCATGCACGTGTGCACACACACACACACACACACACACACACAGTGGAACATTACTCAGCCGTAAAAAGAACGAAGTTTTGCCATCTGTAGCAACATGAATGAACTTGGAGAGTATGACGCTTAGTGAAATAAGTCAGACAGCAAAGACAAATACTGTATATTATCACTTATATGCGGAAAACAAACTAGTGAATATAACACAAAAAGAAACAGACTCACAGATATAGAGAACAAATTAGTAATTTGCTTTTTGATGGTATGATGTCAGCATCATTTCCTTTTGTGTGTGTGCTTGGTTACTCAGTGGTATTACATTCTTTGTGATTCCATGGACTGTAGCCCACCAGGCTCCTCTGTCCATGGGATTCTCTAGGCAAGAATACTGGACTGGGTTGCCATTTCTTTCTCCAGGGGATCTTCCCAACCCAGGGATTGAACCAGGTCTCCTGCATTGCAGGCAGATTCTTCACCATCTGAGCTACCAGGGAAGCCCTCCCTTCTTTTTGATTACCTTCAAATGCAGCTACTTACATGATTTCATATTCCTGGTATTTAGTGAAATGAGTAAAGGAGGGTTGGAGGTAAAGACAATTTCCCCACCCTAAGGATAGAGACAGACTCCTCTAAGGATGATTTACCATGGAGATAAGAAGGTGCGCTACTGTTTTTAAAATTGGTATTTGTGCTTTAGACTGGAGGATCCCTCAGAGCAAGATCTAAGCCAAAGATTCCTTCCTGTTCGGACCCAATCAGACAGATTGGCATGAGGATGGCCACTCACGCTGAGTGGACACTCTGGATGACCTTGAGCCTTTTTCCTGCCCTGGGTTCTTTCTTAAGCCAGCACCTGGGTTGGAGGCTGAGTGTGCCGGGTTGTAAGGTGGAGCTAATGGAGGTTTCCTGTACACATTGTTCCCCTGAGGCCAGAAAGTAGATCTGGGGAAGTTTCTTGTTAAAGATGTCGTCCTGCTAGGAAATAAAGAATCCAGCTAATAAATGAAGAATAGTAAAATAGCACAATTTTGCAATCCCTGTGAATGAATGGGTCCAGGCATTGCTCACTGGGCTACTAACAGCACAAAAGAAAGACTTTTGACCCTTCTGATGGTTGAATACAGCACCACCCAGGAGGTTGCCTGGTCAAGATAATCCATAAAAGCCAGAAAGTGGAAAACTGCACAGAACAAGCAACCCAATTTCATCAGTAAGTTGCAAAAAGGAAAAAACAGATGGGAGAACCTATGATTTAATAGACCTAAAAGACATGTCACCCATTCAGTAGGTATGTACCATACCAAATCCTGACTCAAACAAATAAACCAGTAAAAAATATGTCATGGAGTTTCTTTTGGTGCCTTTAAGTAGAACATCACCTAATCCATGTTGGATTTGGTTTAGGTCTAAGGACAAGGTGAAAAATATTCACTCATCGGGAAGGCTAAGTACATACCCAGGCCCCATGCTTTTGATTAATAAACAGCTTGGTCGCCACATCCTATCTCCCAGTCCCCTTGAGTTTTCAACAGAGGAGCCCTGAAGAGCCTCGGCTCCTGTCTCCTTAGCTCTACCCTCTCACCTGCTTGGAGAGCCCTGCCCGGCTGCCCCACGAAGGTCTTCTGCACTTTCCCTCCCATCCCCTCCCAGTGCCCTCCAGGGTTGGGAGTGGAGGGGGCAGATGGGAGAAGGATGTGTCTTTAAGGGAAGGAGCCCACTTGAGGGATGAGAGGAGAAAGACAATCTTCTCTAGAATGGTGGGCCCAAACTGAAATCCCAACAGGGAGGTGTGGAAATCATCAGGACCTGAAATTGTGGCAGCTGCCTTGCCGGGAGCTATGAGACCCACCTGGAGCCACAGGTAAGCTGTGTGAGGTCTGTCAGGTCAGTGAAGGTTACAGATGCCTCTCAACCCCAGAACTGGGGTCCCTGGGTGACACGGAGCTGAGCCCAAGTCACGTAGCCAAGCTCATGGCCGAGTTATGCACTCTTGGAGGATATGAAGCTGGAGTGTGCCTTCTTAAGAGCAAAAGGTTGATGCTCTCTTGCTGAGATAAGTTTATATCTTTTTGGCAGCTAGTTAGGAAAGCATCCATAGTCCTCACTGTGAGGCTGACCTGGAGAGAGAGAAGGACAAAGAGACAGCGAGAGAGGAAAGCCTGAATCTACTCAAGTCTGAGTCCAGCTTCCTAATTTGCAAGAATAATGGAGGACAGAGGGCCATTTTAAAGGGTATCATGGGGATGCAAGCAACAAAAGCTAGACAGGCTTTCAAATCTGTTAGTCTTCACAGCCTTCTCCTTTCTCGCAACTTACTGATGAATTGAGTTTCTGTTGTGTGGAGTTGTCCACTGCCCACTCTCACGGTCCTGCAGAGTGCACTGTGGGGGGGGGGGGGCTGGGCGAGAAGAACACTCAGGACATGACCCTTGGCTTTGAACAATCCCTGAGGAGGAAAGAAAAAGTGCTCCTTCCTCCAACTGGACCCAGCTGGGATCCAGGGAAGCCCCACTTGTACCTTCAGCTGCCTCTGTGCAGTCCCCAAACCAAAAGACTATAAGTGGCCTCCTGGCGGCAGTGCTGTGTATCTCGCTGGGAAGACGGAGATTTGGAGAAAGGTCCACACACCCAAGGAGACAGGGAGCAGAGATGAGGGCAGTCTGACCCTGCAGACTCTGTGAGATGGTTTTCAGTGAGTTTCTCTGCCTTCATGGACCTCCTCCTGCTCCTGCATTTTTCCTGAAGGCCAGTGATCTGGGATTTGTTTGAATGAGATTGAGATGACAGTTGCAAGCAATAGATATAGACTTGTTTACCTGGAGAGTAAAGGGAATCACTGGCGCTTGGGCTCCTACAGGAACCTGTGTGTCTCCCATGTAGGGTCACTTACGAGGAGCATCATCCCCTGCCTCTCCTGCTGCTCCACCCACTCCCCCGCCCCTTGGCATGCGAGCTATACCAATAAACCTGACCCTGCCTGGGCTGGAAGCTGGGCAAGTGACAACACCTCAGCCCCCTGCCTGGGCGCCTGCCCCTTTCTGTTTCATGCGTGTTATCCCCACATGCTCATGTTTACTGAGCACTTGCTACGTGTTCTGGGCACCGAGCCAAGCACTTTACACTCTGTCGGGCTGGGCTCTGAGATGCAAGCAACAGAAACGAACTCTGGCTGATTTAAATAGGAAAAGAGTTTACTCAAAAACATCTTTGATTACTCATCGCTGCTTTAAAGGGCCTAAAAACCAGGTCCGGGACTACACACTCCAGAATAACTCCCACAGTGATGCTAAGGTGGTCCAAATTTGGACACTACTGCTGTGGGCTGGCGCTACACTTGGAGCTGATGCCACTGATGCCAGCTGGACTCTGGCCACCCAAGGAGCATCACAGCTGCTAATTTCTCATAACTCTGTTTCAGCAACCAGAGATTACACTTCAGGGTTCCCCGGAGTCTGCAGCAGGTGCATCTGATGGCAGAGCCTAGCCTTCTGTGGTGGGAGACGGGCTCGGCCACCACAGAGACTCCCCACAAAGGACGAGAGGAAGGGAGGTGCTGGCCCCAGAGAAAGATCTCTGTCTATTTTATAGGCATGATCTCATTTGCATGCGTGCTCAGTTACTGCAGTCATGTCCAACTCTTTGCAACCCATGGACTATAGCCTGCCAGGCTCCTCTATCTGTGGGATTTCCTAAGCAAGAATATTGGAGTGGGTTGCCATGCCCACCTCAAGGGGAATTTCTCTGACCCAGGAATCGAACCTGCATCTCTTTTGACTCCTGCATTGCAAGCAGGTTCTTTACCACTGAGCCACTGGAAAAGCCCATGATCTCCTTCATCTCCTTTAAATCTTGTGAGAATGCTGTGAAGTAAGTCGATGGGTTATCCTCATGTATCAGAGCAAGTACTGAGGGTCAGGAATACTAGCCAAGGACACAGAGCTGGAGGCCCGGGTGCAGGATTTAGGGATGTCTGACTCCAGGCAGTTCATCTCCTAACTATGTCGTCATCCCTGTGGCTCCTGTTGGTAGCACAGCCATTCAGGAAAGGGGCCTGTTTCAAGACAGTGTCTGCAGGAGAGGAGAGACAGAACCAGAGAGCAGGGAGGGGACAGAATGTGTGTGTCTGTGTGTGTGTATAACTGAATCACTGTGTTGTATACTTGAAATTAACACAACATTGTTAATCAATCATACTCCAATATAGAACAAAAGTTTTAAAAATGTTTATGAAACAAACAAAAAAAATGTATATAAGCTTGTGCGCAGGAATGTGGTGTGTATGTGTGGTGTTTGGGGTGGAACAAGTTAAGGATGTCTCCTGGACTTTGTCCACTTTGGCTTCCAGAGCCCTGATCGTAACTGTCTGATGGCCAGGCCCTGTCTAGTCTTTCCAGGGGTGTGTACACAACAATAGCTACAGGACCCTCTACCTCATGACTTTGCAAAGCTGACCCAAGGCTCTGTGAGGCGAGCTGCATGGAGGCTTTGTTACTGGCACTGGTCACTTACACACTGCCCTGTATGCTTACTGATGTCCATGCCCTAGACAGCAGCTCTGACCGTGTGCAGTCTGAGATGGATATTTAGAATCAGACTCGGAAGGAAACATGGGATTTTGTGAAATCAGTTCCCCTGGAGAGCTTCATGCCTTGCTCTCACAGCTCAGTGCTGCTGACACTTGGCATAGGAGCATGTACCTAAGACCTGTTTGTTGAATGAATGGATGAATGTATGAGTGGGGAGTGAGAGAACAAATGAACCGGCTTCCTCGTGGATGACGTCATAATGCCCTTAACCAGAGTGCTCAGTGGCCAGGCGGGCTACTCCTGAGGCTGGTGTGTCCCTTCTCCTCATCCCCATGTGGTCTTCCTGAAGCTTTGATGTTCATCTCTTTGCTTCTCCTTGCTTGTTCCCACATCTTGGTCTTTGCTTATTCATTTGCCTAAAAGATTCTTTCAGAGTCTGAAATCTGTCCCCATTAGTTTCTACAGGAAAGCTTTGATTCCCTCCAACAAGCTCTGAAAACCCTGAGCAAGTGGAGGAGCTGCTCCCCCTGCCTGGAAGGGGCAGGCAGGGTACATGGGTTGGGCTGCAGCCACCAAAGCCAGGAGGAGGCTGGGTCTGCTGATGGGACGGTGCAGGCCCCCACCAACCCTGACCGAGGGGTCAGGCAGAAAGGCTGGGGACTGTGCTGCAATTCTCTGACTGCCCAGGACTCGATGAACAGGTTACTCCTTAGAGACCCAGGATCTCAACTCCTGGCCAGGAGGAAAACCCAGTCTTTCAATGATGTAAATGTCCAAAAGTGGTTACCTGCTCACGACATCCCAAAGGGTCAGCCGCATCCTTACTCTCTGTTGCCCAGAACATCGCACCCAGGGCTTTGAGGCTTCATTCATTCATGTCTAGAGTGTTGGGATTTGGAGAGCGGTCGCAGAGGCTGTTGGCCAACCCATCCTGCAGCCCCATGTGCTGCAGGAGGCCTCCAGAAAGGGAAGCAGCGAGTTTCCAGCCTCAGAGCTGCTGTCTGTGCTTAGCGTTGCCCTGAAGGCGCCATGCATGCTGGTTCCATCTCCCCTCTGCTTGTGCCTGCCCTCTTTTCTCCTCTAGCCCAAGCCTTCTCTGGCAGCAGCAGGCAGGGAGAACGATGTCACAGGCAGGCCAGCTGGAAGGGGACCGGCTGGGCTGGGAAAGAGTGTGACCACTGTCCACTGGTGCTCGAAGTAGGGTATGGCTTTCTCCTGGGCGGCTTTATGTCTGCATATTTCAGCTCCCACATCTGTTCGCCTCCAGGGAGTCCCGAGGCATGTACCATGATCCCTAAGAGAGGGGGATGCACTGGCATGTTTGAGGAAGATCCAGGAGGCGGTGTGGATGGCACCAGGGGCCAAGGGGAAGGATGGGGAGATGGGACCAGGGCAGGGCTGAGGGGCCAAGTGTGGTTTCCAGAAAAACTCTGCAAGGCACTTTAGCACACTACCTTGTGTAATCCTCTCGAACCAAAACACTCAGATGTGAGGGCGATTATTATCCCCATTTTCCAGATGAGGAAACCGAGGAACAGGGAGGTTAAATACGTTTCCCACAGGGCACAGAGCCAGGATTCCCACAGTTCTTACCCGGATTCTGCACTCTTGACCTCTTTGCTAAGTGGCCTGTAGGAGTGACTCATTAGCTTTAGAGTCGAACAGATGCAAATTTCAATGCTGGGGAACTTCCCGGTGTTCCAGTGGATAACACTCCAGGCTTCCAATGCAGGGGGCCCAGGTTCGATCCCTGGTCTGGGAACTAAGATCCCACATGCCGCAATTAAGCCAGTGGGCCACAACTAGAGAAGCCAGCACACTGCCATGAAGATCCAGCGCAGTCAAAATAATAATAATTTTTAAATCCCAGTGCTAAGTTTCAACATGGGAGCTGCCTGACCCCAGCAAGTGAATTCCCTCTGTGTGCTTCCATGTCCTCGTATCCCACTCCTCACAGGGTTCCGGTAAAGTGTGAAGCAGAAGTGCATGCGGGGCTTAGCAGGCTCTGTGGGTCATTGTCTCCTCCTTATCGTCTTCCAGGCGGGTGGAGATGTGTTCCACAAGCCAGGTGTAGGGACTGAAGTATGAGGAGCAGTGAGCAGCTCAGTCATAGAAACATGGCCGGGGGGAGGGTGAGGGCATCAGAAAGCGGGGGAGCTACTTTCTGTGAAGAAGTCACCACTGATAGGATGGGTTCTAGAAAGCATGGGGCTGTGGTTCTTCATTCAAAAGGGTGAGCACAGAAAGAAAAGGGATGGACAGAGAAGAGGGAGTGAGAGCCACAGGGACGATGTTCAGATTAAAGGAGTGAGCTCAAATTAAAGTGGAGAGCGCGAGAGCAGAGGCGCAGAATGCCGGAGAAGGGGGCAGGAGGAGGGTGCGCCCAGGGCCTGGGTCCGACACGACTGGCCGTGACCTCCTCTCTGCTGGCCGCGCTCTGGGTGCAGCTGCACTGGCTGCTTGCGGAGCTTGGCACCGCGCGTCCTTATTTGCAGAGCTCGGAGCTGTTTGCAGAGCTTGTCACCCCGGGTGTCACCGTTTGGAGAGCGTGGCACTGTTTGTCATTTGGAGAGTCTGGTTTTATTTGCGGAGCTCGGCGGCGTCAGGAGAGGCAGGTCCTGTTGCTGTTTGTGGTGTCAACCCAGGGCATTCCTCTGGGGTTCTTCTGTTTGCTGAGCCCCTCAGTGTTGACGCCATTGTCTCTGGACGTCCAGAGTCGGTCACTGTCACACGCATTGTCCGCAGCGCCCCGCCCCCACCCCGTTTGCAGAGCCTGTCACAGCTGGAGTTATGGTGTCTGCACTGTGGCTGCCACAGTATGGAACCAATCACTTGTGCTACAGCCACTGAGCCTCATCATACAGTGTTGCTGTCTGTGTAGTGGTGTGCAGAGCCTACTGATTTCTGTGCCTCTGTTTGTAGAGCCTCTCTCGGTCTATGATGCAATAGCAGACCCTGATGCCATGAGCACAAATTTCCCATAGATCACCAGAACCCTACCGAAAGCCCATCTCTGATCTCTGGCAACCACTCTCCCCCTAACCCAGACATCTGCTCCCACCTCCCCCCAAAATATCCTCCAATCATTTTTGAGCACCAGCTTCCTGGGGCCTCCTAAGACCAACCCCCCACCACTGCCTCCGCTCCCTGTCTCACCTGAGGGGTCCTACAACCTGCTTCTTGGAGCTTGATTTCATTGCAGAGTCCGGGCACCATAGGATGGCTTTGGGCCAAGAGCACAGGCCAACCTGCTGAGGAGCCAGGGATGGCAGGAAGGAAAAAAAATGATGCAAAAAGAGAGGAGCCATCAGGAAAGATGAAAGGGTTTTGCTTCCGCATCTGATGGGGCTTGAAGGCTGTCACTGGGAGTGAGATGGCTCCTTGCACACAGGGTATAATTAATTAAGGGCAAGGTATACAAAGTGCAGGCAGCTAGAGCAAGTGATAAAGTGGCTATCAAAGCCAGTCCCTACTGGTGGTGGACATTAGGCGCACCTATCACATGCGTGCACGGGCTTGCATGTGGCGGAATCTTGTTCAGTGGCGGGAAGCCAGCAGGGTTCTTCTGGAGAGAAGGTAGGGACTGGGAACAAAGCATTTGTGGGTGAAGCTCTGGCTCCTTCAGACCTCAATACTTTGAAGTTCAGCCCCCTATGGGAAAGCCCGAAATACCCATCATGCCACCAATCATTTCTCATAGAACAACAAGAAATGAGACCAGGTGTTAAAGGGGGAAAATTGAAAGAAATGGTTAGAAAGAAAGTTTAAAAAAAATTTTTTAAGCCTAAGAAACCTGTACACTATTGAAAAAAATACAGAAAAGCCTCCCTGAAAGCCTGGAAAAATGTGTGCTGAGGATCAAAAAGACTAGTTTCTAGAAAGAAGGAAAAAAATACCCTCTTCATGGCTAACTAGCAAGAAAGAGAGGTCATGCATGCCAAGGGGAAGGCACCAGTGATGTGTATATAATCTATTCGTATATTTACATTTTATTATTAATAATTAGCCACAGGAAAAGGTCAGATATAAACTGGAAGTCAAATGTCTAGGAAAACAGTGTGAGAAGCCCCTCGTGAGGAATTCCAGAGCCAGTAACAAGAAGGCCTTTAAACACTTCAAAGTCAGGGAGGCAGGGGGAAGATATGAGGGTTCACAGTGCAGGAGGTACCCCTGGGCTGAAAAGGGGCTGGACCTGACTCTGTGGATGGCCCAGAGACCCCGCCCCCAAACAGCCTTTGATGCTGAGATTAAATGGATAAGAAGAAATCTTAATAACAAGAGTAACTCTTTACATCATTATATGGCTTACCTTTTTTTTTTTTTTTTACTTTGCATCCTCTTATTTGATCGACACATGTGTAGGAAAGAAATCTTCAGTAGCCCCATTTCATGGATGGGAAAACTAAGATCAAATTGGCAAAGATAATGAGAACCTATTGTACAGCACAGGGAACTCTACTCAGTGCTCTGGTGACCTAGATGGAAGGAAATCCAAAAACAGGAGACATACGTAAATATCTAGCTGACTTACTTTGTTGTCTGGTAGAAATTAATACAACATGGTAAAGCAACTATACTCCAGTCAAATTAAAAAAAAAAAAAACTGGCAAAGAGGCAAGAATTCTCAGCTAAGTTAAATCAACATTGAACTGAGAGCCAGAGGCTCTGACCCTAAGACCCAAAGGCTTAGCGTGATACCGTGCCATCTTGGTTTGGTTTGGTTTCCGGCAGAAGTAGACACCCAAGGCAAAGATGTGGGCATGTGTAGCTTCCTTGGGAGATGAAGAAAGTGCTGGTAGGGAATGCAGAGAAGGCAAGGAATCAACATGAGATGTGTTGTCAAGCTGGTTAACACCAAGGAAGTTGGAGCTCAGTTGCATGGGGACCTCGGGTCACAGGGTAGCCCCGAGCCTGAGTTTCCACCCAGAGGGTGAGGGAGCTGAGGGATTTATCTGCCAGTTTCATGCAGCCATGGAGGGCTTCTCCCAGGGCTTTAATTCCCAGCACCTCTATCCTGTCCCAGAAGACTCCTGACAGGCCCTCGGGCACAGGGATTGGTGCTGACACGTGGCATTTGGGCAGGGTAGTGGTAAGGGCTGATGGAATCTGGAGGCACTGCCAACACCTGCTATGCACGCTGCCCAAATTCTGCCTTTCATTCAGAAATGGATATAACTAGGCCGTCAGTCGGAGAAGGCAATGGCACCCCACTCCAGTACTCTTGCCTGGAAAGTCCCATGGACGGAGGAGCCTGGTGGGCTGCAGTCCACAGGGTCGCGAAGAATCCGACATGACTGAGTGACTTCACTTTCACTTTTCACTTTCATGCATTGGAGAGGGAAATGGCAGCCCACTCCAGTGTTCTTGCCTGGAGAATCCCAAGGACGGTGGAGCCTAGTGGGCTGCTGTCTATGGGGTCACACAGAGTCGGACACGACTGAAGTGACTTAGCAGCAGGCCATTAAGATGGGTTGAAATCCACCTGGTCCTTCTGGATGAACTCAAGAGTGATACTGTGAAACTGGCATGCAAGTTATTTTACTTGTTGTTCTGAACATCCACCAGCTGAGCTTGTGTCCTGGCAGATCGCCAACCGCCCTTGTTCCTAATAAGTGGGTCCTCAAAATACATGTTACCCGCAAGATAGATATTGTTGTTGTTGTTATCTGCAAGATAGATATGATTAAGCCCACATCTCACAGGTGAAGAAACTGAGAGATGAAATAATTTGCCCAGAATTACAAGGTAGGGGAGCGGGGACTGGATTCGGACCCCGGACTTGTAAAATCCATACAGCTTTCCCCGTACCTCACAGAGGTGGTCCCTGTAAACACAAAAGGTGACATTTTACTTTCAGAAACACTCTTCCCATCCTCTCCCCACTGGAGAAGAAAAAGCAGGAAGGAGTAGAAATGGGTAGACTACAGTTTAGGCTAGTTCCTGGGCACCAGGTTTTCACTGAGATGAGAAGGGAAATTGGAAACAGAAATAGACTCACAGATTTAGAAAAGAAACTTACGGCTACCAGAAGGGGATGGTAGTGGGGAGGAATAGTTCAGGTGTTTGGGATTGACGTGTATACATTGCTGCATTTAAAATGCAACAAGCACTTACTGTTTAGCACAGGGAACTCTGCTTAGTGTTCCATAATAACCTAAATGGGAAAAGAGCTTGAAAAAATAGTTACATGTATATGTATAATTGAATCACTTTGCCGTACACCTGATATTAACACATTGTTAATGAATCATGTGTGCATGCGTCCTCAGTTGCTTCAGTCGTGTCTGACTCTTTTCGACCCTCTGGACTGTAGCCCACCAGGATCCTCTGTCCATGGGATTCTCCAGGCAAGAGCTGGAGTGGGTTGCCATGCCCTCCTCCAGGGGATCTTCCCAACCCAGGGATCAAAACCGTGTCTCGTGTGTTTCTTGCATTGCAAGTGGGTTCTCTATCGCTAGGCCACCAGGTAGCCCATAATATTAAAAAATAAAATAAAAAAGAAGGGAATTTGAAACCTGTGAGATAGTCTCTCTGACACCTGTCCACAACAAAGATGTGGTGGATTGGGAATTGTGATGGTCCTGTGGGAATCCTGATGGAACCTGTGGGAATTGTGATGGTCCAGGTGTGTGTGTGTGTGTGTGTGTGTGTGTGTGTGTGTGTGTGTGTGTGGTGGGGGAGCCCACTGGGCATAAGCATAAACATGCATGGCAGGGGTGGGGAGGGGATGGACTTCCCTGATGGTCCAGTGGTTAAGGCTTCGCCTTCCAATGCCAGGGGTGAGGGTTTGATCCCTGGTTGGGGAGCTAAGATCCGGCATGCTTCTGGGCCAAAAACCAAAATATAAAAACAGAAACAATATTGTAACAAATTCAATAAAGACTTTAAAAATGATCCACATTTAAAAAAAAAAGTCTAAAAATATACGCACAGGGGACCTAGATGGAGAGAAGCTTTTGGATGTGGATTCAGACGACCAAAGAGGTGAAATAACCTGTGGAGTGTCTTGGGGCTGAGAAAACAGTCAGAGCCCTTTCACAGCCACTGCTGCCTGCCTGTCCTTCGGCCCTACCGCCTCAGGAAGGCCCCTCTTCCTCTCCTGCCTGGAATTCCTCCTTTTTTTTTTTTTTTTTAAGAACAGTAAGCCCAGCTCTGAAAGGTAGTAATTGTGAATCTTTTGTTGCACACAATCTCTGCCACACTCCTGGGGTTGCAAAGTTACTTTCTACTGCCAGGCACATGGGGCTTGGCCTTTTTCATTTATTGGAACATTTACAGTCAGAAAGAGGGGGGCGAGGTGTGTGCAGAGGGACAGCCATAGAGACAGGCCTGCAGAGGGAGAGACCTAAAGAGAGAAGAACTGAAAGCAAGATCAGAGCTCTCAGAGAGAGAGAGAGAGGCAGGCAGATGACAGGAGGAGAAACAGGAAGTGGGAAAAAAAAAAAAACACGAAACAGTGAAAGCCTGAGAGGCAGCTGGAAGGAGACACAGAGCCCGGGGCCAAGAGATGGGAGAAGAGGAGGGAGATAAACAACAGGGGGATCAGACAGAGGCAGAAAAGATACACACGTATGAACCCACGCAAAATGGGGACAGAGGGAAGGAATGTGAGCCAGGTGACCCCCAGTTCTCCAAGTCCTGTGGTACCTGCACACAGACCAGCCTGGAATGTTAATTACAAGCTGCTCCTCAACAATGCTGAACGCTGGCTGGTTCCCTGAAAGGGGGAGCTGGGAGGGAACGTGCATGGAGAGCCTCCCTGCCCTTCCCAGGGAAGGGAAACAGCAGAACTTTTGGTGGATCACAGAGAGAGGAGCGACACAGTGTCCCTCAGGGCGGATAGCATCCCTGGGGGACCACAGGAGAGAGGCTGGCCAGCTGAGCAGAGGAAGCCTGGGTGGAGAAACAGGGAAGAGGATGCTCAGGAGGGAGGGAGGAGAGAGGCAGAAGAGAGGGGAGAACCCTCGAGTTCCCCCTGCTCTACCCCCTGCCCCGCTGCCCCCCTCTCCCCGTCTTCCCCCCACCCCCCCACCCCCGCCCCTGGCCCTTTACAGGGATTAATCTCCTGCCTCTGCTGTCCTGAGGTGAAGTAGCCCCTCCCTCAACTCCACCCAGTACATTCTTTCAAATGTATTAGTACCTTCCTTCAAACCAGTGCTGGTCACCAGCCAGGTTCAAGTAGAAAAACCTGACTCTTCCCTTCAAGGGCCCCATGAAAAGTGAGAATGCAACTCCCTTCTGGATGATGATACTCATCCCTCTACCCCTGGCCTTTCAGCCCACCTCCTCTCTGCACTCCACAGCCCCAGACCCTCCAGTTAAGATCTATCTTTGGATCAGGTCTCCAAATCAGGTGGGGAGATACTGCAGGGGCTCCAACTGCTGCTGTCTGCCCCCCTCTTGGCGGATGGCCCCCATTTGCCTCAGCCTCTCCCCTGTCCAGGTGCCCAGGAAGCCCCCACACCCACCCCCCTCCCAGCCCTCCCCAACCAGCTACAAGTCACCGCTCAAATGGGGAAAGGAGGCTGGAAGTGCTGGCGTGGTTTATGGTCGGGGCATGAGGGATTGCAATGGGAAAGCCTTTGGTGGATGGAGGGCAGAGAGACACCCTGGTCTCCTGAAGTTTCCCAAGACTGGGGAAGCTGGATTGCAATAGACCTGGGCCTTTCCTGCCCTCTGTGCCCTGAGGCCCCAGGCTTCAACAGCTTCTCTGAGATCCTGGTGTGGTTTGGGCGCTCTGCAGGACACCCTCCCACACACAGGTCTGCAATGGCTCTCATCCCACCTTTGCATCCCCTTTGCATCCTGACACAGGTGCACACTGCCCAGAACCAGCCAGCCAGGTGTGCATACAAGGTGGGTGAACACAGGCTGGAGTCCATCAGTATGAGGATATATGCCAGACACACACACACACACACACAGACGCCTGTCTGCCTGCAGACAGAAATGCCCGAAAAGAAAGCAGTCAAGCACACAGGCCTGCATAGGCAGCCAACCCAGCGCTCCATAAATACAAATTAAATTAAATATGCACAAGCACACTCATGGCAAGTCATCAAGCCCCTGCTCTGCCCAAGGCAAGGGTGCTGGGCTTAGCAGCCTCTGCACAGCTAAGGAGCCTTTGATTTGACAAATAAATTACACTTCTTTCCCATTAAAGGATAGGCTTTGGAGAGGTAAAGCCTTGGACCCAGAAGCAGTGACCACCCTGGGGGACGGGGCACAGGTCAAGCGCTCCTCTCCCTGCTCCTGTCAGAGCAGGAGTGTCCCTGTCCCTGAGGCCTTGAAGGGCATGGAAAGTCATGGTCGTGGGAGGCTGAGGCAGGGTCAGTGGGTTCCACGAGGCCAGCTGCCTGGTGGTGAGAGGGCTGCCCAGGGGTCTCAGGGCAAGTGGTCTGAACACAGCAGCGGCCCATCTTGGGGGTCTCTTGTCTCTCTTTAAGGTCCCTCACTGTCTTTCCTTTATAGTGGCTTCCCAAGAGGCTATGAGGTTAACCCCCTCCAGTGTTAATAATATGACCTTTCTCATCTTTCTGGGACACTCCTGTAGTCAAGAGAAGGAACTCATTGCTGGGACAGAAGAGGCATCCAGGCAGAACCCTGCTCTGTTGATACATAAGCTGGGCTGATTTAGGAAAGACTGGGCTTCCCAGGCGGCCCTAGTGGTAAAGAACCTGCCTGCCAAAGCAGGAGACATAAGAGATGCGGGTTCAATCCCTAGTCGAGAAGATCCCCTGGAGGAGGGCATGGCAACCCACTCCAGTGTTCCTGCCTGGAGAATCCCACGGATAGAAGAGTCCGGGGGGCTATGGCTCATAGAGTGACAAAGAGTTGGACACGACCAAAGTGACTTAGTACACACGCGCTGAGGCCCTGGAGATTCAGGACAAGCCCTTCCTCCACCCAGCTCATCGCCTTCCTCTCCTGAGTGTTAATAATACTTCCTACAGCCAGTTCTTGAGAGAAAGAAAGCGTAACTGCCCTGTCTTAAGTCTACTCTCTCAGCTCAGCATGGTCCTCAGGCAGAGGGGGTCTCCAAGACACTTCTCAGCCAGTCTTTCTACTCCTGCCAGTCCCCGCTCAAAAGCCTCCCACGTTGATTTTAAATACAATTAAATCTTCTGAAATGAGCAATTTTCTGCCAAGGTCACTGCAACTCTCAGAGTGTCTGCACTGCCTGGTGACCCCAGGGAAGTAGTGTAGTCAGTCCCAGAGGGGTGGAGAGGGAAGAAGGAAGACATGAGGAGGAAGGCCTCCTAGCCTGCAGGTCCAGCTCTCTGCCAGCCCCTGCACACACCCACCTGAGCCTCCTTCTCTCCCTCTGATCAGAGGAATACTACACACACACTAAACCATAGGTCATCAGAGTTAGAAAGAACCTCAGAGGTCACTCAAACCCCTTCCTTTACAGATGAGAAAACCAAAGTCCCAGATCTTCCCTGGTGGCCAGTGGCTAAGACTCCATGCCCCTTATACAAGGGGTCCAAGTTCAATCTCTGGTCAGGGAACTAGATCCTACATGCCTCAACTAAGACCTGGTATGGGCAAATAAGTAAATATACTTAGAAAAAGAAAACCAAAGTGATATAACTTGTGACATAACTGGTCTAAGGGTGCACAGCCAATCAGGAAGCAGAGCTGAGGCCCGGACCTCCTCCTTGTCATCAATGTTTTTTCTTTAAATGTTAATTTCTAAAACATAGCAAGGCTCTTCCTTTGACTCTAAAAAATTATTATTTACAAATACTCAGCCCCTTTGTCCAGGCTGTTACCTCTGCTTGGAGTGCCCTCTCACTCACACTCTCCCAAACATTTCTCTCTGGCAAGCTTCCGTTCATATTTCAAAGCCCAGTTGAAATGTCAGCTGCTCCTCCACGCACTCAGTTCAGTTCAGTTGCTTAGTCGCGTCCAACTCTTTGCGACCCCATGAATCACAGCTCGCCAGGCCTCCCTGTCCATCACCAACTTCCAAAGTTCACTCAAACTCATGTCCATCGAGTTGGTGATGCCATCCAGCCATCTCATCCTCTGTTGTCCCCTTCTCTTCCTGCCTCCAATCCCTTCCAGCATCAGGGTCTTTTCCAATGAGTCAACTCTTCACATGAGGTGGCCAATGTATTGGAGTTTCAGCTTCAGCATCAGTCCTTCCAAAGAACACCCAGGACTGATCTCCTTTAGGATGGACTGATTGGATCTCCTTGCAGTCCAAGGGACTCTCAAGAGTCTTCTCCAACACCACCAGTTCAAAAGCATCAATTCTTTGGTGCTCAGCTTTCTTCACAGTCCAACTCTCACATCCATACATGACCACTGGAAAAACCATAGCCTTGACTAGACAGACCTTTGTTGGCAAAGTAATGTTTCTGCTTTTCAATATGCTATCTAGGTTGGTCATAACTTTCCTTCCAAGAAGTAAGCGTCTTTTAATTTCATGGCTGCAATCACCATCTGCAGTGATTTTGGAGACCCCAAAAATAAAGTCTGACACTGTTTCCACTGTTTCCCCATCTATTTCCCATGAAGTGATGGGACCAGATGCCATGATCTTCGTTTTCTGAATGTTGAGCTTTAAGCCACCTTTTTCACTCTCCTCTTTCACTTTCATCAAGAGGTTTTTTAGTTCCTCTTCACTTTCTGCCATAAGGGTGGTGTCATCTGCATATCTGAGGTTATTGATATTTCTCCCGGCAATCTTGATTCCAGCTTGTGCTTCTTCCAGCCCAGCATTTCTCATGATGTACTCTGCATAGAAGTTAAATAAGCAGGGTAACAATATATAGCCTTGACGTACTCCTTTTCCTATTTGGAACCAGTCTGTTGTTCCATGTCCAGTTCTAACTGTTGCTTCCTGACCCGCATATAGGTTTCTCAAGAGGCAGGTCAGGTGGTCTGGTATTCCCATCTCTTTCAGAATTTTCCACAGTTTCTTGTGATCCACACAGTCAAATGCTTTGGCATAGCCAATAAAGCAGAAATAGATGTATTCCTGGAACTCTCTTGCTTTTTCGATGATCCAGCCGATGTTGGAAATTTGATCTCTGGTTCCTCTGCCTTTTCTAAAACCAGCTTGAACATCTGGAAGTTCATGGTTCACGTATTGCTGAAGCCTGGCTTGGAGAATTTTGAGCATTACTTTACTAGCGTGTGATATGAGTGCAATTGTGTGGTAGTTTGAGCATTCTTTGGCATTGCCTTTCTTTGGGATTGGAAGGAAAACTGACCTTTTCCAGTCCTGTGGCCACTGCTGAGTTTTCCAAATTTGCTGGCATATTGAGTGTAGCACTTTCACAGAATCATCTTTCAGGATTTGAAATAACTCAACTGGAATTCCATCACCTCCACTAGCTTTGTTTGTAGTGATGCTTTCTAAGGCCTACTTGACTTCACATTCCAGGATGTCTTGGCTCTAGGTGAGTGATCACACTATTGTGATTATCTGGGTCATGAAGATCTTTTTGTACAGTTCTTCTGTGTATTCTTGCCACCTCTTCTTAATATCTTCTGCTTCTGTTAGGTCCATACCATTTCTGTCCTTTGTCGAGCCCATCTTTGCATGAAATGTTCCCTTGGTATCTCTAATTTTCTTGAAGAGATCTCTAGTCTTTCCCATTCTGTTGTTTTCCTCTATTTCTTTGCACTGATCGCTGAGGAAGGCTTTCCTATCTCTTCTTGCTATTCTTTGGAACTCTGCATTCAGATGCTTATATCTTTCCTTTTCTCCTTTGCTTTTTGGTTCTCTTCTTTTCACAGCTATTTGTAAGGCCTCCCCAGACAGCCATTTTGCTTGTTTGCATTTCTTCTCCATGGGGATGGTCTTGATCCCTGTCTCCTGTACAATGTCATGAACCTCCGTCCATAATTCATCAGGTACTCTGTCTATCAGATCTAGTCCCTTAAATCTATTTCTCACTTCCACTGTATAATCACAAGGGATTTGATTTAGGTCATACCTGAATGGTCTAGTGGTTTTCCCCACTTTCTTCAATTTAAGTCTGAATTTGGCAATAAGGAGTTCATGATCTGAGCCACAGTCAGCTCCTGGTCTTGTTTTTGCTGACTGTATAGAGCATCTCCATCTTTGGCTGCAAAGAATATAATCAATCTGATTTCGGTGTTGACCATCTGGTGATGTCCATTCACTCACCTGCTCCATTCTCTTTACACCCACCCAACAACTACAGATGGAACCACTCCTTTCTTGGGTCTCAGTAGCACTTCATACGACTCTATTGGGCACATAACAACTGGGGTCGACTAGTTACATGCCCACTGCTTTCCCAGAGCCATGAACTCCTTCTGGCATTGGGAGCTGGGGAATCACAGTAGAGTCTATCAGAGTGTTTGGTTCAACTGCCATTACTAATTGAATATCAGTTGTCTGTGTCACTGGACTGTGGAGGGGAGGGACAGTTTGAGAACCATCCTCAGGATTCAAGGCCAGCTTTCTCGAAATATCACTCAGACTGGGGATGAGGAGCTTGTATATAGGGCTTTCCTTCTATGTATCTTTACATCTGTGAGGACTCCAAGCATCACCCAGTAAATTCAACCAGGGAAGGATGGATCCAGGGAAAGGCAGGTTTCAGAGGAGAGAGCTGCTAGGTGACCTAAGAGGATAGCTTTATCCTTTTCTATTGGGATAGGGTTGAGACAGAAGCAGTCCTTGGCCTGAGGCCCCAGACACTGATCTGCACTTGCTGTCACTTGGGCCTGTGATGAGCAGGGCTGTTCTTTCCTCCTCTCCTTCCCCAGGCTGGTCATCGAAGCCTCACACACCCAGAGAGGTGTTGAGATGACCCCTCTCCTCTGACAACAGATGCACCCCAACTCAGTACTGCAGCCAGAAAACTGGGCTAAAAATCGAGCTTGAGGTTGGGGTTCAGGACAGAGTTTGAGTAAGATTAGAGAGATCAGGTTAGGCTTAGATTTGAGAGGCTGGCTAGCACCACTCAAAGGAAGTTTCCAGACTCGTGAAACTCAGTCTGCCAGGAGCCAGAAGGCACATATACAAAAACAGACATCAGGGCCCAGCAAATAAACACGCATGCGTGCTCAGTCATTTCAGTCATGTCCAACTCTTTGCAACCCTATGGACTGTAGCCTGCCAGGCTCCTCTGTCCATTGGATTCTCCAGGCAAGAATACTGGAATGGGTTGCCATTTCCTTCTCCAGGGGATCTTCCCAAACCAGGGATTGAACCCATGTCTCTTGCATCTCCTGCACTGGCAAGCGGGTTCTTTACCACTAGCAGATAAACAGGACTAATCTATGAATGCAGAGGATGGGCAGAGGGAGGAAGCCTCTGGAGGAGGGTAGTGAACAGGAGTGGCTGAGGGTTCTCTGACCTTTCTGCTTAAGCTGGTGGTGAGCCCAGCAACGTGAGTCCTCTCTATAGAAGTTCCTGGTGGCACTCAGTGATATCACTCTGTGTGTGTATCCGTATGTCTGTATATGTGCCTATGTGTGTGTGTGTTTCTGTTTGGCAGAACAGGGAGAGATGGGATGGAAATGGGACAGGACGTTCAGAGATGAAAGACTAATTTCCTGTTAATGGCTGGTTGCTAGGCAACCAGCTCCTTTCTGCCTGCTGCCCTCAAAATTGGACTGCAGAATTTTTAGTGTTAAAGCACCTCCCATTGAAACTCAATGCTGTGAGAGGCCAACCAGTCCCTACCCAGCCATACCCTGCTCCACCCTGCGGAGTGACAGAGCAGGGCATGTATGCCAGGAATCAAAGTCACAGACACAGTCAGCCCCACAGCCCACCAGGGTCTCTCATTCTGGCCTTCCTGCCATCTCCCCCACAGGCAGCTGTGTGCACACGCACATGCACACTCACGTGTTTATGGAGCACCGGAGTACATGCATAGACATGGACCCTGTGTGCGTGCTAAGTTGCTCAGTCGTGTCTCACTCTTTGCGACCCTATGAACTGTAGCCCACCAGGCTCCTCTATCCACGGGATTTCCCAGGCAACAATACTGGAGTGGGTTGCCACGTCCTTCTCCAGGGGATCTTACCGACTCAGGGATAGAACCCGTACCTCCCGCATTGCAGGCAGATTCTTTACTGTCTGAGCCACCAGGGAAGCCTGAACTAGACCCTGGCTCACCCAAAATAATAACAATAGCAATAATAATAAGCTGCTACTGTATTAAGGTACTTACCACGTGCCGAGTATTTTGTTAGGAGCTTTGTATTAATTTCCTTTGTTATTTTTCTCTGTGGCCTTATGAACCATGTTATCCTCAAAACTTCATAAAAGAAGGAAGCAGGAAAACTTTAGGGATCAGAACACTAATTTGGAGATGTTACGGAAATCCGAGACTGAGGGAAGGCCACCCTGAAATGACTCCAAGAAGGACTCCCATCTACATCTACCCTCTGTAGGTCTTTCTGACGCTAGTTCTATCTGGAAAGTAAGAGACCTAAGAGCAGGTGTTCCTTTCTTCTATCCAAATAGCCCAGACCTCAAGAGACGCCCTGTTCTCTGCCATCCTCCACCTGAGTCACTGGATCTACGAATGAAGCTCAGGCTGGTTTGTGCCTTTGCATATGGGACAGCGGTTTATACCAAATATTCTGTGTCCCCTCTATCAGAATCATAATTTATTTAGAATGGAAATATGCCACTTAAGCAAAGAAACAAACAAACTGACAGTTCTCAGACTTCCTTACAGATAAAGATGGCTAATAAAACAGAAGGGGAAGTCATTGGTTGGGGTTTTTGGAAAGGGTTTTTAAAGGAGATTCTCTGTGTAGAGAAAGGGAGCCCTGTGCACTGTTGGTGGGAAGGTACACTGGCACAGCCTTTATGGAAAATGGTCAGAGGCCCCTCAAAAATTACAAATAGAACGTGTGATTGATCCATCAGTCCCACTTCTGGGTGTATATCCAAGGGAAACGAAATCACTGTTTAAGGAGATATCTGCATCCCTATGTATCTTGCAGCCTTATTCACAACAGCCAAGCTATGGAATCAAACTAAGCGTCCGTTAACAGATGAATGGATAAAGAAAATGTAGTGTATGTATACAATGGAATATTATTCAGCCATAAAAAGAAGGAAATTTTGCCATTTGCAACAACATGGATGAAATCAAAGGACATTAGGTTAAGTGAAATAAGCCAAACAGTGAAAGACCAGTACTGCATGGTATCACTTACATGTAGAGTCTCAAAAAAGAAAAAGTCTAACCCACAGATACAGAGAGTAGACTGGTGTTGCTAGGAGCTGGGGTTGTGGGGCGGGGGAGGCCAGTAGGGAAATGGAGAGAGGTTGGTACAAGGGTACAAACTTCCAGTTATAAGATGATGAATAAGTTCTGAGGATCTAGTATACAGCATGGTAATTATAGTTAGTAAAAAACGGTATCCCACACTTAAAATTTGCTAGGAGAGTAGATCATAAGCATTCTCACAAAAACAAAGAAAAACACCAAAACAAAACAAGTGATTATGAAAGGTGATGGATATGCTAATTAACTTGATTGCGGGAGTCATTTCATATATGTACGTATGTCAAATCATCACATTGTACACTTTAAATAATATATTACCATTTTGTCAATTTTACCTCAATAAAGCTAGAAAAAATGAAATAGAATAAATTTTAACAGGGGGATTCCTCAGCTGATAGGTGCTCCTTTGCCTTCCCCAAATCCTCCGGCTTCCTGCCCAGAACTCCTACATGATGGCTGGAATTCTAGCAGCCCCCTTAAGTTATGAGGTGACCTCGAGGAAAAGAAAGATGAATGGAAACTGGGACATTGGTGGCACCCTTGAGTGGTGCCCTCGGTCAAGGAGCCCTCTTGACTGGTCTGGATTGCTGACCCCCATGGCTTCTTTTAGGTGGTGCTAGTGGTAAAGAATCAGCCTGCTAACGCAGGAGATGCAAGAGATGAAGGTTCAATCCCTGGGTCGGGAAGATCCCCTGGAGTAGGAATTGGCACCCGACTCCATTATTCTTGCCTGGAACATTCCACGGACAGAGGAGCTACAATCCATGGGGTCGCAAATAGTCAGACACAACTGAGCAAATGAGCATCACAAAAGCATCACGGTTTCTTTCACATGAGAGAAAAGCAAGCCCTAATTTATTTAGACCAGCATTTGGGTTTTCTGTTGTGCAACTAAGCCTCATACTAACAGATACATCAGGTCTCCAAAAACAGAAGGTGTCAAGCTTCCTTGACCCCCTGGGAGCAGGGCTGAGTTGAGGTGAGCTGGGACCCCCACCTTGGCATGTGAGATCCTTTATCACAAGTCAGAGTCTGCCCATCACTGCCTTTTAGGAAAACGCCCAGTTGCTCCTGGGCCCCAGACTTTCCCACTATAAATCCTGTCCTCCCTGAGGCTGATCCGGTGGCCTCTCCGGCTCCCTCCCTGGTGAGACCTTCATGAAATCTCCTGAAGCAGTTATAGACATAACGAGTGTGAGGTATAGATGCTGAACCGTACCACAGCTCCAGCCTCAGTCTGTGGGACACAGGGATTGGTCAGCCATTTTCTGGAAGGTCAGAGATGGAGAGAGGAGGTTTGAGAAATACCAGAGGGGACCCCCGACCTGAGTTGGGCTGAGTCAGGGAGTGAGAGCACGATCAGTCGACACTTAAACAGGGAGTAGCCCTGTTTTGTTTTCCACTCAGGCCTCTACTGGGAAAATCGAGTGAACCAGAAGAACAGGGGTTGGGGGCTAGGAGCGGAAGATTGGCGGTTGGGTACCTAAGTGAAAAATCCTAGTTCTTCTTAACTTGACCAGAAAACGGGGGCCTGGGCCAGGTAAGCTATGGAGTCCTCCTCTATGGACAGTGGTTCCACGCCCCCTGCTTTAAGGAGCTTATTATCCAGTACTCAGGATTTCCTCTCCCTCACTTTCTCCACACCGGCCTCTTTGGTGTCCCACACACACTCCAGGTATGTTCTCACCTTTGCCTGGGCCAGGCCCGCCCCCTGGACCACTAGCCCTCCGGAACCCCACACATCTTGGCGCTTCCCCTCACTCTGGTCTCTGCTTAGATATTACTCCCTCAGAGAGGCCCTTCCTGGCCACCTGTATCCCAGGGAGCACCCTGACCACTCTCATCTCTCACCTTGCTTTGGATTTCTTTACTGGTGAACATTTCTTTGTTCGCATATGATCTTTCTCTCCCACGGGAAGCTAAGCTTCACCAAAACAGAGATTTTGTCTGTTCTGGTGCATTGCCGAATACTCAGCACCTTCAGCAGCTCTTAGAAGGCATTTTAACAAGTAGTTAAAGGACAGAGTGAGCGCATACACATGCACAGATATCTGTATATACTACATGTGTATATATAACACACACTTCACACACACACACATCACACACACATTGAACGGACATACATCTATTAGCCTTTTGGTGTGAGGAGATGCTCCAAAATGCTATTCCAGAACCTCTCAGAATTACACCAGCTGGAAAGGCAATTCCAGAATCTTATTCCTAGCAGATGCCAGCCTGCATAACAAACACATGGAGTATGGCAATGAAATTTAATGTTCAAATTGCAGAATAAAATATTTGTATTTACATGCCTTTTATATTCTCTGTGTAATAAAAGTCACAGCATTTTCAAGGATGCTTTTCTTATTCAGCTTGTAGCTGCTCGCCCCACCCCTCACCCCACACTTCTGGTTCTGCAAGAGGCTCCACTAGCAATACCTGTAAAGAAACATCTGGAAAAAGAGGGATGGACACTTTATTTGATCAGTTCATGGAGCCACGGAGCCAATGGCAACTTTCTTGGACTATTCCTCGTCTCCTCTGGTTGTGGGGAACAGAAGGGAGCCCAGAGGAGACAAAATATGTTTGCAGGACTTAAGTAACTCCATTTCCTCCTCCCTTTTCTTATTTATGCCACATAATTAATTAGTTCATATTTGCTAGCAGTAAAGAGAACCAGGTCAAAAGAATAGAGCTTCTCATTGGGACAATCTTTCCATTTCATGGATAAATATTGGTATTGTGTTACAGAATAAAATAATTTGCCTATTTTGAATGCTCATTAAGAGCTGTTAAGCTTTATCTTTTATTAATAGGCTAATAATTCATTTGATTTAAAAAATTAAATATAGTACCACTAATGAACTCAATTTAAGTAATTAAGTCTACTATAAGTGGAGAGGGCCTATAGTCGAGAACTGTGTCTTGCTGAGTGTCTTGTGTGTGTGAAAAAAAGAATACTCTGCATGGTCAGATCCAAGGTTACACAAGATGAAGATGTGTGTACTGAGCCCGACTCTCCTGGGAAAGTGACTTCAGACTCTATGCATTACCGCTGGCGTGACTGGTTACCCAGGGAGGCCAGAGCTAACCAGACCCAGGTAAGAACAGGAGGAGGATGAGGCAAACAATCTTTGTCGTTGGACTACATTCAATTACTTGTGTGGATTCCAACTTTCCCACCCCTGGACACTTGGTTTGGTGGTTTAATCACTAAGTCATGTCCAACTCTTGCAACCCCATGGACTACAGCCTGCCAGGCTTCTCTGTCCATGGGATTTCCCAGGCAAGAATACTGGAGTGGGTTGCCATACTAATCCCTGGGCTTTAGCATATAAAATTCTCAGAGAGGACCTTCCTGAACTTGACCCTTGCATACCACACCTGTGGAGCTAGCCACCTCCATGAAGTTTCAGAGCAGCCTCAATCATCTTGTTTATCAGAAACTCTGATATCAGTGCTGCTCACATTTTCATGTTTACACAAAGAATTAATTGGAGATGTTGTTAAAAACTCAGATTTGAATTAGCAAGGCTGGGGTGAGCGTGGGGGTCTTCATTTCTGACAAGTCACAGCTATTACACATGCTCCAGGGACTCATTTATTTTCCCTGGAGGCTCCACTCTCTCAGCCACACATGGTCAACCCCAAGTCTTCTTACAACCCTGGCCTTTAGGCTCAGAGCTCATTCTGCTGGCTGAGGTGGGATAGGTTGAAGCATGGCAATCTCTTAATTAATGCTGAATGACCAACCCTCTACTGGGAGCTGGATATGGAGCAGGGCAAGCTGGATATGGAGCAGGTACCATACCTCCCCCTGCCCCAGGTAGTTCATAAACCCTTAGGTAAGAAGCCAGGATTGCAAGGAGATCAAACCAGTCCATCCTAAAGGAAATCAGTCCTGAATATTCATTGGAAGGACTGGTGCTGAAGCTCCAATACTTTGGCCACCTGATGGGAAGAACTGACTCATTGGAAAAGACCCTGATGCTGGGAAAGATCGAAGGTAAGAGGAAAAGGGGATAACAGACGATGGGATGGTTGGATGGCATCACCGACTCGAAGGACATGAGTTTGAGCAAGCTCCAGGGGTTGGTGATGGACAGGGAAGCCTGGTGTGCTGTGGTCCATGGGGTTGCAAAGAGTCAGACATGACTGAGTGACTGAACTGAACTGAAGAAACCAGGACAATCCCCATGTGGTGTCTGGTGTGCAGGAGATCTTCAGGGCCCGGGGTCTTACGGAAAGAGTAGTTATCATGACCCAGGGCTTCAATCAAGGACCCAAGGAAGAAACCCTTAAGAGGAGACAGGAGGAGATGAGTTGGTGTTGGCCAGGGGGAGTGGAGTGGGAATGGAGGGGGAGAGAGTTTTAATGGCAAGAACATGTTCAAAGGCCTGGAGTGGGGAGAAGTCCATTTTCTTTCCAGTTTCTCCTGCTCCCCAGCCCCGCTATGCAAAGCATCCCCACCTCCAATCCTTTGAACCCCTAGTGCTTTGCTTCTTCCTTTCCCATATCATGCAGCTTTCTCCCCTCTGATGTGATATCTACGAGTGAACTTGTTTAATTATCACTGTTGGCCAACGTTCCTGAAGGCAGGAGTAAGAGCTGACTCTCAGTGTGACTTTTGGCAGGTGCAGGCGAGTCCCACGTCACAGGGGTGTGAGCATCGGCTGAGTCCCCGCTTGCAGGGCACCTCGCACTGTGCCAGGCACCCATCAGGGGCTCAGGAAACAGCTACAGAACACAGAGCATGACTAAAATGCATATTCTGGAGCTAGGCTGCCTGGGCTCAAGTCCTGCGATTTCCATTTGTGTGACCTTGGGCTACTTAACTTCTTTGGTTGGCCATCTCCTCATCCATAAAACTAGGGAAATACCCAGCTCATAGGTTTATAAGCTTTAAAAAGATACTATATGAACTGTATATGTGTATATAAAAGCTCCCTAAAACATAAATCCAGTGGTAGCTGTTGTTACTTGCCATTATGTGCCTATCTGGCAGCTGGGATCAAACTGTCTGCACATCCCAAAAGTCCTCTACAATTGACTTCTTTGGTGGTTCAATGGTTAAGACTTCAAGTTTCCAATGCAGAGGTCATGGGTTCAGTCACTGTGGGATCCCACTTGCCACGTGACATGGCCAACAGTATAAAAAAAAAAGAAAATCTTCTACAAGTGTTGCTCAGCTCTGATTCTGAAATCCACTACCATTTGCATAAGCAGTTAACCTGGGGCAGTGCTGGGGACCTTTCCCTTACCCAGTTCTCCTTCCCAGAAGTCTCAGCTGATCACTAGCCCGGCCTATTGTCTGAGCAATCAACACATCAGCGATGCTCCTGCCTTCCTGAACAAACCCAACAGGCTTCCCTGAATCTCTAAGGTACATTAAATTGCATCCAGAAGAATGATGATGTTCTCTAGGTTTTGCTGCATGTTATTTATGTTTGAAAACTCAAAGAGTGTGATACTAAGGGTGAATCTGTCCTCAGAAGAAGCAGGGTTTAGAAGTCGCACAGGTTGAAGGTCAAATCCCAGTTTGGTCACTCCCGTGAGGGTCACCCCCACAGCAGAGGGTGGCAGGCTGCCCTGAGGAGTCAGAATGCCTGGCTCCTGCTCCAGCTCCCTGCTAACAAAGGGCGTGCCTCAGGCAAATCAGTTTTCCTTTCTGAGCTTTAGCTCCCTGATCTGGGGAGTTGGACTAATAATGACACCTTCTCCAAAGGTTCTTGAGAATTAAGTGAGATAGTCAGTGGCCAGACATCCAACCTGAAGTTAGACTGTATTATTAGCAGGCTTTCCTCCTCCACCCACCCCCCAAGCTGGTCTTGGAGCCTGCAGAACCTGCAGGAGGAAGAGAGGCACCGTGTTACGTGCGGGAATGGGCACCCAGGCGAGCCTGTACCCTGCCTGCCTCTCTTGTTTGGAAGCATTGGCTGCAGGTGTAAAACAGCTTAAAGAGGTGGAAAGTGCCGGCCCTTGAAAGGACTTGATGAAAGATGACAAGGGCCCCTGTGACAGGAGCCCCCTGGGGAACAGTCTTGGGGAGACACTTTGGAACAGAAAATTCACTGCCCCTTGGTTCAAGCACCTTCTAATGGGAGGTTGTCGGGGGCTGGGAAGAGGAAGATTTACTCTGGGTAGAAAATTGCATCCCTCTCCACAGTGGTATTTCTTTTGCCTCCCTTGAAATATTAAAGCCAGATCCAACAAACTCTGTGGCCTCTGAACTCAGATGTCCAGTTTAAATATAAATGGAGACCAGGAGCTTCAGAGGGAAGAGGATGTTGGGGACATTGTCCCTGGAGGACAGAGCCTCTGGGAAAATCCAGAAGAAGAGCATCCCAAGAGAAAAGGGTAGAGGAGGCTCCTGAGGCTGCACTTGTGTGTCTAGGCAGGGGGCCCCTTGCCAAGGTCCAAATGGCCGGAATCTGGGACCTTCTTGTATCTGTGGCTTCCCAGACAGTTCCCTGACCTGTGGTGAAGGATAGTCCTAAAGTTAACCGGAACGCAGAATCTGCGACATGCAGTGCCCAACACTGACTGCTTCATACTCACCAACCACTTTGCTCTCAAACTGACACCGCCACCATTTACAGATGAGGAAACTGAGGCTCAGAGAGGTAAAGCAATGTGCCCCAGGCAGCTCTCTGGCAGCCCTGAAGCACGAGGAATGCAGCCTCCTAAGTCACTGGTGAGGGCTCCCAGCCCGGCCCCTCCCAGCCCTGCCAGCCCATTTCCTGTTGCTCCCATGAGTCTGCATCCTGCTCCACCACAGCTGGCACAAAGCCTTCCCACGAAGCTTTGGATTTACCAAATTAGTAAATTAGAGAAGAGATGCGGCTTTCATCTCGCCCATATAGAACTCTGGGGAAGAAAAAAAAAAAAAACTTCCAGAAACCCTCACAGGGAAGGAGGTGTCCGTCAACAGAGGCATGTCTTCTAATTAGGCAGAAATGAAAGGGGAAGGTGAACCAGCTCCAACCTTTTAATCAATTGGATGAATCAAAAGAATCATCAGTTTCTCATGGTTAAGAAGTTGGTTGAAGGAGAAGGAATACAGAGACATCCAAGTAACTGGACTCACGGCTGTTTTTGCTTTCGTTTTTCTAAGGACTAATATCTTTCCTTTTGACACTTTTCTTTTGTTTAATCTAGATGTGATTGAGGCTCTGCTTGGTGATGTCACATCTGAGAGCTCCCTTGTGCCTCCCCCCCAATATAAGAACACACACAAATGCTTAGCTCACGCTTGCTGACCGGATAGCTGATTCTGTTTTTAAATGTCTTCCAGCTGCGGTACAGCCTCTGCCAGGGGCAAAAGAAGTTCACAAGCACAGAATTATTGGGACTGGAAGAGACCTTAGAAATCCCTTTGTCCCACCTTCTCATGTTACAAAGAAGGGTGTGCAGGAGGTGGGTGAGAGAACTTGCCAGGGGGGCACACACCCGGTTAGAGACCCAGCCAGGCCAGTGTCCCTCACTCTCATGCCAGTGAGCTTCTCCTCCAGCTGTTTGGTGATGGAGGGAAATCAGGAAGCTCATTAAAAACACACTCCATTAGCAAACTCAGAAAACCTCATCAATTCTGAAAAGCAGGGGCCTATGCTTGCAGCTGGGAGAGAGTAAGTACCCATCACTTTGTTTGCCCGTCATAACATCTCTCTCTTTCTCTTTCTCTCTCTTCTTGGTTGTGTCCCCACGGCTTGCAGGACCTCAGTTCCCCAACCAGGGATTGAACCTGGGCCACGGCAGTGAAAGCCCGGAATCCTAACCACTAGGCCCCCAGGGAAGTCCCCGTAGCATCTCACTTTTAAACTAAATACTTTTCTCCATTAGAGTCCTGCAAGGACAGAGCACACCTTGCTGTCACGTAGAGCTAGGACAGTGTCTTGTCACCAAGGAAAGGAGAGAAAGGAGGCCAAGATGGCTGCAGGCTTACTTAATACTTGGTATTTTCGCCTCCTTAAACTTCACATTAAATCCAAGGGGTAGGGGTTTCTGAAATTCTGTTTTTATAGATGAGTATAAACTGAGACTAAGATAAATTAGGTGACTTGCCCCCAGTCATGGCACCCTACTCCAGTACTCTTGCCTGGAAAATCCCATGGGTGGAGAAGCCTGGTAGGCTGCAGTTCATAGGGTCGCTAAGAGTCGGACAAGACTCAGCGACTTTACTTTCACTTTTCACTTTCATGCACTGGAGAAGGAAATGGCAACCCACTCCAGTGTTCTTGCCTAGAGAATCCCAGGGATGGGGGAGCCTGGTGGGCTGCCGTCTATGGGGTCACATAGAGTTGGACACGACTGAAGTGACTTAGCAGCAGCCCCCAGTCACACAACAAGTAAATGGCCAAGCTGGATTTCAAAACCAGGTCATCCTGCTTAGCTCAGGACCCTGGGGACATATGGAATCCAGAGTTGTCGCCTGAAGGAAAAGCTGAGCTTAGCAGGAAGAGCACTGGGCTTAGTGGTCAGGAGACCCGGACTGTGGCTTTCCACGAGGCAGATCCCTGCTGTCTAGTTGAGCACGTTGCCCGGCGTGTAGTGGTGGCACTGAAGTATTTCTTGAATAAATAATTATGGTTAGATCTGACAAAGGATGTAGATACAGGATGTATATAACGAACTCCTAAGACTCAATAATTAGGAGATAAGCAATCTACTTTAAGAAAAAAAAAGGCAAAGGAGTTTAATAGTTCACCAAAAGTCACAAGGAAAAAGTACTCAGCATCATTAACCATGAGAGAAATATGAATTAAAGCCATAATGAACCATCATCATGCACCCACCAATTAAAGCATGAAAGAGACTAACAACACGAAGCGCTGATGAGAATGTGGAGCAACTGGAACTCACTGGGGCTCATGGTGGGAATGCACAATAGTACAGCTACTTTGGGAAAGGTTCACAAGTTTCTTGTAAAATGAAACTTACATCAAACCCTATGACCCAACAATTCCTCTCTTGAGAATTTACCCAAGAGAAATGAACACACATATCCTCAAAAAGACTTGTATAAAAACATTCATAGCACCATCATTCATAATCACTCAAAACTGAAAACAACCCTCATCTTATTAACAATGGAGTAGATAACCAAATTGTGAGGTTTATATCCTCTGGGTGGTATTCAACAAAAAGGAATTAACTATTGATTCATGCAACAATATGGATGAATCTCAAAAATACGTGGAGTGAAAGAAGCACTGCTGAAAAGGGGGTATATTGAATGACTCTATTTATGTGAAGTTCTAGAACAGACAAAATTAATGTATGGTGTAAAATATCAGAACAGTGGTTGCCTAGGAGTTTGAGGCAGGGATTGACTGAAGGAGAAAAAAGGAACTTTCTGGAGTGATGGGATGTTTTGTATCTCGGTAAGAATTTGGGTTACTCAGCTGTTTATGATATGCAGGCTGAAGTGTTTAGGGCTGGTGTCTGCCACTTTGAAGGGCAGAAAATATAAGATGGATCAAGAGACGAATAAGGCAATTCCATCCTTTCTCTCCTCCCACTCTCTAACCTCATACTGGGGTTCCCCACTGACTAAACTAGAAGGAGATTGTGACCTGGGTTAGGGCTCAGATAGAATTTTATCTGAGAGGTTTTATTTTTTCAGTTAGAAAAAACAAAGGTATATATAATAAAATATTAACAGTTATCCAAAAAATGGATGAGATGAACAGATATGTGAAAAATATAAATAGAGAAAATGCGAGTGTAGAATCAAGGTGGTGGTTATATGGTGTCCACTATGCATCTTATCTGCATGTTTAAGTTTTTTCATAATACAATGTGGGGTATTATGAAGGAAAAATGAGTAAAACTTGGATTCCCCTCTTGATTGTAATGCCTATAGCCTTTAAGGACCCAGTGGCCTCTCCCTGCCCACCTTTGCAACCCCATTTCTCTTCACTCCACCTCTCACTCTCCACACTGTGGCCTCAAGGAGCTCCTTTCACTTCATCAAACCCACTATTACCACCTCGGGCCATAGGACCTTTGCATATGCTCTCTCCTCTAGGAAACTCTCCTTGATTTTGTTTCTCAAATAATGTCTCAGACTTCAGCTCAGGTAGCACTTTCTTCTGGGTACTGTCTCCATCATCCACTTGCACCCGCTCCACTGCTTTAATCCTTAGAGAAACACACTTTTTCTATCATAGGACTTCTTGTTAAACCCTTAGTGTGACTATTCCTTTCATCCCATGCCCCATGAGACTGACAGTTCCATGACAGCAGGGCCATGGCACACCCACACCCAGCACAGGGCGTGGCTGGAGCCCGTGCCCATGAAAGCTCTGCAGAATTCATGAATTTGTCCAAGCAGCCTGTGGCCCTGCGAAAGACACAGCCTTTCTTCGCCCATTTTCTCAGCTATCGAATGAAGATCGGTGAAGAACAGCCTTTCTTTTTGCACAGAGCCATTTCAGACTAAATATTCAGACACTGCATGTTTTTAAGTCAAAATGAAAACAACTTTAATGAATCCTACAGAAAACATAATGCATATTCCTTTCACTAAGATTATTCACTTTGTTGAATAAAAGAATTTCAATGAGAAAATTGATGCTGTTTTTTAGCCACTAAAATGTTCCTAGTTGGGTGCTTTGAAAAGGAGCCCCAAGGCTAAGAGGCAGTTCTCTAATCTCCCACCTCTTACAATTTAGAGGGCGTTAGAATCAAAAGGCTTATTCACAGCTATTGTCTCATTCCTTCTTCTAAAATAGGCAATGTTATCATCCATTCATTGAAGATGGTGACAGTGACTCGGAGGGGTAAAGTGACTTGCCCAAGGTCACGCACCAAGTTGATGACAGAATGCACTTGAGTTAGTTCAATCAATGGAATACTTTCTGAGCATCTGCCCACCCCTCCTGTGTGTGGTACCATGTCAGGTGCTGAAAAAATGGTGACAATAAGATGCATCTTCTTGTCTTTCCCAGGTCAGTACCCTCATCTTTTGGTTGTATGATCTTTTCTCTAGCTGGTCAGAGAAGGAGAGACATTCACCTCAAGGGTCTTGGACTGAGCTCTCCAGAAACAGACTGTGAGACAAAGATGTTGGGACAAGTAGTCCATTGGGGAAAAAAGTACCCACAAAGAAAAGAGGAAATAAGAAAGTGAAGAAAGCTCATATAGGGAGTGAGTTATTACTGTTGGAGGCTGATCCCGCTGGGGAGCTTTGGGAGACTGTACAGGACATGTCTCAGGGTTGTTACTGAACAAGCCATAAATGTGTAAAAAACGTCATTACAGAGGTTAACATATCCTACATTCAACACCAGGGTTCTTTCTGTTCCTATCTTTTTTCAAGACCCCACAGCAAAATGGAGATGAGGGGTGCATAAGCCAAGTGGAGAGGCAGGCCAGCTCCTGCAGAGAACGTTCCAACGCTCTCCCCAGAACTGTGGATTCATCTTGGCTCCAGCATTTATCATAGCGAATCGAAAAACTTTCATGTATCTGTCTCCTAAATAAGATAGGTGTCCTTCAGGGACAAGGACCATGTCCTTTTCTTTAGGTGAATTCCCCAGTGTTTATCAGGGCTTGGTTGGGCTGTGTCTCCCCTCAGACTGGGGTTCCCTAAGAGCTCCGTCCCCTCAAACCCACACCCACCACCACTCCTGAATGCATTCTTCACTACGGTCCATCTCAAGTCCTTCCTCCCACCAGTAGGCTCCTTCTGTTGATGAGCTCAGCATAACCCTGTCCATGTCCTGTTGATGAGCATTTTTAATGTTTCAATCTGAATATTTTAAGGAACTGCAAACGCAGGGAGGAAAAAGAGAGAGCAAAATGAAAATGGGGAAAGAAAGGCCAAGTAGTGGCTAAGTTCGTTCCAGCAGGCGGCCCTCAGCCTCAAGGGGAAACTCTAATGCATGCACAAAAGCCTCATGAATAATTATTTCTGAGCGGCTCAATATTTTAAATGCTGGAAATTTTTTTTCCCCCTCCTCAAGAGCATTCCACAACTATTTATCGCAGTGCAGACGCTGGATAGAAGGTGATTAAGTTTGATTTCTGGGTTGAGGGATGAGCAGAGTAGAAACTGGGGTGGAGGTGGTGAGCAGAGGTGGATGGGCATGTTGGGGGAGGGGTGGATAGCAGATGGGACCCCTTGGCCAGCATCTCATGGGCCAGAGAGGAAAGGTCACCACCAAACAAACAAGCTTGGTTGGATTCTAGAATCTTTTTCCCCTAAGAAGCTTGGAGCTTGGTGTTCCTGTTGTCACCAGCCCTGACACTGGGCAGGTGGGGTGGGGGTGGGGGGCAGACAGCTGAGGTAGAAAAAAGATACAAATGCCAGCTACTTGACTCATGGTTAATGTCAAGGGTATGGAAAAATTAAAACTCAAATGCATAGGAGACCTCTCAGCCTGTGTGATAATATGACTGTCCCCTCCCCAGTTTCTCCTTTAGAGTGTCTACACTGAGTTCTCCTAATAGTTCTCAGGATTGGGTCTTAATACAGTACATTGGCTAAACCATACCGAGGGTAGCAACCCCTCGAGTTCATCCTTATTGGTTTATTTTAAGCTCGGCTCCAATCCTGTGAAGTTGAAAGGATAGGTACCATTATTCTCTCTTTTTTTGACCTTGCTGAGTGGCATGCAGGATTTTATTTTCCCAACCAGGGACTGAACCCATGCCCACTGCCGTTGAAACACAGAGTCTTAGCCACTGGACCTCCAGTTCAGTTCAGTTGCTCAGTCGTGTTCGACTCTTTGTGACCCCATGGACTGCAGTATGCCAGGCTTCCCTGTCCGTCACCAACTCCCAGAGCTTGCTCAAACTCATATTCATAGAGTCGATGATGCCATCCAACCATCTCATCCTCTGTTGTCCCCTTCTCCTCCTGCCCTCAATCTTTCCCAGCATCAGGGTCTTTTTCAATGAGTCAGTTCTTCCCATCAGGTGGCCAAAGTATTGGAGCTTCAGCATCAATCCTTCCAATGAATATTCAGGACTGATCTCCTTCAGAATGGACTGGTTGGATCTCCTTGAAGTCCAAGGGATTCTCAAGAGTCTTCTCCAACACCACAGTTCAAAAGCATCAATTCTTCGGTGCTCAGCTTTCTTTATTGTCCCACTCTGACATCCATACATGACTACTGGAAAAACCATAGCCTTGACTAGACGGGCTACAGTCCATGGGGTTGCAAAAGAGTCAGATATAACTGAGCAAACAACAACTGGAGGAAATGGGTTGCCATTTCCTTCTCCATGGTCCTCCAGGGAAAACCCTATTACTGTTTTATGTTTAAGGAAACTGAGCCTCAGAGAGGCAAGTGATTGCCCCAAGTCTTCTGTTCTTCAAAAGATGAAGCCAAGGAAAAGGCCCCGTGTCTGGACCCCCAGGCAGCCCTTGTCTGTTACACTGCCACTGTCCTAACAGTTGCCCTCACGGTAGTAGTGATGAGACGCCAGGCATGCGCAGACTGACTAACACGCCCTGTGCACCCTCCAAGTAGGCGTCCTTTCCCCTGAAGCCTCCCTCCACTGGCTCCTCTGCTCCCTATGGCATCCGCTGTCTGATTTCCCTGGGCCCTTGTTTGCATTCCCATCACTCTTGCCCATCATCTTTGCATCATCCAGCCTCCTCAACAAGCTCCTTGAGGCCAGCTGTCATGTCTTATGCTTCTCATATATCCTCCCCAAGGCCCGCGGCAGTGCTGGGCACAGAGATGGGGTGGAATGGCATCCCTTAGCACATTGTCATTATCATAATGGCAAGCTTTTATGCAGCACTTAACTCATGCCACGTACTGCTGCTGTCCAAAGCTTGTTTACATGAACTCATTTCATCCACAGTAGCGCCATTTAACGGATATCCTTCTCCTCCTTCTCACTGTACCCATGAAAGATCCAAGATCTAGGGAGGTTAAATAAAATTTCCATTGTTATATAGCAAGGGAGTGACCAAGTCAGGAACGCAAGGCCATTTGGCTTCAGCCTTAAGTCTTAAATGCCATGCAGTGGAGTGGTAATGAATGAGCCAGTGCAGGAGACACAAGACATGCGGGTTCAATCCCTGGGTCAGAAAGACCCCCTGGAGGAGGAAATGCCAACCTGCTCCAGTATTCTTGCCTGAAAACTCCGATGGAAAAAGGAGCCTGGTGGGAGTTGCAAAGAGTCAGACATGGCAGAGCGAATGAGTGCACAAACACACATGCTGCCTTTCAGTGTGGAGTCCACACGTGTGTGCTTGTCTCAGCAAGTTTGCTGTTCAGTCACTAAGTCGTGTCTGACTCTTTGCGACCCGATAGACTGCAGCACATCAGACTTCCCTGCCCTTCACCATCTCCCGGAGTTTGCTCAAATTCATGTTCATTGAGTCGGTGATGCTACCTAACAATCTCATCCTCTGCCTCCCTCTTCTCCTTCTGCTTTCAATCTTTCCCAGCATCAGGGTCTTAACCAATGCAACGGCTCTTTGCATCAGGTGAAGTATTGAAGCTTCGGCTTCAGCATCAGTCCTTTTGAGTGTTGATTTCCTTTACAGATATCTGGTTTGATCTCTTTGCAGTCCAAGGGACTCTCAAGAGTCTTCTCCAGCACAATTCAAAACCATCAAGTTAACCCATTCGTTCACCCACAAATTTGCTACAATTTATTGAGCACCTATTATGTCCTGGGCACAGTGTTAGTGCTTTACCTACACCTCTAATTCTCACATCCAGACTGCAAACTCAGTGCTATTATTATCTCCACTTTATAGTTGAGAGGGGCCAAGTTGCTTCCCCAGGGTTGCACAGCTGGTAAACAGTGGGGCTGGGATTTCAGCCCAGGTCCGGACTGAGTGGTTCCAAAGCCTGAGCTGTTTCTCCCGGTTGTGCTGTGTCTACCTTCAGTCATTCTCCACACTCAGCCCAGCTGAGAACACAGCACCGAGGGACCTGCTAGCAGGAGGAGCCTCTGGCAGTGGAAATGGTGACAATAAAGATGATTCTGGGCACGCTACCATGGCCTCTGCCATTCCAGACCATATGGCCTTGCTAAACTGACCCCTGGTGGTGGCCATTCTCCAGCAATTATGAGAAATCAGACAAGAAAGTATGAGTGTGGCAAGGTCACAGATGTACTCACAGTGTGCTCAGATGTGTGAGAAAGCCTTTTTCTTTATTTCCTATCAGCCGATTGGAGAGAGAGCTCCTATCCTGTGGGTCATGGGAAAGGGAGAAACTAAGTTTAGCCCAATACGGCAATCTAGGTTTGAGTCAGTAATTTATTTATTTTAAATATTTATTAATTTAACTTAATTCATTTATTTGGCTGTGCCAGGTCTTCGTTGCAACATGCAAAGTCTTAGCTGCAGCATGTGGGATCTAGTTCCCTGACCAGGGATTGAACCCACACCCTCTGCATTGGGAGCACAGAGTCTTAGCTATGACACCACCAGGGAAGTCCCCTGACTCAATAATTTCAACAGCCTTTTAAAGGAACCACGCAGTTTCTGGTGGACAAAGTGCTGACCTCTCCATTTTCTATGTGCCCTCCAGGATGGCAACTATGTGGATGGGCAGTGGCCCGCATGACACTGGGAAAAAAGGGCACCTCTGGCCTCAAGCCAGTCTGTGCATGTGCGGTTTGGTACCCAGCAAGATGGGGTGATGCATTCTACCCTAGGTGTTCAGCAGGATTGCTCTGCCGATGGTCGAGGCTGCTAAACTTCCCACTCTTTCTCCCCTCCAGCAGGGCTGGGCCATCCTAGAACTCCATGTAGAACTGGTCCCATCTTGTCTCTGGTCTCTTGCTGAGGATCCTCTGAGGTCCAACCCTGCAGTCTTCCCTGAACCCTCTAAGAAACTCCTCCATCAGACTCACATAACTTCAGGATAAGCAGAAGCATCTGGGCTCCCTTTCCGGCACCCAGGAGCTCAGGGGTGCTCAGAGACCCAAACTCCTGCCCTCCGTTACCCGGCTGACCTCAGTACAGCCACCGGCCATCAGGGCAGGAGCAGCCTGGGAGGTGATGACCTTCTCAAGGCCCAGAGGAGAAGAGGATCAGACTCCCCTCTACTCTCAGTGTCTCCTTCCCTCACCCTGAATGCCTTTCTCCTTGGGGAGCTCAGCCTGGAGAAAGATCAGCTGAGGGTCTCGTTGCCCACCCACTTATCTTCAGCTCCCTTGCCCCCTGAAGATCCCCAGGACAGGAATGAATAGGATCCCCATGCTGTCTGATGGATGTCCCCTGGGTGAAGCTCTGTGACTGTGTCCTCCAGGCTTGCCAACAGGTGTGAGGCACGTACTCAGCACCAGACACTGCTGACCTCACAGCTGCTCTAAGAAGGAGGACTTGGAACAGCCCCTGGTGCAGATGAAAAGGGCCCAGCGTAGAGAAGTTACCTGCCAGGGTCACAGTGCATGAGCCACAAATCCCTCTGGGTTCTCCAGAGTCTGGAGACCATGGAGTCTTTGTTCAGAGTAAACTCACCCTCTCCTTCATGGGGCTGACAGACTCACGGCTCAGCCTTGACGGAGGAAGGCTGCGTGAGAATGCAATTTAGTGAGGAAATTAAAATGCATTGATTTCATATCTGTGAAAGAACATCCCCATTACAGATTAGGTAGGTGTTATAAACTGTAAAGCCCTAAACAAAGGTTAGGGTCATTGTCCTTACCGAGGCATCCATTTTTATTGGGAAGTTGGAAGAGGTTGTTCTTGCCCAAAGAATGGAATTGAGAGATCTGTGTTGAACTCGAGCTCTGAGATTTGGGGGAAATAACTCCCCCTCTCTGAGCCACAGTTTTCTCCTACGATGGAAATGGCTCTCTAATGCCTATGAGTTCTAAATTCTACATGCTTCTGCAGGTCACCGAGCAGCTGGAGGCCCCGTTGCCAACATCTCCAGACTCAGTCCCCCTAGTGGTTCATAGTAGGCCTGGCCCAGGGATGCTGATGCCAAGAGGCCAGGAGGTTTGGTCCCGCAGGGTCACTTATGCTGAGCCTGGCACAGAGTCCCGCGGGGCCCACAATCCTCTCCCCATCCCTCCAGGCAGCAGAAGGCCTCATCCTTCTGGCTCCACAAGCTGTATCCCTGACGTGCGAACTCCAGTGAGCTGAGGCTGGCATCTGCCATCTGCCCACAAGGCCCTTCTTGTCCTCTGATTTGATAAGATTGCAAAGGTCAAGGTGGTCATCCAGGCAGATGGTGAGGTGACGAGAGGCATTTTCAATGAGAGCCCTCCACATGGGTTCTGAGGTCTGGTGTGGTCACCTGCAGATGCATCGTTTCGTGCAGAGGCACACGTGGAATGAACATCCTCCCCCCACCACACACACACACACACACACACACACACAGACTAAACAGGACAAGGCACAGTTCACTAATGATTATAATACCTGTGCATTTATTATTGAACACCTATCATGTACCAGGAGGTTCTCTGCTCTTCACACATATGACTCATATAAACCCCAGCCCATTCTTTGAGATGGGTTCTGATGTCTACCCTCGTTTTACAGATGGAATTCTCTTTGCCCCTCGTGCCCTGCAGCCCAGCCCTTCCCCTCACAGATGGGCTGCTTGTGTCCCAAGTGTGGACTCTACATCCACGTTGTGGGGAGAGGGTCAGAGTTCGAGCGCAGTGAGAGAGGACGGTAGTGGGGTGAAGAGCGCAGGTGGCCGCATCTCCCCCATTTCTGCACAGAAAAGTGTTTCATCCTGGCGTGGGACCTGGTTCCCTCACCTGCTCCTCCATGCTCCTCTCCCCACCCCCAGTTTGTTGCTTCAGAGACCTGGATGCACTGCCTTTTATCTCTACCTGGAGTATTCCGAGTTCTAATTAAGTTCATTTCAGCACTCTGATTTGAGAAGCCTTATCAGGAATACTTAACCTGTGCAAATAATATGAGGAGCCAGCCAGCACGGGCCCCGCATGCTAATGGGACTGCACACAGGAGCGGTGGGAGGGCAGAGGGACCCGAGCAGAGAGGCCACCACGAAGCTCCCGGGAGGAGGGAGCGAGGAAAGGGCCCATCGGAGGACAGGAGAGGAACTGGCCTGGGCCCTCTGTGACCCTCAAAGCCCCAGGCCAGCTGGCAACTGGATGGCTCGGCAATTGGGGTTTAGTGGGCTGGGGTAAGTGAAGAGATGCTGGGTGTCCAGCACCGCCCACTGGCCTGGCCCAGCTTCACAGGCTGTGCTCTGCACCCCCACACCTGGCTTCCTGGAGCATGTCTGACGGGCAAGGGAGAGGACCAGCCAAAGATGACCAAGGGAGACGATCTTGACCCCGGGGTGGTGCCTTGTGGGGACATTCAGAGGAAGCAAGGGTTGGGGGAGGAATGTTGCCAGCCTGGGAACACCCATCACTCCTTTGCCAGTAAGCTGCTCAGGTGAGGCACCCCCTCTGTTGCCTCTGTGTTCACACTGGGGTTGGACAATCTGGGGGCTTTGGCCTGTGTCACATGGAGCTCTTGGTTCTCCAGGGCCTCAGGACCATCCGAGGCTGTGTGATTGGAGCTCCAACTGCTAAATCTCTTCAATGAAAGCAGCTGCTCTTTATCTGTGATCTATTGGAATGTTTGTAGGAAATAAAAGATTATGCTTGTGCAAAATAAAGGAGGAGCCTGGTGGGCTGCCATCTATGGGGTCACACAGAGTCGGACACGACTGAAGCGACTTAGCAGCAGCAACAGCTAAAAATTAGTGCAACTCATGGGGCTAGGTGATTTCTTTGCTTCTTTCCAAGTCTAACAGTCTCAGCTTCTAAAATCTGAATGGGACCCTGTTCAGTGGTCTCTCTCTGTTCCCAGAACCATGGGACCCTGAATATACTACTTGTCATTGTTGTTTAGTTGCTAAGTCGTGTCCTACTCTTTTGAGACACTATGGACTATAGCCCACCAGGCTCCTCTGTCCACGGAGTTTCCCAGGCAAGAACACTGGAGTGGGTTGCCATTTCCTGCTCCAGGGGATCTTCCCAACTCAGGGATCGAACTCACATCTTGTGCAGTGCAGGTGGATTCTTTACCACTGAGCCACGTGGAGAGCCCATATTACAAGTTACTTCTCAGCAACGTTTCTCTGAAGTCTGTGTAGATGATTCTAAGATGATTCTGCATTCCCCTTCACCACACACGTGTCCCAGAGACATTGGCTGAGGTGGTACAGATACTAGAGGGAGAACTAGGGGAGATTCCAAAGAGCCTCTCCTTGGGAATGATCACAGTCTGGGAAATCTGTAACACGTGCTGCCAGAGCCACATCCAGGAATAACCTGAACTGGTGAATGATGAGGGCTTGCAGAGCAGAGGCAAACAATGCAGGTGGGTAATCAAGGAAGGCTTCCTGGAAGAAAGGGGCAGGGAAGGACCAGAATCCACCAAACTGAATGAGTTAAGAGTGTGACAGGAGCATGTGCAAAGGCTGCCCTGCTCCATCAGCTCCTCAGAGCCTGGACAAGATGAGAGCCAAGGCGAGGCAGGCCTGATATACCTGAAATAGGTTGATTTTTCCCATCCTCAGAGGAGCTGCGTCCAAACTCTTCTGAGGTCTGAGGCAGGTCCCAGTCTGTGTGTTGCTTCTTCTCTGTATGAACATGAAGGGAAAATATGTTCAAACCGGGTTCAGTCTGTCAGACTAGTTCCCCTTACTTAATGAGCCCCGAGAGACAAGCAAGCTTTGATGAAGGTAAGGAGAGAAGGAAAGGGCATGGAGACACGGCCAGGAAAGGGCAAAAAGAGGGAGGCCAGGCTCAGACAGCGAAGGCTGAGGCTAAAGCTTGGCCCCCACCCCTCCCACCCATTGCTCGTTCTCCGCTGCCCACAGCCAAGTGTTCAGCAAGAGAGGACAAGAACGTGACTATGCAGATCCATGCTGGGCATCTCCTGTTGCCCCTCTCTTTCTCACCCCTGCCTCCCCGTCTGCACCCCAAGAGACTGCTCTCTGGGGAACTCCTCAAGGGGCCCCCTGCTCCTGGGCTTCCAGTGGGCTTTGGTCAATGAATAACACCAGCGAGAGTTCAGGGTTGGGAGACTGGGGTGCTCATCTCTTGGGCCCCACCGGGTGGGGTCACAGCACCTGTCAGGCAGTGGTCCTCCACGCAACTCACTCTGCCTCTGGGTCCTGGTGATTCTGACCTCCTGCTGCCCCTTCAGATCTAGGAGTGGGGATAACCCCGGATACTAGCCCGCTCTGGTTTCTCTGAATCCTGTCCTTACCTCTAAATGGACCATTTGTTAAACTCTCTTGAAAGTACCCAATTTGAATGTGACCTCTTTTTCCTGCCTGGACCCTCGATATGATGTGAGTCTCTGCTTCAACCCGAGGCTCCCTGGTCTCGGGGCGCTTAATCCACTCACTCTCATCCTGGCTCCATTCCCAAGCCCCAGCCCCGCTCCATCTCTCCGAAGCATTATTTCCAACATTCAGACTCTGCTCTTCGGGTTTGTACCTGGTAGCTCACTTCTTTGTCAGCCTGTCCCTCTCATTACAGACTCAGGCACAATCTGGTCACATTGAAGAATGAGTACAATGCCAGCACTTAACTCCTGAAAATGCAGCTTTTCTCCTAAATTTCCTGGGTGTAGGCTTTGTTGAGCTGAACCAGGTTGATCTAGAAATTAAATAAGGATTAAGAAGTTGGAAGGCGCCTGCTAATCCAGCAATCAGACAAACCTATGCAAAATCATCTTGCTTCCTTTCCTAAAATATGAATTTGGAAAAAAATCAAACAATTGGCTCTTTTGTTAATTAGAAGACCAGCAAAAGGTGGACCAGTTGGGTAAGCATGTCCGGGGGGAGGGAAGAGAATTGAGAGAGAAGGCCCCCAGAGATCCACGTTAATGGGAGACCCATGCGTCTGGGGGTCTGCAAGGGTGCCTTCTCACCTTCATATCTGGCCTGGATCCGTCATCCTCTCTGGCAGTCTGGATTTCAACCTGTCTCCAAAGCTGATCTCTTTAGTTGGTGTCCCCATGATTAGAGGGGCTTCCCTGGTGGCTCAGATGGTAAAGAATCTGCGTGCAATGCAGGAGACGTGGGTTTGATCCCTGGGTTGGGAAGATCCCCTGGAGAAAGGAGTGGCTCCCCACTCCAGTATGCTTGCCTGGAGAATTCCATGGACAGAGGAGCTGGCAGGCTACAGTCCATGGGGTCACAAAGAGTCAGACACAACTGAATGACTAACGCTGTGCATGTTCCATGGAGTCAACACCCAATTTTATTTTCTTCTCCCAAATTTACTTCCCAGAAAGACTACACATGAGATACAAGGTAGCATGGGAGGATCTACCCTAAAGTCCTGGGATCAATTTAGCTCTGCCACCCAATGCCTGTGTGATCTCAGGTAAGCTGCCCTACCTGTCCCAAACCTCAGCTTTCTCATCTGTGAAATGAGTCTTAGATCATTGGGCTCTTGTGAAGATAAGGAAAATGCCCTAAATATCTGGCATGTGGTAGCTTAAAAATTTCTTTACCTCCCATCCTCCTTCAAAGATAAAACCATTCTCGGGGCTTCTCCCCATTTAGATTATTGCAACAGCGTCTGCATTAAGGATCCATTTCCCTTGAGTCCTACCGCCTCCCTTCTGCCATTTTCTGGCAGCAAATCCCTCTGTCCTTCAACACTGCCTTTAGGGGGTTGCTCTTTCCAGACTCCATCTGCTTTTTGTGAGGTTGTTAACCCCAGGAGTCCCTCCAGTGTGTTTCCAAGTCACAAAAATTAGACCTCCCATGCATACAAGTCACCCAGTCAGAACCTTCCTTGAATTTTCTCTTTTTTTCTGGTAGTAAATGTAAAGATAAGACCAAAGTAGCTGTCAATCATGTCCCCTGTGGGTGAAAGCCCTGAGGACAGAATGAGAAGGGGAGTCTTAGGAGCTTAGTCACCAAGGTTCCCAGAGCCTTCTCAGTTCTGAGTCCCTTTATCATCTGATTACACATGCATGCACCTGTGCACTCAGCTGTGTCCAACTCTTTGCAACCCCATGGACTGTAGCCCTCCAGGATCCTCTGTCCATGGGCTTCTCCAGGTAAGAATACTGGAGTCGGTTGCCATTTCCTTCTCCAGGGGATCTTCCCAACCCAGAGATCAAACCCAAGTCTCTTGTGCCTCCTGCATTGGCAGGTGGGTTCTTTACCAGCTGAGCCACTAGGGAAGCCCATGAGTCCCCTAGTTAGTTCCAATCAGCCTGTTTGTGCCTGAGATAATCAGGGTTGGTTTCCAGTGCTTGCAGCCGAAGCCTCTTAACTGGCTTCCCAGAATTCTCTTCTGACCCACTCCTAGCTGTTTCCCACATTTCATGGGGAGCAAACTTCAAAAATCATAAATCCAATCACGTTCCTCCCTACTCCCATGCTTCCTGTGGCTTCCTACTGTTTTAGGATCAAGACCAAAATCTCTCTTTCGTACAAGCCCTGAAGGCCCCACCACCTTCCCAGACCCTTCCCTCACAAAGGCATCCCCCAGTCCTAGCTCTCTCTGTGTTCCAGCCACTTCCAGGCTTCTGTTCTCATAACTTGAAGAGTGTCTCAACTTACTCTTCACTTAGAAAACTACTTAAACTTTGCGTCTTAGGGAAAGACTCACTTCCTCTGGGACGCCTTGCCTAATGCACCTCCATCCTTTCCCCGATTTGGTCAAGCCCTGTAGCAGGTTCTTCTCACCATTTGTAATCACTTAATGATTAGTATCATTGCTGCATTAATGTCCATCCGCCTAACCAGGCTGCAGCAGGGCAGGAACCACACCTGTTTCACTTCCTCTGAATCACATCTGCTTGGAACATGTTCGGCATAGTAGGTACTCATCAGACCTTGTTGAACGAATGAATGAGTGCCCCGTGTCCAGCCTGTGGCCTAATTTGGGTCTCTCCATTCACGAAATCTCTCTTTCGGAATGCTTTTCCAGACTCCCTGGAATGACAGTGCATGTGTGCTAAGTCATGTTCGACTCTCGTGCGACCCCATGGACTGTAGCCCTCCAGGCTCCTCTGTCCCTGGAATTTCCCAGGCAAGAATAATGGAGTGGGCTGCCATTTCCTTCTCCGGGGGATCTTCCCAACCCAGGAAGCCACCTGGGAAGCCCTCCCTGAAACTACACTGACTTCTTAATTAATATTTCCCGTCCTGCCTCCAACCAATCCATCAGATTCCTTTTGCTTTAACCTCCAAAGGCGTTCTGTGTGCTGCACTTAGTCGCTCAGTTGTGTCCAGTCCTTTGTAACCCCATAGACTGCAGGCTGCCAGGTTCCTCTGTCCATGGGGATTCTCCAGACAAGAACACTGGAGCAGGTTGCCATGCCCTCCTCCAGGGGATCTTCCCAACCCAGGGATCGAACCCAGGTCTCCCGCTTCCTAGTGCCCAGTATATACAGAAAGCAGCCACTCACTGGAATTCCCCAATCTATCCCTGCTAGCAGGTAGCCCCAGCAGCCCGCTTGCCATCCCCTGACCCTACAATTCTTTACACTCTTGCTTATGCTGTTTCCCCTGCCTGCAGGTCTTCCTTCTCTCTCTTGCCATCTGTATCACACACCTTCCACAGATCTCTGTGCACAACCACTGCCTCTGTAGAGCTCCCTTAATTAAACTCTCCCCACAGTAAGTCCTCCTGCCTCTGAGTTCTCCTTGCAGCAATCCATTGATTACATTTAAGCTTAGAACTGTTTTCCAGATATTTCCTAATTGCTACAGTTCCTTCCAGGTCACTGAGCGCTTTCAAATACATGATCTGATTTGATCCTAAAAACTTGACAGGGAAGTAGGGGCAAGTATTTTAAAGAAAAACTCACTGTAAGGATCAGAAACCCACCGAGTTAGCTTAAGTAGAGGGCTTTTATCACAAAGACACAGGTGAAGAGCTTGGAACCTCTCTTCAGGTAGCACCAGCTGGTCTCAGGGGCCTGGAAAGGCATCCAGAAATCTTTCTCATCTCTTGATCTCTCTTCACCCACAACCTCTTCACTTCTGACCTTCAATGTCTGGGGCAAGGCACTGACTTCCTAGGACACTGGGCTCTTCCCACTCGCAAACACTCAGGACTGATGAGGCTTCTCTATGCCTCTTCCTGCCACTCTAATTGCTCCATGCCATGTTTTATGTATTTTAATTAGTGCTTTAAATTTTACACCTAAATCTCAAGGCACGCTAGCAAAAGACCCCTCTTTAGAAACTGGAATAAATAAATAAAATCTTCCCAGGCAGATGACAGCTGGGAACCTTGACATCATTCATATTAATCTATCGTTCCGCCACTGCCATTCTGTCATCTGGGTCAGCCTTCAGGACGTGTGTCTGGGGTCTCCCTGCCAGTCCTTTCAGCCCTATACTCCTCCTCCCCAAGGGGCACTGCTCCTCGAAAGGTGGACTCTTGATGGCCACCACACCCCACCCCCGAGTTCTTTCCTTTAAGACACAACTGGCTTTGTTCAAGTGCCATCATGGCTGCTGTCCACTAGTGGTCCTCCACCTGCGGTCAGAGATGATCACCCGGAGACTTTGTGGAACACAAAGACGCCCAGACTTCTCCCCAGAGGCCAGGTTCCATTGGTCTGGAGCGAGGTCTTAGCGTTGCTGATTCTAGTAATGCCTCAGGCCGGGCTGTCTTGCAGCCGAGTGCAGGACCAGACAGCTCTGTGGGAACCTGGAGCTAGACAAAACGCACGCGGCACACTCACCCGCCCATGAGCTGTGGGCTTCGTGAGGCTGCGATCCCGTCTATCTTGCTCACCGCTGTGTCCCCCGGGCATCAGTGGGCTGCCTGGCACACCGTGGTGGTGTGTGTGCTGTCGTGCCCAGCTGTTCATGACACCTAGGACTATAGCCTGCCAGGCTCCTCTGTCCGTGGAATTTTTCAGGCAAGAATACTGGAGTGGGTTGCCATTTCCTACTCCAGGGGACCTTCCCAACCCAGGGATTGAACCCACATCTCCTGCATTAGCAGGCAGCTTCTTTTCCACTGTGCTATGTGGGAAGCTCCTGGCAGACTGTAGCTGCCCCAGAAATATTTTCAGATGAAGCTGGAGCCACCCCTTCAAACAGGTGCCCTATACTCTTCACACTCCCAGTTGTAGGTCCTGCCACTTATGCTGGGTGCTTTTAAGCAAGTCAACCCATCCTTTGAAGCCTCACTTTCCACATCTTTAAAATGGAGGTGGTGTCAGTCATCTGCCCATGAAATGGTCCTGTGGATTAAAAGAGAGCACTCACTTCCCCTAGCACCCGGCACATAACAGGCAGGTGGCAAACCTCGGTGGCCAGAACGGGACACATTCACCACCTCAGAGGAGTCCCTCTGCTCTTCCATCCTGCTCAGGGCTCTTTGGGCTGCAGTCACACCCAGGGAGGCCAAGGGTGGAGGTGAGCAGGAACTCTGTGGAACAAGGCCTGCCCTGGGAGCCCAGAAATGCAGATTTGGGGCTTTGCTTCTGCTGACTTACTCTGTGACCTTGAGTTTGTCTCTGAACATCTCTGGGCCCCTGACCGCCACCAGCTGCCCTCCTCACACACCTCCCTGTGCAGTCTGTGGCTCTCCAGTTTGAAAGGTCCCTTTGGTGATGGTGCCAGCTGCCCTCAAAACTTCCATGCAATGTCTGAGCAGCAGTCGCCATCCCTGGATGCTCTTTGGATGAAAGTGGAGCACACAATTGCAGCTTCGGGGAGAAAAGTCCCTTGATTTGACAGCCCCTGCAGAATTCCTGTTGTAACAGACAGAGAAGCTCGGTACCTCAGACACAACCTGCAGAGCCAGTCAGATTCGTGGGCCTTCTCTCTGTTCTATCTGCTCTGGGAGGGGGCCAGAGGGCATGGAGGTCATTTCTACTCAACCATGGCATGACAGGCTTGCCACCTGTGATGGGACTCCCCACCTGGATGGGGAAGAGCCTATTGGTTGCAGACTCCTTCTGCAGGTCCTGGGAACTGGCTGGGCCACCTTCTTCTGTCACAGAAGAAATGTGGATTCCTAGGGTGGGTTCATGGTGGAGAAGGTGAGAAGGAAATGTTGCCCATCCTGGAGGTGGGGAAAGAAGGAAGCCAGCTTCAAGATTTTTAATAAACTACCTCAAAACAGGACGTGCTTGCTGCCCACCCCAGCCTGTTGCAATCTTCCTGCTTAGAACTTCCAAGCATCACATGCCGTCTACAGAATGACACACTCCTGCCTAAGATGTGAGGCTGGCTATTTCCATCTCTAGGTTGGTGCCTTTCTAAAGGCAGCTAATAGACTGGGCAGCATAACAGCTCAGAATTAGAAGGAAGACAATCAGAGCCCATTTTGCTGATATCTAGCTGTACGCCATGGAGAGTTTACTTTTACTTCTTTAGGCCTCTAATCCCTAAAATGGGGATGGGGACGAGAGCACCTCCTCCCTAGGATTACTAACAAGATGAAATTAAAGTATACATCATGTGCTTAGTACAGTGCCTTGCCATAGGATATGCTCAGTAAATCAATGGTAATGATGATGAAGATATTGTGTTCTTGTTTACATTCATCCGTGTCTGACTGTTTAGCAACCCCATGGACTGTAGCCTGCCCGGCTCCTCTGTTCATGGGATTTCCCAGGCAAGAATACTGGAGTGGGTGGCCATTTCCTTCTCCAGGGGATCTTCCTGACCCAGGGATCCAACCCACGTCTCCTACATTGGCAGGTGGATTCTTGACCACTGAGCCATCATAGAAGCCAATGGTGATATTAACAAGTCCCAAAGGTCCTTCAGCATCTTGAGGATAGGAGCATGTTTTAGAGCTCTTTAAATCCCCTCGCACAGGTGAGGTCAAAGAAAGCCAAAGAAGACTGGAAGGATTGCAGAGCCAGGGGGAAGGGCCTGATAATCTGACTGCAAGAGTACAGTGCATGCCCACCTCCGTGTACACCTACCCTGCAGGTTCCTTCTCCCAAACACCATAATTAATACCCACTTATTCTGCCCCAGTCCTCAGTCACTGTCACCACTTAAACATGGAGGACACATGCTGGCCTTTTCCCAAGGAAGGCACGGGAGAGTAGCTAGGGCCAAGGGGCAATGGTGGCTGGCTGCAGGGGAGCGTGCAGTTGCCTTGGCAAAAAAAAAAAAAGAGGCATAATTAATCTGCAGAGCTCTCTTCTCATTAAGCCTTCACGTTTATACCTGAATTAACTTTTCACATCCAGTTAAGGTGCGTGGGAGGCTCTGTCCGCCACCGGCGTGACAAACGCAGCTGTGACTATCAGGGAAAGTGGGGGCTGTGATGACCTACCGCCTAGAGCAGGAGGAATCCTAAGCTATGGGCGGGTGTAGGGGAGGCTGAGTTTCCAAGCTCCGCCCTGTCCCCCTGGGTCCAAACCAGAAAGGGGCCTCCGGAAGAACAGGAGGGCGCTGTCTCTGGCCCAGGGACAGTGGAAGAACAAGTCCACACGGCCACACGGGCCAGTGTTGACCTCCCCTCCCACTTCTCCTGTTGGAAGAGACGGGGGCCTCCCTTCGTGCTCAGATTTTACCAGCCCAGGCAGAGGTGGGGGAACGCCTGTTCCAATGAGGGAGGCTTATTCTGTGTCCCCATCTAGTTCAAGTTGGGACCTAGTACGGCAGAAACACACACAGGCAGATGTTGGTGGAGGCCACCCCAGGTCCTGTTTGTCTCCAGTGGGGACTTAGCCCTCTTTAGCTCCCTGGATCCCAACTCATTAAACCGCCAGCGTTCTCTCAGCAACATTCTGGGATAAACAGTTAGCTGCTGGCGCCTCCTCTCCGGGAGCTGGGCTCTATGAGGGCATTACTTTTCAGATGCCAGGAGTAGGAGGCCACCCTGTGTACCCAGTGTTAACAAAAGAGGATGAATTAACATTCCCACAAATGGACTCTCTAGGGTGTCCCTCCTCCTCCCCTCTACACCTCCCTCCCCCACCCAGTTCAAGACACTCAGATCTCAATAAGCAGCCCTCCCCACTGCAGCCTTGAGTGGGTGCTTAAAGATGTTTGATTAAAGGAGAGAAAGGGACATGCAATGTCTTTGTACACACACTGTCTCAATAAAGTACCTCGTTTTATTGTGCTTCAACTTATTAAGCTTTAGCAGATGTTCCGTTTTGTACAAATTGAATATCTGTGGCAACCCTGCATTGTCAGATGAAGGTTAACATTTTTTAGCAATGAAGTGTTTTTAAATTAATGTCTGTACATTTTTTTTCAGACATGATGTTATTGCACACTCAATAGACTACAGTATAGTATAATCATAACTTTGATATACATTGGGAAACCAAAAAATGGGCATGACTCGTTTCATTGCAATATACGCTTTATTGTGGTGGTTGGGAACTGAACCCAAAGTTTCTCTAGGGGTGTCTATTTCCTTCATGATCCTTGTCCTCAAGTGGCTTAAAACCTAGTAGGGGAGACCAGACAGACAACATAGATAGGCATGGTTTGCACGTCGGGGGGTGATGAATACTCAAAAGTGGTGAATGGTTAAATGCCAGGATGAGTGTTTGGGACTCATCACATGCTTCAGAGGAGGAAAACTATTGTGGGCTGGTTCTGAGTCACCAACGATTTCTCAGAGGAGGCAAGATTTGGATGAAGCCTACGTGAGAGCCTCTGCGCCAGGCAGTGAGCTAACTGCATGACGTCCTTCTCACTTGGTCTCGTTTAATCCTAACAACCACCCCATGATCTGGGTGTTATAATTATCTCCCCCATCTGAGAGATGAGGAAATAGTTCAGGGACTCAGTGAACCGCCAAGGTCACAACGCTGGTAAGAAGATTTCAAGCTGGGCCTGTCTGACTCCTAAACCCTCTGGGTCTCAATGCTTGATGGCCTCCTCCAACCTGGAAAACATGTAAAATTTCAAAGGAGAAGAACTAAGATCCAGGGCATCCCTGGAAAGGCAGAGTACAAGAAGATGGGCAGTGCCAGTGGTTCTAACTCTGGCTGGAGAGAATTTCCAGGCCAGTGGTAAGAACTTGATTCTTTTTTAAGAGGTGTGTGCTGCCATCCACAGCCCTAAGAGTTCTTCATCAGAAGGGAGGCGCTTTGGGCTTGTATATTTCCCAGGAAGCCCTCCAGGAAATCTACCTTTAAGTATAAACAGAAAGGTCTCCTTGTAGATCCTATCCCCCCAAACTTCAGGATATCAGGGCTTTCAGAGACTCTGCCACCCAGCTGATCCAATACTTTCTACTCAATTCAGATCAATACACATTTATGTGCCAGACACAAAGTGCTAGAAATGATTAAGGGACAATCCTTGCCATTAGGAAGATTATAGTCTAGTGGGAGTGATAAGACACAAAGGAAAAAAAATCAATATGAATGATAAATGCAAAGATGGAATGCATGGTCCCCACACTTAAAACATCAGCCCGGGAGGAAAGGACACAGGCTTGAAGGCTGAGGAAATGATTAAAAGGGGGAACAGCCCTCTGGGTTAGAGGCGATCACATAAGCAAGGTCATGGACATGTGGAACAGGACATTTTGTGTTTGAAAGTATAAGCCAATCAATTTATTAAGAACCTGGCCATGGAGACAGGGAGTGAGGCATGACTTGAGGTTGAAGAGGTAGGCAGGGATGAAGCCATAAAAGGTTTTGTGGGCCTGGCAAAGGAGCTCGGGTTCAATCCTGCAGAAGACTGAAGGGCTTCCAGCAGAATCTAACATAGTTCGTTCACATTTTAGAAACATAACCTTGGCTAAAAGTGGGGCAGTGGCTTTCACTGGGCAAGATTGAAACCTAAGAGGCTGGAAAGGAAGCTACTATCTATCACCCGAGATACGATGAGGTCTCAGATCATGGCACAGATAGTACGGTTGGGAAAGAGAGGACTGGCTCAAGAAACACTTAAGAAGGGAAAGAGATGGAAAATCCCGGGGAGCGAGAAGGAAGAGCCTGCTGGCTGCTGACTTGGGTGACTGAACAGGTGGTGTTGCCTTCAACTAAGACTTGGAACACAGGGAGAAAAGTGGATACTAGTGAGAGGGGGTGATGAATCACTTCTGATTTAGTTGAGTTGATGATACTTAAAGTGACATCCAGATGGGTGCTTCCAGTAGGTACCTGGAATCAAACTCAGGCAAAAGACTGGAGGTATGACATCAGGAGATGTAAAGAGATGAGGTTAAAAAAAAGGGGGGTGGTGGTGGATGATCTCAGCTATGGAGATCAAGTCAAGAGAAAAGAGGGAAAATCCATAAACAGAATCCCTGGGGAACAGCCATGCTCAGGAGGTAGATGGAAGAGGAGACACCCAGAGGGAAACTAAACAGACACAGCCAGAAAGTTGGAATCCAATGGGTCAGAGGCTATCGAGGAAGAAGTTGCCCCAATGTCAAAGGCAGCCAAGAGGCCAAAGAAGATCAAGAGAGAAAGGGGTCCACTGGCCCTGGCAAAACGGAGGTTACTGTGGCACTCTTTCAGGGTCTTGGCAGGAGCAAGATGGTACTCTTAAGTTTGGAAACTTCAGGAGGATTTAATAAAGGGTTTTTAGGACAGTGGCCATGATGTAGGGAGAGCCTCGAGGAGGATGTAGTGCCCTGGGAGGGATAACAGCAAATAGCATGAGTGGTCACTGCCCTGAGCAGAGGAACCAAGAAGAGGGAGAGGTTAACAAGCCTGGAGACAGGGAGAAGTGAGTGGAGAGAGCTGTCTGACAGGCTTGTGAAGTGGGCAGAGGGACAAAGCAAGCCTGCTGAGACCCCACAGGTAGGGAGCAGGGGAGATAATCCCTGATCTCACTTCCCCTTCTCATCTCCAACCAAGGCTCCCTATTGGGAAAACCCAACTGTAGGCAAGTGAGGCAGCAGTTTGATGCAGGTCCTCCAGGTCCGCCTCTGGAGGAGGGTGGACAGTGGACATGGATGGACAGAGAGGAGATGCCCAGCTTGGAGCCCCCCCAGAGCTCTTCAGTGGAGCAATGGAAGAGACCCGAGGGCCTCCAGTGGGGGAACATGTGGAGAATGCTTGTCTTGATGGCCAGCCTCCTCTGAGAGCTCTTCCTATGCACGGTCAATTTCTCAGCTGCAAGTCAGAAGCCTTTCTTTCCCAGCCCCCCTTGCAGCTGGAGTACCGTCCTGTGATGCAGGCTCTAGCATTCAGCCAGAACAGAGAGCCTCTGGATGGAGGAGGGAATGAGGGGTAGAAACGGAGGCCATGTGGAATCCATTTTCAGCTGAGGATGTCTTTGGGGGTCAATCTTCAGGGCATAGCACCTGGGGCTAGCAGAGCCTCCAGCATAGACAATGCTGGGCTGTGGGCACTGCTCCCTATGTTCAGGATCCAGGTCTTCTCTGACCTTCCTCAAGCTTCTGGAAGATCCACAGGACTCCTTCATTTATTTCTTTTCAGCTTAAACTAGCTAGAGTGGGTTTTGTTGCTTGTTACTAGAACACTGGCTGATGAGGAGGGAGTGGGAAGTGAGGACATGGGGCACAAGAACGCAGATAAAGCTTTAGGGAAAAGAGGGAAAGGAAAGAAAGAGGATAGAGTGTTGGGTCAAGGAAGAAGAATTTTAGGAAAAGAGAGTGCGGAGCAGATTTGTGAGATGAGAGACTCAGAGAAATGGAGAGTTATTATCACCCCCACTTTAGAGCTAAGGAAACTGGGGTCCAGGGAGGTTAATTACCTTCTCAAGGTCACAGACAGTAAGTAGGGGCACAGGAATTCCAGACCTGCTGGCTTGAAAACTTCCTACTATAAGCATCTTCTGTAACAGCCACCCAGGCAACCCCACCCAAGGTAGATTTGCTTAGAAGTTTACAAGTCGTACTTGAAGCCCAATTTGAAAGGACAGAAAGGCCCCTAGGGACAGAGTGCAGAGTGAGCTGGTTGGCTAGTCAGAGTGGAAGAGACAGCAGTTCATAGTAAGTGAGTCAAGCTGGCTTCAGAGGGGAGACCCTGTTGTGTATGGTGCTTAATTCATCCCCCAAGATGCCTCATCTTGGAGTCAAATCTTTGTTTCTAAATAGCTGTTGAGCTGTATGAGTTGCCACTTTGAAAGGGGCTCCCATAGAGAAGCAGGAAGGAAAAGGTTCTGGAGCAAACTCTCACCAATCCCTTGGGAAGTGAGCATTCCTAAACATGGAGGAAACTCCTGTAAGTGCCTGGATGGCCTCATCAAAGCCAGCTCTTGCATATGTGGCATGTCAACGTGTGTTCAAGGAGAGGAAAGGCAGGAAGGTTAGGATGCATAAGTGCATAGAGAGATTCTGAATTTTCGCTTAGAGAATCTAGAAGTCGGGACAGTTTACAGAGCAAATGTGTTTGGGGTTGCATTTGTGCCCTTATGCATGGAGGGTTTTTGGAGATGTTGGCAGGGTTCACTCACCCTGGAGGTTTGGGCCTCTGGGCATGGCCTGCCCACGTATGCATGCGATTTGGTCCACATATGTGAAGCTTTTGTCTTACAAGGTTGGCATCTACTGCCCACAAGCCTCAGAGAGACCAGCTTTATATAGAGAGCCCGTTTCTCTATCACAACTAAGGAGCTAATTTCTCAGCTGTTTTTCAACTGACCATTATCGATTAACTCTGGAAATCTGGTTATTTTAAAGCAACATATAAAGCTTTTTCCTAGGTGAACACACTTGAGTTTAATCTCAGTAATATTTTCATGAACAACCTATAATTAAAGCATCTAATAAAGATCAGTAATTCATTTAGCTGGATTTGTGTTTAAAAGAAAAACAGAAAAAAGAAAAAAAAATGCAGTCGTGGAAGTCAAATTCCATTCTTCTGTTAAATGAACATTATGGTTTTCCTGGGTATCTTAATTGAACCTCATTTTTTAACAGGAATATTAAACAAATTAAATTAAGCAAGCAATTTCCCTTTTTAGGATTAAAAAAAGAAGAAGCCATTGAGTGGAAAAGCTCCTCTAAAACACTCATTAGTGGGAGGCACCAGGGCAACAGTATGGGCACGTGCTGTGGGATGGGATCATTGCTTCAATTTATCAGTGCAGAAGCTCCACCCCTGAGCAGTCACTATTTGAGGCCAGGTCTGCCAGGCTCCAGGCTTCCCTGGTGGCTCAGAGGTTAAAGCGTCTGCCTCCAATGCGGGAGACCCAGGTTCGATCCCTGGGTCGAGAAGATCCCCTGGGGAAGGAAACAGTAACCCACTCCAGTATTCTTGCCTGGAGAATCCCATGGACGGAGAAGCCTACATGGACATAGGCTACAGTCCACGGGGTCGCAGAGTCCGACATGACTGAGCGACTTCACTTTCACTTTCTTTCTGCCAGGCTCCGAGGCAGGGGTATTAGACTGGGTCCCCCAAGAAGCAGACTCCAAGATGGGACTAGATGTGCACGTGATTAATAAAGGGTAGTACCTGGGAGGGGAAGCATGCAGAGGGTGCTGGGGAAGGCTGGGAGAGCTGCCAGACCCAACCTGGTGCAGGTCTGATCCGGGAGGGAAGCAGAGTGGCCAGGAAAGAAGGTTGTGTGGGAGCATCTCAGGCTAGGAAAGGATCCAGCGAGGCTGCCAGAGTCCTTGAGCCAAAGTGGCCCATCAGAGGGGTCCCCCCTCTCTGGAGTGGGTCTGCCATGCTCAGACACTGACTGGGAGCCAGTGGTTTCAGGCAGGAGCTGTGGGTCAAGTATGAGTATCACAGCCAGAGATCTGGAAGATGCATTTCCACAGTCACCTCTTCAGAGTCCTTCTTCCACCATGCCACGTGGCCTTGGGTTCCGATGGGTTTGACACCAGGGACTGGCAAGGACAAGGCAGCTGAGAGATATCAATTCCCAAATCAAGTGATTTTCAGGCAATATTTGGGAGTTGGCTCCGGGAGCCAATGACCTTTTGGTGAACAGAGGGGAAGAAAGGACCCAGGCAGGGCTGGGGAGGAAGTAGGACAGGGTGGACAGGGTGGACAGGAACTGGAGTCCCCAGTCACTGGCTGGGGTGGAAGACTTCCTTGAGAACATGCTGGATGCTCCATAGGACTACGTAAAACCAGGGGAAAGAAACTAAGCAGGCTCCAGGCTTTGGAACTGGCCCACCTGGAGGTTAAGAGAGGTCCCTCAAAAGGTGAGGGACTCAGGAGCCACACCCCCAGCACACTAGGGCCACAGGCTGGTGGGGAGCATCGTCTCAACAGGAGAAGGGCTCGGGGACCCAGTGTTCATGGCTGGACCTCCACACCCCAGGCCTGCGGGGAATCTTGCCTCCCTTCACCCCAGTCTCTGACTGTGGTTGGCAAAGTCTTAGATCCAGGGCAGAGTCAAGGGAAGTAAGTATAATGGAGTGAGAGGCTCCTTCGTGGTGAAGGAAGCTTCTGTCTCTGCCTTAGCAGGGGGTCTCCAGTCTAAAGGAGAAAATACAGTTCCAGCCCTTGAAGAGTCCCTGATCTGACAGGAAAATGCAGCCCCTGTTTATTCACTCCACAAACATTAATCGAGCACCTACTGTATACTTGATATATATCAGTGGTCAAGCAAGAATGATCCCTGCTTTCTTGGAGGGAGATAGACAATAATTAATACATTATACTAAATACATTTTCTAGTGGTTAGAGGCTGAAAACTACCATGGAAAAAGAGTAAAATTCGACAGTCTAAGGCAGATGGGGTGGAACAGAGAGGGGACCTCAATTTTAAATGAAGTAGATAGGGTCAGCCCCATGGAGTACAGTGGTGTGGGACAAGCCATGTGGAAACCTGGGGAAAGAGCTCTCAAGCAAGGGGAACAGACTGTGCAAAGCCCTGGGGATGGGAGTGGGCTTGATATGTTTGAGGATGGCAAGGAGACTGCTGATTTCAGGGCAGAGCAAGTGGAAGGGACGAGCGCTGGGAGGGGAGGGCTAGGAGGTGATGGGCACCTTCTCATGCAGGTCCCCAAAGGCCGCTGTGATGACTCTGGCTTTCCCACTGAGGGAAATGGGGGGCCATGGCAGGATTTTGAGCAGAAAAGAGATTTAAATTTTAATAGGATCCCTCCCTCTATTGTGTCTAGAATAGACTGTGGGGGTGAGGAGTAAGTGGAGAGGCCTGAGAGGTGATAAAGCAAAGAGTGGTGAAGAGCCCCTGACCAGCGATGGCAGAGTGGCTGGTGAGAAGGGACCCACTGAGTATGGGAGCAGCTTGAAGGATTTGCCAACAGGTTGGATGCGGCCTGGGAGAGGAAGGCAGCATCTCCGCGAATTGAGGAGTACGGCTACTCAACCCTCTGCCCCCGAGGCCCCCTCTCTGCACAATCACACACAACAACCACACACAGGGCTCCTGAAGCCACGAGCGCAGAGCCAGAGGGTCAGAGGGAGAAGCCGGTCAGCCCTGGCCCACCCGCACCCCAACCCGGGAAAGGCGTCTTGGCGAGAGTCCACCCCGAGCCCTACACCCACAGACACACCTCTTAGATCAACACCGCCGTCGCATGAACAGCCCCCGGGAAAGCGCAGTAACTCAATTCAACTGCACCGCTCCATAATCTCGTGTCAACCTCACAGCTGATGATTACTGTTTTATCACAGGCTCGTAAAGTCCCCACATTGCCATGAATCACGGACGCTCCGCCAGCGAGAGCCAGAAAATGCGGCCAACTCCAGAGAGTGCCGGCTTGACAAGCAGCTGCTGCAGTTCGCCTGAGGTCACCTTTCACCACCGCAAGGGTCTTCCACCTGCTCGCTCTGGAAATCAGGGAACAAGTCCGAATGACTCCACTCCAGGGGTGGAGTCTCCAGTTCTCTTCTGCTGGAAAAATATTAAATGCCTAGTGTTCTCTGGTGTAACAGACTAAATGGCTGGCAGCATGGTATAGAAGGAATACCTGGGGTTTTGAGTGAAAGACTTTTAAATCCTGTGTCTGCTCCTTACTTGTTGTATGACCTTGGGCGAGCCGTTGAAGGCATCCTAACCTCAGCATTGTCATCTGTAAAAAGGTATTGTGAAGCTTAAATGAGATAATGTCTGCATCACACTTTGAAAACAGTAAATGGCTAGACATTTAAATTGCAGTAGCTGTTAGGTCACAACCCAGACTACCAAGCCCCAAACCAGGCAGACACCTGGAACCAGGGAGAAGGCCAGAACTGAGGCAGGGCAGTGGGTTACAGCCAGGCAAGGACAGCTGGCATCACCAAGTAGAGGAAGAAAGAGAGAGAAAGAGAGATTTGTTTTAAGGAATTGGCTCACATGATTATGGAAGTTGGCATTTTCAACATCTGCAGGGTAGGCCCTCAGGATGGAGATTAAGTTTCAGTCTGAAGGCCTTCCACTGGCTAAATTCCTTCCTGCTCTGGTGTTCAGGGAACATCAGTCTTTGACTTCAACTGACTGGATGAGGCTCACCCACACTGCAGAGGACAATTTGCCTTACTCAAAGTCTACTAATTTACTTGTTAATCTCATCCAAAAAAATACTCTCACAGAAACAGGCAGAACATCTGACCAAGTATCAGGTGTTTGGTCCAGCCAAGCTAACACATAATCTTAACCATCATAGACCTTACACAAAACTCTAGTATATAAAGTAGAAAAAGAGAACCCATCAGAGGTGAAGAGGGAGAGGAGGACCACAGCCCACTGACTCTGTAGCCCCTTGTCTTCTGCAATGACTACAGAGACTCCAAAGAACGCAGTTTGAAAAACCACTTGTCTAGTTTCCATTAGGGGTGGCTTCCACTCAAGACGTAAGATAACCAAACTGCACACAGGTCGTTTGTGCTAGTTTCGCCGTGTCATAGCTCTGGCTCAACTGCAAACTCCTTGAGTATCCAACCCACTCGCCTCTGCAGGCCCACCTCATAGCACTGGGCAGGTACACAGCGGGTAGACATTCCGTGTATATGCTGAATGAAGCAGTGAATGGATGGACGCAGAGACAAAGACCACTCAGAATCTGGAAATCCAAACCGAGAAAGAAGTTTCTCGGATTTCTTTGGATTCTGCCCCAGAGAGCAGACTCAGTGGCAGTGCCTTGGAACTAAAGCCTCCCTCCTCCCTGCCACAGGCGGGCCCAGTGACTGAACTCTAGAGGAGGCCCCAGGTGCTGCTATTTGCACCCTGACAACAAATGCAGACAAAACTCCTCCTTGGCTTTCAAATTCACTCCACAACGGTTCCTGCAGCACATTCACTGTAGGCTGCTAGTAAAATGAGTCTGCATCCTGGGAACACGTTCAGAGTGATGAGAGAAAGCAAATCGTCCAGAGAAGCTACTGCAGAAGGAGAAAAAAGACATTACCCCAGGGTGGCAGAGTCTAACAAGTGGGAGAACCAGGACTTATCTGTTGAATAAAAACCAAATGCAGGATATTGGTCAGTCTTACAGGCATGCTCTCTGCCAGCCACTGGTCTGAGGGTCTTGGGCACAAGGCAGGACATGCGGCCTGAAGGAAAAAGTTGTTTGTACACTGAGTGAGGCCTAGGAGCCACCTCTGGGTGGAGAGGGGCCTCCTGATACCTGGTAATTAATCAGGGACAGAGGTTCCATCAGCCTTGTCTCCTCTGTAGTCTCCGGAGGCTGAGAAATTTCCTGCCAGCTGTCAGCACAGCTGCTCCGGGGCCCCAGGGTGCGGCAGGTAAAGGGAGAAGGGGGACTGCCAGGGCAGAGGAGGAACACTGAGCAAAGGAAAAAATAATGACAAAGGAACATTTTGGCAACTCTCTTCTCTCTCTGCCTGATGTTAGGAGACTTTCTTTTAAGGAGTCTAAGATCAGTGAGGGAGGGGCACCTTCCTACAGGGTTGCGGTTCTATTTCTGAGCAAGACAAGCAAACCTATCCCCCGTCCTGCCTCTGGACAGTGATGCTCAGTCCTGGCGGCCCGTTACAATCACCTGGGGCCTTTTAAAAAGCCCTGATGCCTGGGCCCTGACCCGGGTACCGTCTTACTCAGTTGATTGGGGGAGGAGCCCAAGCATTGGCATTTTTTAAAGTCAGCCATATAATTCTAACATGCAGCCAGGTTAGAGAACCTCTGATTTAGAGCTCTAGGCCCCCACCACTAAAAGCTGCCCCTCCATACCCTGTCCCTGACCTCCAGATGCACAACGGCACCCTGGGCCACATCCCTACTAGCCAGGACTTCCTGCATTTATTCATGCTTCTTCTCATGCATCTTCGGAGTTCCAGACCTCCCACTTCCCCATCTTTGTTTTGCAAATTTTTCTCCGTCCTTCAGACCCTCGCCTCAGGCCATCTCCTCTCTAAAGCCTTCCCTGATTTCTGCAGGCCGAACTAACTGGTGTGCCTCTGAACCCCACTCCCACCTCTGTGCTGCTGCCTCTATGAGTGTGTCTGCCACCTGGTACTGCATCATCTCTATTCATCTGACTCTCAGTTAAACACTAAGCTTTTTGAGGACAGGAATGATCATGAATTATCATACATTAACATATGTAGATTGTTGCTATTCAGTCATTCAGTCGTGTCCGACTCTATGGACCCCATGGACTGCAGCACACCAGGCTTCCCTGTCCTTCACCGTCTCCCGGAGATTGCTCAAATTCATGTCCACTGAGTCAGTGGTGCCATCTAGCCATCTCATCCTCTGTCACCTCCTTCTCTTCCTGCCCTCAATCTTTCCCAGCATCAGGGTCTATTCCAATGAGTCAGATCTTTGCATCAGGTGGTCAAAGTATTGGAGCTTCAGCTTCAGCATTCGTCCTTCCAATGAATATTTAGGGCTGATTTCCTTTAGGATTGACTAGTTTGATCTCCTTGCAGTCCAAGCGACTCTCGAGAGTCTTCTACTACATCATCATTTGAAAGCATCAGTTCTTTGCTGCCCAGATTTCTTTATGGTCCAACTCTCACATCCATACATGACTCCTGGAAAAACCATAACTTTAACTATTCGGACCTTTGTTGGCAAACTAATGTCTCTGCATTTTAATACTGTCTAAGTTTGTTGTAGGTTATCTTCAAAGGAGCAAGCATCTTTTGATTTCATGACTGCAGTCACCATCTGCAGTGATTTTGAAGCCCAGGAAAATAAAGTCTCTCACTGTTTCTATTGTTTTCCCATCTATTTGCCATGAAGTGATGGGACCAGATGCCATGATCCTAGTTTTCTGAATGTTTAAGCCAACTAAGTTGATGTTCTAATGTAATTTATATAATTTAACCTTAAAATGTGTGTGTATTTTAATATATTCTATTTACTTACTGCTTTATTTCGTGTCTCCTCCATGATGGATGATCTGAAGCCCAGGAATGTGATGTTATATAAGGCTACTGTCTTTCTTTTATATTCCCTATAGCACATCTGCCACAAGGAAGTTCAATAAATTTCTGTCGAATGAGTGAATGACTTTCTGACTAGGGAAAAACAGACAAGATAGTGTGTGAATCAGGAAGTGTGGTGCAGACAACGCCGCGTGTGCCCATTTCTCAGCGCCCCCATGTAGTTAGATTGGGTGGGTCCATGGGATGTGGCAGAAGTGATGGAAGCCACTTCCAGCCCTGGCCTGTAACACAGCCCATGTGATTCTACACTTCTCTCTGCCTCTGCTTCGTGACCCTGGGGGCCGCCCTGACATAGCCACGGGACCCAAGAGGGCTGTTCCAACTCTCAGCGGTCTAAAAGAGAAGGAGAAATAAACCTTTTGTGCTTAACCCTCAAGATTTGTGAGTCAGTGTGTTACAGGAACAAAGTCTAGTTTATCCTGACTAATGTAGGCTGATTTTGGCTACCAGTAATAGTTCATGACTAAAAGCTGGATAAAAATAGGAGTTTACTCCTTTCGTAATAAAACTTTCAGAGGTACGTGGTTCCTGGGGTTGAGTGGGAGCATGTCCACATTAAGAGGGACTCAGACCATTCCCACCCATCAATCCTGCCACCGTCAGTGCGTTCACCACCCCTCTACTCACACTGGCGAGGTGGCATCCACGGTTCCTATTATCACATCCTTACGTCACAGCACAGTGTCCTAAGCAGTAAACAAGGAAGAGGCAAAAGCACTCTCCTCATCTTTCCCTTTTTAGGAGAGAGAAAGGATTTTCCCAGAAGCCCCAGCAGACCCTTCTTGATACCTCATTGGCCAGAACTAGGTCACCTGACCAACTCTGGCTGCAAGAAAAACTGAGAGGAAAAAATGAAGTATTTCCCTGTTTTCTCTCAGGAAGTGGGCTGTGCCAGGTGGGAACGGCTGCCCCCACACCAAGCCTGGGGGCACAGAAACTGCCTGAAGGAGCCAAGCCAAAGGTGGGAGGTTTGCCTGCTTAGCATTAACTATGGCACATCCCATGCAAGAACCTAATTAGTAACTGTAATTTATACCTGAGCTTGTGATTTGGGGAGAGCACCAGGGGACTCATTGCTGCCTCTGAGAGGCAAGATACAAAGGCAGGATCATTTGTTTTATTTCTTCCTTCAAAAGATTCTTATGAGGCATGTCTTTTATGGCTACATACTCATTATATTTCAAATACATTCAAGTATCCTTGATGTATTGCTAAGAGTCTGGATGAATTTTTTTTCTCCCTCCAAAGCACTTGTATACTTGTAGGTAAAAGTGAGCAAGCTCATGGAAGAGTGGGCTTAGCTCTCTCACAGGAAGTCTGGGTTGGGGGAACTCCTCTGACTATAGTAGCACTGGTAAACCATGTGGGCCAGGCCACGGGCACGTGGGCTAAGGAAATGGCCACACAGACACTGTGATCTAGGGGGCCCCCAGGGCCACGCTGCACCCAGGAAAACCCCTCTTCCAGATCCCTACATCCAGCATGGAATCACCCCTTAGGTCAAAGCATTACTCCCCCTGAGTTTCCTGCAATGTTTACTTAATGGCAGATGAAAGCCACTGGGCTCCCTGCAGCTGCTAAGAGGAGAGCCAGGACAGATGTTCAGCCAGCTGTTGAAATACTGACGCACTCCCCTACCAGGCAGGGAGCGGCTGCCCTGAGTGCCCTTTCCGCACTGCCGCCCCAGCCTCTCCCCTTAGGACTCCCATCCTCTCCGTAACCCAGCAATTAGAGGGTTCCCTTCTAATGTTACTGGGGTCCTTCATGATCCTTTAGTTCTGATTGGTCACCGCTCTTACTGGTTACTGAATAGTTTTTTGTTTTTTGTTTTTTTACTTTACAATATTGTATTGGTTTTACCATACATTGACATGAATCCGCCTCGGGTGTACATGTGTTCCCCATCCTGAACACCTTTCCCACCTCCCTCCCCATCCCATCCCTCCGGGTCAGTTTGACTGTCACTTCTAAACACACTCCCAAGTGGTCTATCTGAAGGCTCCCTTTTTAGCTGAAAAAAAAAAGATAGCAAATATTGCATTCTATGCCATAATTTTTACCAGTAATTATTTTCATTTGAAAGCAAAGTTTCGAAATACTATCCACCAAATGAAAATGATGGTCCAACAAGATGCCCAATGGTGCCCCTGTGGCTTTGGTCCTTCCAGCACAATTGCTGGGTGTCCCTGGGTAGTCGGGGAACCCAGCTGGAGAATCAGAGGGTTAAAGTGTTGTCGCCAGAACATCACTGCACAATTGCACATACGGCTCCTAGGAGGTGAAAACCAACTCCCTCAGTCGCCAGTCTGTACCCAAACCTTGTTTAAGACAAAACTCCACGGGTACTCCCAGCCAGTCGGTGCCAGGGCACAAGCCTAACAGGGTCATTTCCCGCTCTTCCAATCTGCTCACGCCTTTCTGTCTCTTGCTGTTTCTGCCAGCAGGGCTGCTCTTTCCTTCAGTGCAGGCTTCAAAGTCAAGCTCAAAGCTACATCATCCCCCTCCAGAGCAGACCCCCAGGCTATCATCTCTTCTCTTTCCTTGTTTTCTTTTCTTTTAAACCTATATTGTGGCTCACAATCCTTTCTATTCAGCATTAGAGTTATTTATATTGATCTTTTGAACTCGACTGTGAGCTCCTTGAGGGAGGGACCATACAGAGTTGAACTTTTTATTCTGCACAGTATTTAGTGCTGTACTAGACATGGTGTGAGCATGCAGAAAATGTTTGTTCAGTAACTAAAGGACAACATTCACCTTTCACATATCAACATTGGTTAATTACATTTTCATTCCTGAGAAGATGGAGAGAGCATGAAAAGGGAAAGTGAAAGTCACTCAGCTGTGTCAACTCTTCTGCGATCCCATCCATGGGATCTCCAGGAACATCTATGGGATCTCCAGGAACACTCCGGAATACTGGAGTGGATAGCCAGCTGTCCCCTTCTCCAGGGGATCTTCCCAACCCAGGGATCAAACCCAGGTCTCCCACATTGCAGGTAGATTCTTTACTAGCTGAGCCACCAGCGAAGCCCAAGAATACTACAGTGGGCAGCCTGTCCCTTCTCCAGTGGATCTTCCCGACCCAGGAATCAAATCGGGGTCTCCTGCATTGCAGGCAGATTCTTTACCAGCTGAGCTACCAGGGAAGCCCCAAGGGGGCAGGCCATTCTGATGGGAAGGCAAGAAAAGGTTTAGGTGAAAGTGGGCCCCGAGACCACCCTGAGCCAGCAGGAGGGTGAAGATGTGAGGGGCACTTTCCATCCATATCACAGGTCTGAAGAGACAGCTCAGTCCTGAGTGTGGCTCTGGGGCCACAACGCTTGGGTTCAAAGCATGGCTCTCATACAGTGTGACCTTGAGAACTTAAGAGAACTCTTAACTCTCTGTGGTTCAGTTTTCTCATCTGTAAAACGGATGCTAGTAGTTCCTACTCTTATTCATTTGTGTGAAAGGATTACTGAGTTAATACACGTAATTTCAACAATGACTAGCAATCATGCTCACTTGATATTTATCTACTATTATCATATTCTCTAGATCTGTCCAAATCTCAGTACAGCCTCGACAAGCTGGGTCTCCCATGTTTTGATCCCCTTTTCCTTTGTGATATACAACACAGTCACCCAATCCCATTTTCCTTCACCTCCAGACCCATATATACATCATGAGGATATTTTTAACATTCTCAGGTTAAGCGCACTGGACTAACAGCTTTTAGAAGCCAAATTTCTCTGCTGACTGTGTAGGATGTTTTTGAAGTTAACAACAACAACCAAAAAAAAGGCACATAAAATAAAAAGTTAGCTATATGTTCCCGTGCCCACCTTCTGCAAAATTTCTTTTTCCTTCCAGAAAATAATCCCTTCACTTTTGTTATGGTACTCAAACTTTTACACTTAGAAATTAATTCAGGGAATTCCTGGTGGTTCAGTGGTTAGAACTTGGCACAAGGCCTGAGTTCAACCCTTGTTTAGGGAACTAAGATCTTATAAGCCTCAGGGCGTGACCAAAACAAAAGAAATTAATTCAATGTAATAGACTTACTTTCATGAAAAAAAAAGGGGGGAGGGGGGAGAAAAAGATTTTTTGTGTGTGAAATGTCAGCAGTCGTTCACAATTTAGCATAAATTTGTTCAATCAGATTGCCTTTGTAACACTGAGACCAATCCACTTGGAAAACAGAAGTATGGGTGGATTGCAATTTAAAGCAGGAAAAGGCAATTTCAGAGCATATTCAGAGAGGACAGGCTGGGGGGAATATCCAGAGTAGAGTAGTAGAGGTGGGAATGAGTAAGGGGTGGTCCAAGCGTCATTAAACCAGGAAACTTGAGTCCAAGAGCTTGATAAGGGCAGGGGAACAAAAGAAAGATAAGAAGGAAGTGAATAAATATTTTACAACTGAAAGTTTAGTCTAGTGGCTGCTTTGGATTTGAATGTAAGGCAGACGTTCTAGCCTAAAGCGATCCACTATTTCTAGCTGCACAGAGTGGGTGCTGCTGTTCCATCTCCAAAGCCAGAGGGTTCAAAGAGCCACAGCAGCTGACTCTTGAGCGTCTGCCCTCCCCACCCCTACCCCTGCCCTGAAATGAGGGTAACAGTGTTCTCTCTGGTGTGCAGAGCCGATTCACTGCACAAACATAGCAAGCAGTTCCCCCAAACTTCATCCTATCCTGATCTCTGGGAGAGTGGACAATTCCAAACCCTCCTGCTCCATTTCTATAGAGAAAAAATTTTTCTCAGCCAGTCTTGGTGACTCAAAGGCATTCACTGGAATAAATTGCCCATCCGCCACCCCCAACTTTAGCTCTCACCATCCCCCGTTTTAATTTTTTTTTAGTAAAGCAGCTTATTGGGTTTAGACAGATGACAACTCATCAGAGAATCAGAGAGCTGAAAGGACCCTAAAAGAACATCTCATCCAACTCTTTCATTTCACAGATAATGAAGCTAAGACTCAGAGAGGGAGATGGCTTCCCCACCATCACACAGCAAGCTGAGTGTGGAGCCACACGGAGAACCCAGAACTGCCAGCTCCAGGCTCCCCTCTGCCACCCTTTTCAGTCTGCTTTTGTCATAGAGTGGAGAGCCCTAACTAGGGCTGGACTGGAGTGTCTGCCTATGAGCTGTGTCTTGTAAGGATATCAAAAGTTTCTCTCTCCAGTTAACCACTGCCTGGTATAAGACGCTGGGTATAAGATGCTGTATTAGAAACCCCTTCTTTTGGACTCTGTGGGAGAGGGAGAGGGTGGGATGATTTGGGAGAATGGCATTGAAACATGTATAATATCATATATAAAATGAGTCGTCAGTCCAGGTTTGATGCACGATACTGGATGCTTGGGGCTGGTGCACCGGGAGGACCCAGAGGGATGGTATGGGGAGGGAGGAGGGAGGAGGGTTCAGGATGGGGAACACGTGTATACCTGTGGCGGATTCATGTTGATATATGGCAAAACCAATACAATATTGTAAAGTTAAAAAAAAAAACAAAAAACCCTTCACAGCCTAGTTCCAAAAGTATCATGGGATGCTTTGGGTTGAAAGTAACAGAAACCCTCACCTCAAGTACCCTCAGCCAGGAAGATTAATGGTATCATTCCACCAGATGCCCCGGAGTAGAGCGACTTGCCAAAGCTGATACGTTCTGTGGTTCGACTGTGCTTCTTCTAGATTCTCTGCCTCTTTCCAACCCACCCTCTTCAGCATGTCGGAATAGCTCCCCCTCCTGGTTGTAAAATGACTGCCAGAGTTCAAGGGGTCATTTCTAGATATGTTAACATCGCATCCTAGAGGATAAGTCATTTCCTCTTGGATGTCTTTCTTTGTTACTGCGGATCCTTTTCCCAAAGGTCCCCGGCAAAACTCTCTTCTCTCATTGGTCAGGGTTAAGTCGCATCCCCCCTTTCTGAACCAATGACTGGCCAGGGCAATGGGATTACCATCACTGATTTACAATAGTTGAAATTTACCCTACAGTCCTTGTAGGGAGGGGTAGACACCCAAACTAGCTCAGAACTCTGCCAGCAAAGAAAAAAAAAAAAAAAGAATAGCAGTGGGCAAGCATTTAAAAGTATCTGCCACATTTTCTTATCACCACCAAGGACTGTAGCGTACACAGCATGAACTCTCCAGCAAGAATGGCTGAATTCAAACCCCGCCTCTGCTGCCTGCCAGCTGTGTGACCTCAGGCAAGTTGATCTGCCTCTCTGTGCCTCAGATTTCTTAGGGAATATGATAGCATCACTTCACAGGGCTACTATGAAGTCTGTGTAAGTAAATGCATGTAAAATAGGCAAATATATGTAATACGCAAGAGACTGGACCACCACAAATGTTATATAGAGGTGTCTGTTGTTAGTTTCTTCCTAAATCTCTCCCCCACGCTCACAACCCATACGCCTACCATTGCTGTCACGAGAGTCTCATCATTATTCCAGAACTGACCTACATTTTTCAAAATTTGGGGCTTCACATATGCCAGCTCTTCCACTTATAAAGATAAACTTCCCACCATCTTTCCTGTTGACATTTAAGAGCCAGCTCAACGCCACCTCCACCATAAACCTTTCCTGATTGGCATTCATCTCTTTTCCTGCCCCACCTTCAGACTCTCTAAACTTCGGTGCTTCCACCCAGACTCCTGTAGATCTGCCTTGCTTTGTGGTCCAGATGGATGTGTCAGTCTTCACCCTTCCCTAGACATGGCCCCTTTACGGGCAGGAACCTACTCTTGACCTAGTCTTTGGCCTCTCCTTAGGAAACAACTCAGTGCTCTGCATATAACGTATTTTCAATAAATGTTTATTGAGTCATATAGAATAGAATCAAAATATAGTCTCCGCCTTCAGGGAGTTTCCGGCAGGGTTGGGGAACAGGACAGACACACGTACAGATGAGTATATGAGCATTAGCACATCAGTGCGCCCACGGACCTGGTGCTCCACCATACCAAGCTCTGCCATTCCCTCAAGGAGTCGGGTTCCCTCACTCCCCCTTGCCTTTGCACACACTGTTTCCCTGCCTGGAAGTTCCTTCCTTGCACCTAGAATCCTTTTGCATCTGACAAAGTCCTCTTCACCCTTCAAGTCTGTGTGCTCCCACGTCGCCTCCTCTGTGAAGTGCCACCCACTTTGAGACTTCTCTACTGTAGCACTTGGCACATGCATCGCACCTACCTGCCTCTCCATCCTGGGAGCTCCTGGAGAGCCGGGACGGTACCTTCCCATCTCTGCATCCAGAGCCCAGTACAGGGCTTGACCAGCAGCAGACACTCAATGCATCTTTGCCTAGTGGGTCCCAGGCAGCCCATGGACACTACAGTGGGATTTACATTAGCTGTCTTTGTCCCTGTCTCAGAGCTGCAGCCCTGGGGCTTTGGTAACAACTTAACAAGAGGCTGGGTTCTCAAGAGGGGCAGACGGTCTGGGAAGCTGAGCTGAAGAAGCCAGCATCCTGGCCAAGGAGATAACATACAATTAGCACAGTCCCTGAGAGCAGCGTGACAACACCTGCCCGAGCTCGCCTTCAGGGAGAGAAGCTTCACTGTGGAGGGCTTCGTGGAGCAGGGATTACATGTTTCCCTGCATCAAGCGGCTGGGCTGGGATAACAGCAAATGGTCTTCTTCTAAGGGGCATCCACTACTGGGCGCAGCCGGGCATCCGTTTCACCTCCCTCTGGATTCTGGGTGTTTGTTTCAATGAATAATGTGAGTGTGTGTGTGTGTGTGCACTAAGTCGCCTCAGTTGTGTCTGAATCTTTGTGACCCTATGGATATTATAGCCCATCAGACTCCTCTGTCCATGGGATTCTCCCAGCAAAAATACTGGAGTGGCTTGCCATGCTCTCTTCCAGGGGATCTTCCCAACCCAAGAATCAAACCTGCGTCTCTTACATCTCCTGCATTGGCAGGCAGGTTCTTAACCACTAGCACCATCTGGGAAGCCCAGAATAATGTCTGCGTCCTAGTAATTGTTGCTGTTGGCTTTTTGTGGTAATGCCTTGCTTTACAGTTTCCTGAGTCCCATCTCATTTCTTACCTCAGCCAAGACTCATATCAACTCTGTAGCAACTATGTTGCCCATATTCCAGATGAGAAAACTGAGTCTCGGTGGGCAGTCAAAAAGCTTTGCTCAACGGCACACTGCTGGCGAGCGCAGGGACTTTGGATCCAAGCCTAGAGCTTGCATGAGCTGCTTTGGCTGGAAGGAGATTTGACAACTGAAGTTTTCTTTGTGTTTGAGCAAGACATTGTCTTACATGGCCCCCCCCCATGGTCTCAGGGGCCACCAGGTCCCTACTCATTTGTCCATTAGTGTCTGTTGAAGTGTGAGGGGGAAGAATGGGGATGTAGGATTACAGGAATGTTGTGGGGGAGGTTGTGGTGTGTGTATGTGTGTGCATTTGTATATGTGTGCGTGTGCCTACCGGGCTCAGAGGTGAACTTCTGGCATCCCTCATGTCTTAGGCATATTCAGTGGGGATGATGGTCCCTTCTGACTGCCTTTAGCGTCGTACATGCTTCAAGGGCATGATCAGTGGCCTTGGTGTTTTGCAGCCCCTCCCATTCACACGTCAATTCGTGCCAGAAGGGAGCAGGAGGAACCAAAGCCGCAGCTCTGCTGTAACCTCTCATCATCTTCTCACTCAAGTCACCTTCTCCAGGAGGAGTGGAGCTTCTGCTCTCACCACCCTGGGACCACAGCGTCAGCAGACCCTCCCCCAACAATGCCTTTGTCTTCCAGTCCTTTCCCTTGTTCTGAGGGGAGGCGTTGACGTGCAGGAGTCCTCAGGGGCCCCGTCCAGCTTCTAAGCTGACCCGGCTGGCAACAATGTGATTTCTGGGTGGCCGTGTTGGATCCGTGACTCCCGCCACCTGGAACAAGTCAGCTGCTACGCTTTCATCTGTAAAAATCAGAGTCATAATGTGTCATGAGAGGATGAAACATGGAGATGCTCCCCAGACTGGAGAAGGCACTGGGCACCAGTGTTAACCGGGCAGCCCTTAGCGGTTGCTAGCGCCTCCCAGAGGCCAGAGGCCCCACTGCAGCGCCTCTGCCTCTAGCCTGCCTTCCTCCGGCTCTGACTTCCCTCAATCCCATCAGGGTCTCCTTCCTTTTGCCCCCATCCATCTATCAGTGAGGCAGAAGACAGGGTAAAACAGGGGCTCCCGATTCCACCTGGCACAGGTGGAACAGTCCTGATTTCCAGGTCCCCTGGAGAGGGGTGACTTTTCAGAATTCCCTTTGAGGCAGCCATGTGAATTGAGTTCACGAGGTGTTGCCAGGATGTGTGTTCTAGACCCTCCCTACTCAAAATCTCGCTCCGGGACCGGGAGATTTCACATCACACGGGGGTTGTTAGCATTGCAGGGTCTCAGCGGCTGCTCCAGAGTGACTATGTCAGTCTGCACTTGAACAAACCCCCAGGCGATTCGTGCGCTCGGCATGGAAAGGGCTGGACTGGGAGAAGGAGAGCAGCAGGAGGGGAAGGTGGGGAGAGGATGATGAAAGCAACAAGGAACATTAGCCCAGCCTGGGGAGGATGCCTGTCGGCTGAGAGAGCGCAGAAGTGGGTTGAGTGACCGAGAGAGGCAGGAGAGAGTCGTAGGGGACGTTCTGCAGTAAAGACAGGGCACTTGGCAGGGCACTGAGGAGGAGCTGGAGGTCATGGTCCCAGGTGCCTCCAGCCCAGAGTCTCCATGTGGGACAGGTCAGCTACGTTGGTTGTCTGGTGCCCCGGCAGTCTGTGGCTATGGGCCTTGGTATCAGGGAACCACTGGCCTCAGTGGTTCCTCCTCTTTGATTTTTTGGTAGAATTTGAGAAGAATCAGTGTTCATTCTTCTTTAAATGTTTGGTAGTATTTACCAAAGATGCTGGGAAAGACTGAAGGCAAGAGGAGAAGAAGGGGCCAGAGGATGAGATGGTTGAATAGCATCACTGACTCAATTGACATGAACTTGGGCAAACTCTGGGAGATAGTGAGGGACAGGGAGGCCTGGTGTTCTGCAGTCTGAGGGGTCACAAAGAGTCGGACATGATTTAGTGACTGAACAACAACAGAATTTACCAGTGAAGCCTCTAGTTCTGGACTTTTCTCTACAGGAAGGGTTTTTATTTATTTACTTTTAAGGTCTTTATTGAATTCATTACAGTATTGCTTCTGCTTTATGTCCTTTGTTTCTTTTTGGCCTCAAGGCTTGTAGGATCTTAGCTTTCTGAGCAGGGATTGAACTCAAACCTCCTGCATTGGAAGGTGAAGTCTTAACCACTGGACCACCAGGGATGTCCCTATTAGAAGTTTTTTTAAAATGATTGATTTCATCTCTTCCCTTGTTAGAGGTCTATTCAGATTTTCTATTTCTCTTTGAGTCAGTTTTAGCAACTTGCGTGTTTTTAATAATTAGTCTGCTGGAAGTGTTTTGACCTGGAAACCAAAGTCCACCTTCCCTAAGCAGATGGTAACAGGCCTAGGATTCCTGCTGCCAAGCTGGGCTGGTTTCCTGGTGTTCACTTTAGCCTGGCCCTGTCCTCACATCCAGAAACCTTGTTCCTTCATTTGGCCCCAGAGCAATGCAGGAACCTTGCTGACTGCCTTGTTTGGGACACAGGAGTTTCCTGCCAGAGTCCTCACGCCTATTATCTGTTGATGGGGGAGAGCCAGTTCACGGGGAAGTAGGAACCTTGGCCAAGTCATCTGCATTCCCTCAGCTCTTTCCTGGACTCCCAAAATCCTGCCCCCAGATATGAACTCGTGAGCATCTCCGATTGTTCTGTAAGTGAGTAATTAAGAATCTTCCCAGGCAGTCTGTAACTGAACATACTGTCAGTAAGTACCCGGTGACCCGAGCTGTCTTAGTAAAAGCTTTTTTGAAGAATAAAAGAAACCCATGGTGTTCGAAGACTCTTCTGCAGAGACAAATAAACCCTAAAATCCCAGTGACTTAACACAACAGTCTTGATTTCTGTCTCACACACAAAGTCCCCTGCAGGTCCAGGAACCCACCTTGGCAACTCGCCTCAAACATAATCAGGACTGGGCTGTTCTCTCTCTAGCACTAAGATCCCAGTGTTGTCCACTTGCAGCCACAGGGTGGGAAAGAGAGTGCATGGAGCTCACACACACACTGTTCACTGCCCGAGAATAGAAATGACACATCCCGTCTGCGCACCTTCTCATCGGCAAGAATCCAGGCACTTGGCCCACTCTAATGACAAGGGAAGCTGGAAAGCATGGCCTTAACAGGAGTTCACCTTTCAGGCCAGTTAAACAGAGAGAGATTGGGAGATTATGGGGTGGTCCCTGGGATTTAGGGCAAGAAACCCAGCCAGGCTTCTCCCAGGACTGGGAGCAGTCAACTAATGCTTTTGAACTGTGGTGCTGGAGAAGACTCTTGAAAGTCCCTTGGAGTGCAAGGAGATCAAACCTGTCAATCCTAAAGGAAATCAACCCTGACTATTCACTGGAAGGACTGGTGCTGAAGCTGAAATGCCAATACTTTGACTACCTGATGCAAGGAGCTGACTCATTGGAAAAGACCCTGATGCTGGGAAAGACTGAAGGTGGGAGGAGAAGGGCACAACAGAGGATAAGATGGTTATATAGCATCACTGACTCAATGGACATGAATTTGAGCAAACTCCTGGAGATGGTGAAGGACAGAGGAGCCTGGTGTGCTGCAGTCCATGGGGTAGCAAAAAGTCAGATACAGCTTAGCAACTGAACAACAAATGATGTGAATCACTGTTCAGGGTGATCCTCTGTCCCTCTCTGGGGCCATAGATCTCTTTTCTCTAGGATGACCGGCTCATCCTGGCTTGCCTGAGACCTGATTCTAGCACTGACAGCCCTGTTGTCCTAAAGGACTCCTCGATCCTGAGCAAACCATACCTCACTGGTCAGCCCACATTTTCACGTGTCACCTTCAGTTTTTAGTTTTTCTCTTCTGATTGAATTCCTCTAGATCTGACCACTAAACTAATGCATATCCTAGTTCCAAATTTTCAGGAGGGAAAAATTGATTGCTCTATCTTAGGTGTGACACCACCCTAGTTGGGTAGAGTAATCCTGGTCACCTGGGTCCATCCCTTTACGTGAAGGGACAAGGCAGAAAAGGGGAAGTATGACCCATCTGGAACTTTCCACTGTTTAACCATATAAAAGACAAAAATAGAAGAGGACTGTAATTGCTCTGCCAAAGGACAGTGCACCCAGGATTGCAGCTCTTCCTGGCCCGTCCCCTGAAGGCTGGTGCACACAAAACCCATCCCTGAGTTGGCAAAGAGGATAAGCAGAAATCCAGAGCACCCTCCAAGATCCCCATGCACTGCTGTTCATGCCTGTATAACCCCCTCTGCTTGATGGTGGGTCAGACTTGGAAATAGGATGAGATAGTCACTCGAGTGATTAGGTTACTTTATCCAGTGGGGCACTAGGCACACCCAGGGGAATATGTTTCAAATGTTTGATTTCAAATCAAGTGTCTACATGAACAAAATGTTAAGAAAGGCCCCATTTAACTGCTTTACTCCAGAGTTCACCTTTCCAGGGTCACTGCTTTCCCTACCACCCAATCTTCATAGGTCTGGTCTGGGGCCAAGAGAGCCATCTACCCCATGGGGACATTGAAGAGAAATGGGCAGCCATCCAGTTCAGGGAAAGAAGAGCATAATTCTGGTTTCACATTAAACATTTGGATTTACATAAAGGATTAATAACAACCAGTTGGCAAGGGGGACAGGAATCCAGCACTCCCATCCATCCTTGCTATGCTATGCTATGCTAAGTCGCTTCAGTCATGTCTGACTCTGTGCGACCCTACAGAAGGCAGCCCACCAGTCTCCCCCGTCCCTGGGATTCTCCAGGCAAGAATACTGGAGTGGGTTGCCATGTCCTTCTCCAGTGCATGAAAGTGAAAAGTGAAAGTGAAGTCGCTCAGTCGTGTCCGACTCCTAGCGACCCCATGGACTGCAGCCTACCAGGCTCCTCCGTCCATGGGATTTTCCAGGCATCCTTAATATGAGTATAAATTGGATCAGCTTTTCAGACTACAATTTGGCAAGATCTATGAAACTGCAAAATGTACCTATCCTTTAATCCAGCAATTCCTCTTTTAAGAATTTGCCCTACAGAAATTTTAGCACAGAGCCCAATTATATATGTACAAGGATGTTCACTGCAGCATTGCTTGCATTAGAAAAAAAACTGGTAATAACCTACATGCCTATCAATAAGCGATTGGTTAAATAAATCGTGACACATTTACACTGGAATACTATTCAATCGTTGAAAAAAAATGAGGTTCATTTATATGTGGTGACATTTCCATGTCGTATCTATGATGTACTGTTAAGAAGAAAAAGCAAGTTACAGACGCTAGGTATAGTATATCATTTTGGTTCAAAGTAATTACATATTTATATGTTAAAATATGCATAGAAAAAATGGAAAATATAAACCAAATTTTTAAGAACAGTTATTTCTTGAATTATGAGGAAATTTCTGTTTTATATACACTTCTGGATTATGTTATATGATGGGGAACTTTCTATATTATACATTTCTGTATTGTTAGAAAAATTTATTATGTGCATTTGTTAATTTTATAATAAAGCAAGACAACAAATATGCTTTTAAAAATTGAATTAAATACCTCTAGATCCTTTATCTACCATCTGATAAACTGATGCAGGCCAGCTAGACCATAAAGCTCACAGTCTGAACAAGGCTTTCCATGGGCCTGGAGAGCAGTCAGGGTCCTGCACAAGGACTCATGTGCAGTGAAGAATTAAATATACCTAAGGAGAGGTCTGGGCTTCCCAGGTGGCGCTAGTGGTAAAAAAAAAAAAAAAAAAAACCTGCCTGCCAACTCTGGTTAGACATATGAGACATGGGTTCGATCCCTCAGTCAGGAAGATCCCCTGAAGGAGGGCATAGCAACCCACTCCAGTATTCTTGCCTGGAGAATCTCATGGACAGTGGAGCCTGGCGGGCTACAGTCCATAGGGTGGCAAAGAGTTGGACACAACAGAAGCAACTTAGCATACACACACACACACACACACACACACACACACACACACACACACACGAGGAGAGGTCTGGCCTTTGCCCTCAGCTACTAGAAAGGGATCTCTAGGCCCCTGGAATGGAACGTGTGAGAGCAGTGCCTTTCTTTGCTGGGGCAAGGGGACTTCCCTGGTGGTCCAGTGGTTACTGCGCTTCCAAAGGAAGAGGTTCAGATTCCATCCCTGGTTGGAAAAATAAGATTTCCCTATTCCGCATGGTGGTTGTTGTTCAATCACCAAGTCGTGTCCGATTGTTTGCAACCTCATGGACTGCAGCACACCAGGCTTCCCTGTCCCTCACCATCTCTCAGAATTTACCAAAGTTCATGTCCATTTAGTCGGTGATGCCATCCAACCATTTCATCCTCTGTCGTCTCCTTCTCCTCCTGCCCTCAATCTTTCCCAGCATCAGGGTCTTTTCCAATGAGTCGTTTGTTCACATCGAGGTGCAGCCAGAAAACAAAAAAAAGATTCAGGTTTGATAATTCAATTCGTCTTTGTTGGGGTTTTTCCCACTGGGCAGCTCTTGGCCACTGGACAGATTTATGATGGGGGCCCTGGGCCATATGATATCAGATCTACCTACAGAAAAGTCTGAATACTAAAGGTGTGCCTCACAGGCAGTGTGTAATGGAATCCCATTAAAATTCTGGACCCCATGGTCTCAGGTGAACTTCCCTGGTTGGCATTATTCCAAGTGTATCATCACGTCCATGGCAGAAAAGTGGTGCATTGTAGGGAGAGCACATTGGAAGGTCCAAGTGTGGTAACTTTCCTGGACTCTGTACTTTCTCTCATGGCTGATTTAAATCTGTATCCTTTCCTTTAAAAAGCTATCACCTTAAGCATCACAGCTTTCAGTGCATTCTCTGAGTTTATCCAGGAAATCATCAAATCTGAGAGTGATTTGGGGACCTCTCATAGGCTTGAAGAAGCAAGAGGAGAAAGAAGTTGTTAGAATCTGGAGAGATGTGCTTATACTTAGGAGAAGTGGGAGCTGTGGCCTTGGGCATAGGAATGCAGATCCTGCCAGCCTGCAGCCCAGCAGGAAGGAAACCACGAGAATGACAGCCTCAGCCTCTGTCTCCTCTCACCTCTTGTCTCCCACCTCTGTCCATTGACCAAACCCAATCAGAAAGGAGAGGGCAGGCTGTCCAGGTGATGTGGTCTACACAAGCAAGCCTGCAGGGCACAGGGCAGGGTGGCGGAGGATGGAGAGTGGACTGGAAGCAGAAATGAAGACATTCAGCACAGCAGGACCACGCTGTCATGCTCTCTCACCCCTGGGTCCTTAGTATACAGCCTAGTTCCTAGCACCAAGTTAGTACTTAAACAGTATTGCTGTTGAGTGAAGGAATGAACCCATGAAGGAATAAATTCGTCCCTCACCTAGAGCTCAGGGATATTGGAAGATCAAATGAGACCAGGTACATGAAAATATTCTATGAACCATCAAGCGGCAAATACATAGAAAAGCTTATCATCTTACTCTGATTCTTCTTCCATTTATGAGATCAATCACTGAAAGAGAATCAGAGCTTTCAGAAGAAGCCAACTGGCTACATTTACCCTCATGGCCAGAGCATCTGCCCCTGAGAGCCCTGTTGATCTGAGCACTGGAACAACTGAGGCATCTCTGCAGAACGAATTCACCCTCTGTCCAGGAGTAGCTTCTGGGGAGAAAACCACTTCACCACAAGGGCACTTATGTTTCCTTTGCTGAGCTGAAAATAAAATAATGACATTTTCCAGCAGCAAGATGCTCCCTGTCATACCTGGGGACTAAAGGTTTATTGCAACTTTATTAAAATATATGAGATAAATTGAAGAGCCATGCTCTCCAGCCAGCTGATGGAGCCACTGCCTGCCTGTAGATGTTTTGGTTTTTGTATTAAGAAAGTTGTCACAAGCAATTTGGACCGGAGCATGTACTTATAGACTGCCAAATGTTGATTAATTAAGCCCATGTTTGGATTAGTTCTGCCTGATAGTTTCATTAGGGAAAAATGACTGAAAATGTGGAATAAAGGAGCAAGGGAGGAAAAGAAAGCATCATCCCACAGTGAGACTTAATACGAGGCAATTCACCCTGTATTCATGGATGTGTGCATATGGATACACACGGGTGTGTCTTTTCAAGTGTTCCAGCAAAGGATGGATCCATGACTGCAAGAATTACAAGTAGCTAATATGAATTCTACCCTTAAACGCCTTCAGCTCCTATTCTAATACCACCATTGACCTTGACCTCTCTGTATAACCACTTCCACAGTGAACTCAATGTTCACTGAACCTTTAGCCACTGAGCCAGAGGCTCCCAGGCTTCTGTGCTGATCATCCATGAAAGCCTGAGGGTAGTCAGGCAAAGCCTGACAGGGAAGACTAGGGGGTACATGTCACCCACCCAGGAGCTGGCAGAAATGCTGGGTAAAGGGCAAGACTCTCAGAGAGACAGGAAGATACTTTTCCCCAGTCTCAAAGATGGCAACAGTGATGAAAATGTGAGCTGACCTCAAATGTCATGGTGCTTTTAGGAAATTGTGTTTGAGTTAATCCCTAGCCCATAGAATGAAGGATGAGCATTTTTAGGAGTTTATAAGGATGCCTGTGGTGTTTTGCCCTCATAAATTCATTCATGCAAGCATTAACAGCAAGCATTAATATTCAGCCCTGAGCTGTTCAACTCACAAGAGGAGCAAAAGACATAGTCCTTGCCCTCAAAAATCTTCAATATGTACATGAAGGTGAGTCTTCTGTGTATGTTTCACTAGCCCCACCTACCCCAACCAACATGCTTGTGTTTTCTGACCATATTGTACTTGTTTCAATTCCTTAAATGCATCATGCTCTATCTCATTGCCAGGATTTCTCCCACGCTCTTCTGCCTGCAACGTTTTTCTCCCAATCCCACTATCGCATCTCAGTTCTCCTGGATGATTCATACTTACTCTTCAGGTTTTATTGTAGTTTAAATGTCATTTCTTCCAGGAAGCCTGCCTGGATCACAGACGCACAGAGTAGATACAAAGTCTCCCTTCCACCTGTGCTTCCCTGATTGTAGGACTCACCACATCACATTGTTTCTGCTTATTTCATTGTCCATCTTCCATCCGTATCATAAGCATGAGGAAGAGAAGGCATTTGTCTGGATTTCAATGTCTTCAGTGCTTAACACAACATGTCATAGGAGCTAATATGTGGAGAGAATGGAATGGAAGGAACTTAAACCAAGAATCTAAATGATTTCTACCAGTGCAGTTCAGTTCAGTTGCTTAGTCGTATCCGACTCTTTGAAACCCCATGGACTGCAGCACACCAGACCTCCCTGTCCATCACCAACTCCCAGAGCTTGCTCAAACTCATGTCCACAGAGTCGGTGATGCCATCCAACCATCTCATCCTCTGTTGTCCCCTTCTCCTTCTGCCCTCAATCTTTCCCAGCATCAGGGTCTTCCAATGAGTCAGTTTATCACACCAGGTGGCCAAAGTATTGGAGTCTCAGCTTCAGCATCAGTCCTTCCAATGAATATTCAGGACTGATCTCCCTCAGGATGGACTGGTTGGATCTTTGGTGTCTTCTCTAACACCACAGTTCAAAAGCATCAATTCTTCGGCACTCAGTTTTCTTTATAGTTCAACTCTCATATCCATGCATGACTACTGGAAAAGCCATAGCTTTGACTAGACGGACCTTTGTTGGTAAAGTAATGTCTCTGCTTTTTAATATGCCGTCTAGGTTGTTCATAGCTTTTTTTTCAAAGAGCAAGATCTTTTAATTTCAAGGCTGCAGTCACCATCTGCAGTGATTTTGGAGCCCAAAAAGATAAAGTTTGTCATTGTTTCCCCATCTATTTGCCATGAAGTGATGGGACCAGATGCCATGATCTTCGTTTTCTGAATGTTGAGCTTTAAGCCAACTTTTTCACTCTCCTCTTTCCCTTTCATCAAGAGGCTCTTTAGTTCTTCTTCACTTTCTGCCGTAAGTGTGGTGTCATCTATATATCTGAGGTTATTGATATTTCTACCAGCAATCTTGATTCCAGCTTGTGCTTCTTCCAGCCTAGCATTTCTCATGATGTACTCTGCATAGAAGTTAAATAAGCAGTGTGACAATATGCGGGCTTGACGTACTCCTTTCCTGATTTGGAACCAGTCTCTTGTTCCATGTCTGGTTCTAACTGTTGCTTCTTGACCTGCATACAGGTTTCTCAGGAGGCAGGTCAGGTGGTCTGGTATTCCCATGTCTTTAAGAATTTTCCAGTTTGTTGTGATCCACACAGTCAAAGGCTTGGGAGTAGTCAATGCAGCAAAAGTAGATATTTTTCTGGAACTCTCTTGCTTTTTTGATGATCCAGCAGATGTTGACAATTTGATCTCTGGTTCCTCTGCCTTTTCTAAATCCAACTTGAACATCTGGACGTTCACAGTGCAAATAGTGAAAAACTTGGCAAGCCATCTCCCTTTTTCGATCTCTATTTCCTCATATGTAAAATAAGAATAATAGAGAGGATGGTCATCTCACATCCATTCATGTCCAAGATTGAGGTCCCAGCTGATTGGTTGGCCAAGTGGGTGTTCTCTTGCTCCCTTGCTGCCACCCTTGAAGCAACATGCGGGACCAGAGAGGATGATGTCTCAAGGAGAGGTCTCTGTTGAGAGCAGTTGAGTATATGTGAATATTCCAAACTCATCTCTCCCTACTTCCTACACTCTTGGAGGTATGAGTTAGAAGTCTTTGTCAGCTGCCAACACTAGAACAGAAGTATTATTGGGTAAGGCCATCCAAAAATATATACATGTCAGTACCTTACAGCAGTCAGTGGCCAGATGAATAAAATTCTGCTCTGACCTAAGAGGACAGTGAAAGTGAAAGTGAAGTCACTCAGTTGTGTCCAACTCTTTGGGACCCCATGGTCTGTAGCCTACCAGCCTCCTCCATCCATGGGATTTCCCAGGCAAGAATTCTGGAGTGGGTTGCCATTTCCTTCTCCAGGAGATCTTCCCAACCCTGGGATTGAACCTGGGTCTCCTGCATTGTAGGCAGAGGCTTTACTGTCTGAGCCACCAGGGAAGTCCTTTGAAGAGGACATGCTATCATATATAAGATAGGTATAGATTGAGATATGGCTACAGACACAGATGAGCTTCACTGGTGGCCCAGTGATACAGAATCTGCCTGCAATGCAGGAGACTTGGGTTCAATTCTTGGGTTAGGAAGATTCCCCTGGAGAAGGAAATGGCAACCTGCTCCAGTATTCCTGCCTGGAAAATCCCATGGGTAGAGGAGCCTAGTGAGGTGCAATGCATGGAATCTCAAGAGAGTTGGTCATGACTGAGAGACTAAACAACAACATGGATATAGATATAGACATAAGATATAGACATAACTATAGATGGATACAGATACAGACATAAGATATAGACATAACCATAGGCTAAAGATAGATATGGATGTAAGTGTAGGCTGGATGAAACACAAGCGAGAATCAAGACTGCCGGGAGAAATATCAATAACCTAAGATATGCAGATGACACCACCCTTACGGCAGAAAGTGAAGAACTAAAGAGCCTCTTGATGAAAGGGAAAGAGGAGAGTGAAAAAGTAGGCTAAAAACT